>NW_024881944.1:0-513847 GCF_019059575.1 Amphibalanus amphitrite | reverse complement strand
CTGTGCTTTTTCAGTACAGTAAAACAAAAATGAACACCCTCCCAGTGCTGCCAGATGGAGAAGGCTGTATCCTCCAGATCATTACAAAATCCTCCATTTCCTCCAAATCCCATTGGCGGATCCAGATAGGCGGTCTTGGACGCTGCGGGAGGGCATATCTCCGAAAAGGTTTCTCCAAATTCTAAAAACTCATCGGATTGCGATTCCTTTCGCACTGCTGTGTAGTTTAAAAGATGCTTTTTTATAATAAAAGTTGTTTAGTTTTCGTTTTATCCTTGAAAAAAAAAACGAAAATTTTCTTCGATTTTGGACGCTGCAGGAGGGGGGGGGGGGGGGATTTGCGCCAAATGTCCCCCTTTGATCCGCCAGTAGTTCGGTACCTTCAAAAACATATGGTACAATCGTACACGAAATAGGAACAAATAGTCACCATGATATTCGTGGATATAGCTACAGACTGAGACATTCCAGTCTCACGGTGATAAAGGGCAGTGATATATCCTAACGGGTAGGGTGAAGCTGGGCAGGAAAATGTCTTTTGAGTCTTGAACGCGTTGTATTTTTCCATGAAATTGAATATATTAATCGGGTGACAAATCCTCCAGATTTTCCTCCAGAATCAAAAATCCTCCAAACGCGAAATTTGTCCGCAAATAGAGTTCAAAATCCTCCAGATTTGCGGAAATCCTCCAAATCTGGCAGCACTGCACCCTCCCCTCGGACATGCCTAAGAGCTGGACTTTTTGCACGCGTTCCCCGCCAGGGGGCGCCACTGAGGAAGCACCCTCTGACGTCACGATAAAACTGCGCGCACTGTGCGCACGGTTCTGTAAGCAAGTAGTATAGTGGTGGTTTCATGGTGGAAATTGGAATAAGTATTTTGACGTTGTAAAATTTCAAGCCGTTTTTGTGAAATTAATAAGTAAATGCATTTCAAAAGTATTTATTTAAAGTGTGAAAGGAGAATAATTAGAAAACATGGATATTTTTGTTCCAATAGCTTATTATGTGAGACATGATCGGTACTAACGGGTACTTCTAAGAAGTAGTGAAGAAGTACCAAACAGCCACTATCAAACAGCCTGCTCGGCTACGATCGTCAGCTGTCCTTTGGAGCTGGACTTCAACGCTGTAAAAAAAAAATATGTGCTGAATTAATTTTTAGTTTCACCAAAATATAAGCAATTTATCATTTCTTTTTCACTTTTGTAATTATTGTTGAGTGAAGAGACATGTTGCTAGTTCTGACAATATAAATTATTAATTAAAAAAACGAGATGCGACGGTAAGTATCTGCTACTAAATTATCACTTTAACCAAATACATGGAGTATCTTGCTACCATTGCTTATAAAACGTGCTTATCAATACACAAATGTTTTATTTCAGACAAGAAGGATTTATTTGCCTGAAGTCTTGCGTCATGTGCTACTGCTTTGATTCCAAAGACGCTATCCGGGTCGGGGTAATTTAGTCTTTCATCGATCGATAAGAGATTTTGATTCCATTGATATCCAAATTGATAAGCTCGGCACCATGGAGTAAGGGCGTCCCCACAGGGGTGACGCAGGAAATATGAATGGCGTTTACACCGACAGTAGTTTCCCACAGCCGGCAATGGGAATCTCCTGTCGGTGTAAACGCCACTATAGTCCCATCCAACTCAAACACTGGGGAATATCCCCGCACTTTTGAGGACGGAAATCTATGGACCTGCTCGAAAAAATAGTGGATAAAATACGGCGAGCTTTCAGTTTTATGGTTGGGTCTCCCTTCCGAGGCACATATTTACGAGGGATATTGGGTCATATTCCCCCGGCGTCCTGATGATCGGCGCCCAGCTCAACGTCGAAGGCGCCCTGATACGCGGCACTGCTATCTGTGAAGGTGCCCAGGTTGCTGCCGCTCGAATTTGGTCGCCTACTTAACAAAACCTCCGTTGGTGCCATCTCAGTTTCCTCGAGGTCAGGCAACCTTCACACGCCGTTGGCTACCTTGGCTGGCCGGCGACTCGTTCCCCTCGTGGCGACGCTCTTGACATCCAGTCAAAAGTTGGAGTGGCTGGCGCCCCCAGTGGGGGCCGGGGAAGGGGCAATGGGCCTCCACGTTGCTCTCTTCCCGAGCCTATGGTGACTTGGCTCAACTCTCCTCAATAGAATCTGGATTCTGCACGCTGTATTAACATGGGCGTAGACACCACTACGGACAATACGGACAGTGGGTGTGACAATCAGTAGTGCCATTCATATAGAGGGTGTCATATATGAGCGGAGAGGCAACAGTACAGCTGAGCGGAGAGACAACATTAAAACAACAGTACAGCAGCTGGCGTTGCATGGAGCTGCAGGCAACCGGACAGCGGAGGCTTGCGAAAAATAAACAATTCGTCACTTCAACGTATAAACAATAGTATAAAAAGCAACATAAACACATATTCTCATGGTCGAACCCATGCACTAGCGGCTCACGGCGGGCACAGGCACGCAGTGCGGTAGCGGTACCGGATCACACGTCATGGGCGTTGTCTCAGCATAGGTTGTTATGAGCGGAGAGGTAACAGTACAGCTGAGCGGAGAGACAACATTAAAACAACAGTACAGCCGGCGTTGCATGGAGCTGCAGGCAACCGGACAGCGGAGGCTTGCGAAAAATAAACAATTCGTCACTTCAACGTATAAACAATAGTAAAAGCAACATAAACACATATTCTCATGGTCGAACCCATGCACTAGCGGCTCACGGCGGGCACAGGCACGCAGTGCGGTAGCGGTACCGGATCACACGTCATGGGCGTTGTCTCAGCATAGGTTGTTCGCAATCTAGTTGAAGCCTAAGAAGACGGCCAGTGGGGTCTCACTGCTGCTGAGGCGACCTCGGAGACGATGCGTCGCCCCTCCTGTCGGCGACCTGCGGTGAGCAGGACTCCAGATAGCTGGCTGGCACGTTGCCGACACTGCCAGACGCTGTCAGCAGGCCTCACTGCTGCAAGTGATGTGCAGATGGACGCCAGGTGACTTCGTCTGCAGGCGATTCCGGAGACCGCGGCCTCACCAGGCAGTACCACCTGCATCGCCATGTCGGTGTTTCTAGAAATGGAAAAATAACAGTATCGGTGAAGGACAAGCAATACAATGTATTCTGTTTTCCTCTTTTGCAGGTATACATAATCTACAATTATCATTGTTCCTATTTCATTCAACTGAACCTGAAAATTCCATATTGGCACATTGTTTGACTAAATTTGTGCAGTTGGGAACAGGGGCGACGCCACGGTGCGACGACTGGAGGGGACATTGACCATTTTGGAGGGGACGAGGACCATTTCAAGTCGATTCTTTCCATGCAACGCCATAGGCGTAATGTTAAAATTTTAAAAAGTGGAGGGGACGAGATCCCCTCCGTCCCCCCCCCCCCTGTGGCGACGCCCTTGGTTGGGAAGCAGATTGTTTTAAATACATGTTTGGCTGAACAGTGCGGAAAATATTTCATTGATCACTATAGCTGCAACAAAAATACTGAGACAGAAAACATTTGCGCTTACCTGGCTCCTTAGTCAGTCCCGCACAACGGAAGTGGTACCATTTATCGCAGCCGTCGCATCCGACCATCAGTGCTGCACTGATGCTGCTGCACTCCCCACATTCCCAGTAGGTACCTTAGGAGCGTCTTGGCTGTGAAAAGATTACATGAGTCATGGCGCATACATGAATAGTAAGATGTTTTATATGTTTAACATCACATAGCAAAGACACAACAGCTGGGAGTCAAGTGTAAGCCAAAGTGTAAGCCCTGCCATGTTTTGCAGACTGGATTTTAAGCAAGAAAAGCTTTGCTAAAAATGACGCTTGACAAAGCCTCATCCTACTGGGCTGTCTGACATGTCCCCTGTAAAAAGCATGTGGCCCTTATATTGTATATATGATGAATATGTTAATAATGCAGAGAAAACACAGTATAAATTATACCCAACGTTTCATCTTAATCGACTTTGTCAAGGGTGTTTGAACAGCTTAAGATGAGTGAAGTGTAAGGGTACCTAGGTACATCTGAAAATAAACTGAATCTGCGTTCAATAAACATTGATTTTGATAATACATTTCACAAATCAACTGCTAATAACAATCATACTAAAATAGCACGACAGATAACTAACAATCGCATGAAGAACTTCTTGATTCGCCTTGACATTGTCGTCCGAACGAATGTTGTCTGAAGTTACACATTTGTCTTTTCTGCGCAGCATTTGTGTTTGCCATTTACCGCACCAATGTTCGCCAGCGGTGGTGGCTTTTCCTTACCTGCTCACGTAACGTCACACACGACATGACGTCACCCGAAGACGTCATCAAAAAGTCCAGCTCTTAGGCGTGTCCCTCCCCTCTCTGTGGAAAAAGCAAAACTATCAATCACAATCAAGGTTGGAGTAATTGAGTGACCACTGTCCTACCGAAAGCGCTTCCAGATGAAGGAAAATCGTAATGAGTTTACATCGACTTCAACCAGCACATTTATCATTTACGTTGTCATGAAAAAACAGCATAAATGCTTGATTTTTATTAGTTGTGACATGTAGAGAAAAATATTGGTCTGAAGCAGAAAATAGGACACAAAAACGATCAAATGATCCGAGCATCATGAGCTGAAAGATTTCATGATATGTAAGGGAAAAACTTTAATATGGCAGATTTACAAAAATGGTGCATATGTTTCATTTATCAAAATTGTTTACAATTTCGCCGGCGAGAGTTTTTCAGCAGCCACCACGTTATTTCATGATTACTTTCAGTTGCAAAATTCCAAATTGCTAGAGGGGTTTTGTCGGATTCAGCAAGGCGCGAAAAGGTAAACTAAATTGTGGTTTGGGTAATGCTGAAAGATAGGTTACTGCTGATTTTTTTAGCATTACACTGGAGAGAAGCTTTGGCTTCAGCGCGTGTACTGATAGTCACGCACACTGGACATCATCACGAGTGGAGTGATGAGAGTCTACCCTATCAAACAATTTCAATTGGAAACAATGCCAGGAAAGTGTACTTCATCTCTTGAACATAAACCCTCAGTTACCTACCTTGACAATTTCAACTCTTTTTAGTGCCTTTCTGACTGGCAATCTTCCACTCTCAGCCCTCTTTGTATTGATAAATATTCCCCTCCGACATCCAAGCCAAAAATATATTTTTGGGACAATGTGATCTACTCTAATCGTTTCATTATTTTTTGGTCATAGGCGACGGAACGCGGGGGCACTGGGGC
The DNA here is from genome assembly GCF_019059575.1 of Amphibalanus amphitrite. NCBI lineage: Eukaryota > Metazoa > Arthropoda > Thecostraca > Balanomorpha > Balanidae > Amphibalanus > Amphibalanus amphitrite. The sequence goes on along the minus strand of NW_024881944.1, from coordinate 508,595 downwards.
ACCGTGCCGGCCCAGTCTGCAAAGTATGGCAATTTCGACGAGATCTCGTCTGTGCGGGCTTGCACGGCTGGTGGGGATTTGGTGTGGTGTGGTGTGGATTTGGCATGGTGCGGTGCGGATATAGTAAAGCTCATTGCGACATTGGGTTAGTGACAGAAATGACAGACCAGACGAGATAGATGAGGAAAGTCGAAAAAAACATTGTTGGAGCTTCGACATCACGTAATTCATTGTGCTCTAGGGTCCAAATGAGTGTGCGGTGGTCAGAACGGCCTGCCATCAATCACGTAGGTCGCCTTCAAGTTGGCACTCTGCACTGTTGCAACACGAAACGCACCGCCCGCATCGCTCAGCTCTGTGAGGCGCCGGCGGTAGAGTGAGTCGTGAGAAAGATGAGCACAGCCGATGAGAGCAGGATGAGAGGGATTCAAGATTTATATGGCCGATGGGAGGACCAGAAAATCACCGCTCTACCGCTTCAAGTAGTCAAATGCGAACTATTTATCGGGTACGTTCGAAGCAGGGCAGTCAATAGGTTGCGTTGAAAGAAGCTGAGTTTGTTGCATGCACTGCAGCATTCGTGAACGAGATGCGCTCGGCTCATGTGAGGGTTTGGCGTTGTCGCTCGGTGGTAGGTAGGGCGAGCTGCGCATGGCTGATGGCATGCCTTAAGGACCACCACTTTGCCGTGGCTAAGTAGTCAAATCCGCTGTGAATCACTTGCCTATCATATTTTTTGTTCGATACAGCTAATTGTAATGACCTAATGAGAGGTGCCGAAATTGCATGCATGCAATGGGCCCGCTTTTTGCCATCATATTTCTATTTTTGTAACTGGGACCTTTACAAGTTGTCAAGCAGTATAGCTAAATGGCGGTGTCGACACCGGCAGTAGGGTGACCATGGTACATCGTACAATAATCACCCTGGATGAATCGCCAGGGGCGGGTACCGGATAGGGTTCTTGCATTTGCGTGACATTCTTTTTGTTCTAGTTTTGCAGTGCGTATTTCTCGTTTCGTTTCCATGCTACTGAGATGGCAGGCTTGTGGGTGATATCAATAATTGAGGTCAGTGTGGCTTTGAACCGGTCACTTTCGCGGGTTCGGTGCGGATTTTTTCGTACTCTCAGCCGCCTTTGGTGTGGATTTTCTGGCTCTGTTTGAAGGAATGCTGCGGATTTTGAACTTGGGCCGGTGCGCCTCGTCGACCTACGAGCCATACTATGCAGACTGGCCGTGCCCCCATTTGATTTTGATATTTTAACATTGGATTGTGTTTCACTTACTTCCATCATCCAATTTGATATTCTTAGTCATGTCACAGTCAATGTCATTTTGTCATTTGTCATTTATTATAAGTCTTATCCACCCTTCAGTGGCTATTAGGGCCTAGTCAGTTACATTAATAAAGACAGCATACATCACACGACACAATACAAAAGTAACAGTGTCCCAAAAACTTGTCAATTTGGGTGGAACAAGACATCCAAATGAAAATAATTTTCCACTCCCACCTCCAACTTTCAAGAGCAATTGACCACTCATGTAAGAGCATCTGCTTGCATTATGACATCAGATTCTACCAGTGTACAGAAAAGTGTGCAATCTTTCCTTCTTCTGTTCTTTATTTTCAGGGGGGGGGGGGGCTAATCTTATCAAAAACATACCACCCTCATCCTTTTTTGGAGAGGAATTTTCCCCTCTAACACCCAAGGCCAAGCATTAATATACTTTTGTGACACTGAAAAGTAAAGCTCACACATGCTCACATGTCAGTATATAACAGCAGCATGAGATAATGTGAATTGAGCTTGTCTTATCAAACGTATTTTGCACGGAACTGACGTGAAAAGACCATTAACGTTGGCGTCGCTGGCGCCTGCGTGGTGTGATGAGCCTGAACTGAGGGGCCGGACCTACCCGTCTCTTACCTCGGTATCCGGGATATATACTATTTTATTGTGTGAACTTCAAGCGTACTTTCAACAGTCATTGATGACAGACCATTGCCAACTTTAATATTTAGGTATTGATGATTCATTTTAGCTTGATACCCACTTGGCTTGTGCCATATGAACCAACTAGACATTTAATATTGGTGTTTTAAAGCTGTTCTCTAAGCCAGTACAGATTAAGGTATACATGATTTAACTTGCTTTTGTTCAGTGATCAGTATGTGGGATGTGAAGATAGAGTCCTTTCCTGGCAGCAGGAAAACCTCAAAGAAATATTTTTAATGAATCGTATGAGCCAGGAGGAGGCTTGGTCTGTATCAATCATTGGTGAGCTTGCAGAGTCTGAGTGTATGAAATCAATGTTACTTTCCAATTCCTAGGTGCTAGTTAATAGTTGCATGCCTAAGTATTTAGCTGTTTCAACCTTTAGCTTTTTATCCTGACAGTTGGTAACAGATAACATTTTTTTTTAAAAGCAGTGTGCAGAAGCTCTGCAATGATTACTGATCAGTGGAATGAATTTGAGTGCTAACTGCTAATTGCTATCATTGAATTAGCAAGTTCAAGTACTTCGCAATACAGAGGTCTCTGGCACGTCCTAAAAGCCTTAGCACACTAATCAGTATGTCAATATACTTGCCCTGGAGCCTGAACTGAAGATATAGATGTTTCGCAAGAGTTTGACAAATATTGATGATTTTATCTTGTGATGTTTTGAACATATGAACCAACACCTTTTCATATGGAAACCATCATTTCCATCACCATCACAGGAAGATGTCAGTTGACAGCACCAATGTACCCTGGACCGAGCACCTACCTCACTCGTTCGGTTACAGGGCATCAGAGATGGCGCCACGGGAGACGATAGATGATCCAGGTGGCGTCGATGTCGGATATTTTTAGAAGTTATGTTTTTTTTTGCAAATATTTTTTGTGTGACGTATATGGAGTGTCATTATTTTGTTATCTTTGTGTCGCTCAAACAAGCGTTAGTCTATCCATTATTTTCACCGATAGCCCAGTATCTTATTTTGCGTGTTTGTTGAAACTACTTATTGACTTCTGGCGAGACTGACGGATCCAGAAAGGCGGTCTTCAACGCTGCAGGGGGCATACCCCCAAAAAGTTTCTCGGAATTCCAAAAACATTTCGGATTTTCAAGTCCTTACGCACTGCTGTGCAGTTTGAAGAAAACTTTTCGGGATAAAAGTTTAGTTTTCGTTTTAATCTTGAAAAACCTCAAAATTTCGTCAATTTTGGGCGCCGGGGGTTGGGTGGATTGCCCCAAATGCCCCCTGTATCCGCCAATGTCTGATTAGGTATCAGCATAGATAATAGTAGAACAGTAGATAATAGTTCTATTGTTATCTATGGTAGCAGCTAAAGGGTATCGCTATCGGCGGGCTTGCAATGCCTTTTTCATCCGTCGTCGGCCTCGCCATCCTCGGGACAAACCCATCCGTTCTCCCTCACGCTCCCTTTCCGGGCTGGCGGTCACCCCACTTGACAACCAGTGGATGTGGTCGGGTCCACTACAGGACCCGTAAATTCTCTCCCGGGTGACCGTTTGGGAATCGGTCGGACTGTCCCAATGGGGCAATCCGATCCCACCGGGACGGTCTCGCCTCCGCGGCTCACTGTCGGTGTCCTGCACAGCCCAATGTCTACGCCCTGTCCTAACATCCCATAGCTCTGCAATGGTCTTTTCAAACTAAAAGAACTTGCCCCCAATTAAACAAAAGAAAACAAAAGCGGTGCTTTTTTACATGTTATGGCAGTTTTCTTATGTAAAATTCCTTCTACATAATAAACTGTTTTGAAGATTTGCCACAAAGTCACTTTGAACGTAATTTGGTGTATGCGATAGCTACGCCATGCCATCAATTTGTCTGTTGATAGATCAGTATGAAATATATACCTACGGTAAACTGTATCCTATAATACTAAGGCCATGGATGAAATAATACAAGGCTGGCGAAGCTCAAAATGAATTCATCCACCTACTGCAGGCTTCAAAGTCGGCGAATAAGAAATCATGAATAATTGCCTATTTAAATGCTGTTTTATCCCAATTGCCGTATTAATTAACAGGCATACGCAACGGAAAGGCTTTCAAATCAACTGTCGATGGCTCGCATTCCACGCGGTGAAAATTTTTGCAGACAAGGAGGTGCTGCAGATGACAATTAGACGGGTGCATTTTATACGGCATCAGACTCTGTGCCGTTAGTGATTGGCCGATATGGTCTGCCGCCCACGAGGCACTTAGGGGACGCTTGTGAAGGACACCAGCGGAGTCGGCGTCATATGAGACGGGGGGTGAACGCACTAGCGTACCGACTTATCAGAGAAGGACCTGCCGGCGTAGGATTTTTGTTTAGGAATTACCGGATCTAGGTAGGACAGCTAGTGTCCCATAATCGTATTCCAGAGATTGGGAAAGGGAAGAACTTGATGATAAAATGGTCAAAATGAGGAGGCGTGCTTGTCACGTGGTCAGTTATGATTTATTCATCTTCCCTAACTATAGAGCCGTGATTGATTATACCGCATTTTATCATCGAACTTTATCAATACAGTTGCTTGAAACGAAACACATCAGACACACAATGTCACTACGCCCACATTCATCATCACACAACAGCACATGCCAAAACCAAGATGCTAATATCAAGCCGCTATTTAAAATCAGTTATCCGTGACTTGCTCTCATTTCGCTTCCTTCCTGTCCCTCAGCTTCTGGTGCCTAACGTTCTACACAACGCGTGCAATTGGACTGTGAAAAGTTTGTGATTTCTCGTCGCGATGAACGCTGCCCGTGGCTCCGGTGCTCCCGGATTCGTCGGCATCAAGTTCTGCCAGGAGTGCAACAACATGCTGTACCCAAAGGAGGACAAGGAGAATAAGGTGCTGCTGTACGCCTGTCGTAATTGTGACTACAAGCAGATCGCCGACAACAACTGCATCTACGTCAACAAGATCATGCACGAGGTCGAGTGAGTACCTACCGATATTGGGTTTGGGGACCTTTCACGGGTCTGAAAGTGGTTCCCTGTCTGTGTGCCCCTTGCCGTATTTACAGGGGGCTGCCGGCTGCGGATGTTTTAGGCTTGAGCATCAAGCCTATGGTCATGACTTCTTTTAGATGCGCCATTCTGCATATCGGCGCCTAAGTGTCTTTACGCTACAATTGTGTGTACTTGAGTGGACTGCATCCCATCGACATTAATCGACGAGCATTATGGTAACAAGCTAAGTAGTAATAACATCTGGTGATATTAAACTACCTCAATGTCATAGATATTATACTTTGTAGAGATGGTTATCGATTTTCCGTTTATTCTTAAAATGAGAAGGCAGTGGTTGTTATGAAAGCTTTATTTACAAGCTTACTAAATTTCGAAACGCTTAATTGACTTGTGCCACTAACGTAATTGTGGAACGAGCTGTTTTTACTGAAGTAATGGCCGCTTTACATAACTTAATGACTGGTATTGACCGTAAACTTGTCTTCATTTCCTAGAATGTTATATCTTTCTCCCAGATAATGACACAAATGCCAGATGATGGCATGTACTTGGCTAGTGCATGCGATGAGCGAGATGTGCAATTCACGAAAGGCATTTGCCTGGTCCTATTCATTCATAACTTTTTCTTGGAAAGATGTGCGTATCGCTGGCTAAGTAGTATCAAAGGGTACTGTTATCTTTATCGGTTGTTATTTTGTATCTCTCAGGATACCAGTCTGTTCGTATCGGTATCGTGCTGCCAAGATTGCTGTTTTCACAGAGCAATCAACGTTTCGTGAGCTTATCGGTGACTGAAATTCCATTGTCTGAGCTATTGCCCGGCTACCTACCCGGTGTCAAGTATTTCTTTGTTACTAAGAATCGGCTCACAGTGGACTGTTGCTTCACTCGTGCTGTCGCAGGATGCTACTCAAATTAACATATAAATGAGTGCGCTTGCTTAGGCTCATTCTTGGCTCATGAGTTTTCCTTCATTTTGTCGTTTTCAACAGAAACTTAGTTGGCACTTGCAGTTGTATTCATGCGAACTTACAGGACTACACGAATCACACACAAACGTGGACAAACACGGAACTGGACGTACACCGACCGGCGGACTTATGCCTTTGGTCGAGTGGCATACACATAAACGCACACAAGGACAGGACCGGTGCCGCGACAGAGATCTGATCCAGCAGCTCGTTATGTACATCAGGCAGCGGCACATGGTAGCAACATTGAGAACAACTAGGCAAAGAAGGACACTCAGCCGCGCAATCGTCTTCTCTGGATTCTACAAGCTCTGCATGCTAGGAACCATTCTAAACAAGATCATTGTCATTTATGTTATCAAGTGAATTAACTATACCAGGTCCAGGTCATCATCGGAAAACAGCGATCCGTTGGGATCTGAGGCGGCAAGACCGGCGTTGAAGGTGTTGATGATGTCGTCGGCTGCATTGATGGGGAATGAAGATCGTAGTGACGTGTCGAATGCCTGGGGGTCGAGATCATTGCCGCGCAGCACACCGCCAGAACCGTTGGCTATATCATCGAGATCGTCTTGTGGACTACTGAATAAGTTTCCAGGGTCCTGTTGATCCAGAAGCGGGTCTGAGTTTCTGAAGTTGTTGAGTGGGTCGCGTGCACTATTCTGTCTATTGAGAGGATCCTGTTGCTGATTGTTACGATCACGTAGTGGAGATCTGTTGAAGTTGCGGTCATTTGAGGGAGCTCCAGGATTGCCTTGGATGCCAGGAGATGGCCTTCCGGGGTTGCCGTTCAGCGGATCGTTAAAAGGACCTCGGCTATCCCCACGCCTGTTAGGGTCGAATCGGTCGTCGTCGCGGTCGTTAGGACGATCTCTTCCACCATTTATGCTGTTGGGGTCGCCGAACGAAGGTTGCTGTCCGTTGCGGTCGTTCAATGGACGCTGCGAAGAAAGCTGTCCGTTGTTGAGGTCATCAAAAGGACGTTGACTGTTGCGATCGTTCAATGGACGCTGCGGGGAAAGTTGTCCGTTACTGAGATCATTGAAGGGACGTTGACTGTTCGGGTCGTTTAATGGACGTTGTGGAGAACGTTGTCCGTTATTAAGGCCATCGAAGGGACGTTGACTGTTGCTCAAGGGACGCTGCGGTGAACGTTGTCCGCTGTTGAAGTCATCGAAGGGACGTTGACCGTTGCGGTCATTGAACGGTTGCTGGGGACGTCCATTGTTACGGTCGTTGAAGGGACGCTGGCCGTCATCGAAAGGTTGCTGGGGACGTAATCTGTCACTGGGGTCGTCTAGAGGACGCTGGCCGTCATTGAAAGGCTGCTGAGGGCGTCGCCTATCGTTACGGTCATCAAAAGGGCGTCGGTCGTCATTGAAAGGTTGCTGGGGACGCTGACCGTTGTTGAAGGGCTGCTGAGGACGCTGACCGTCGTTGAAGGGCTGCTGAGGACGCTGACCGTTGTTGAAGGATTGTTGGGGACGTCGCCTGTCATTGCGATTATCGAAAGGGCGCTGGCCGCTATTGAAGGGCTGCTGGGGACGCTGACCGTCGTTGAAAGGCTGCTGTGGACGTTGTCCATTATTGCGATCGTTGAAGGGGAGCTGACCGTTGTTGAAGGGTTGCTGGGGACGTCTCCTGTCGTTGGGATCGTCGAAGAGGCGCTGACCATCGTTGAAGGGACTTTGGCCGTCGTTTAAGGGCTGCTGGGGACGTCGTCCGTCATTGCGATCATCGAAGGGACGCTGACCGTCATTGAAGGGCTGCTGGGGGCGCTGACCGTCGTTGAATGGTTGCTGGGGACGTCTTCTTCTATTTTGGTCATCGAAGGGGCGCTGGCCATTGTTGAATGGCTGCTGGAGACGTGGATCGTCATTGCGGTCATCGAAGGGACGCTGAAAGTCACTGAAGTTCTGCTGTGTACGTCGGTCGTCGTCGCGATCATCAAAGGGACGCTGGCCATTGTTGAATGGCTGCTGGAGACGTGGATCGTCATTGCGGTCATCGAAGGGACGCTGAGCGTCGTTGAAGGGCTGCTGGGGACGCTGGCCGTCGTTGAAGGGTTGCGGCGGACGCGAATCGTCGTTGGAGGGACGCCGTGGACGCTGTCCGTCGTTGCGGTCGCCAGGACGCTGCGGCCGCTGTCCGTCGTTGCGGTCGCCAGGACGCTGCGGACGCTGTCCATCGTTGCGGTCGCCAGGACGCTGCGGACGTTGTCCGTCGTTGCGGTCGCCAGGACGCTGCGGACGCTGTCCATCGTTGCGGTCGCCAGGACGCTGCGGACGCTGTCCATCGTTACGGTCGCCAGGACGCTGCGGATCTTGTCCGTCGTTACGGTCTCCAGGACGCTGCGGACGCTGTCCATCGTTGCGGTCGCCAGGACGCTGCGGACGCTGTCCGTCGTTGCGGTCGCCAGGACGCTGCGGACGCTGTCCATCGTTGCGGTCGCCAGGACGCTGCGGACGCTGTCCATCGTTGCGGTCGCCAGGACGCTGTGGCCGCTGTCCATCGTTGCGGTCGCCAGGACGCTGCGGCCGCTGTCCGTCGTTGCGGTCGCCAGGACGCTGCGGACGCTGTCCGTCGTTGCGGTCGCCAGGACGCTGCGGCCGCTGTCCGTCGTTGCGGTCGCCTGGACGCTGCGGCCGCTGTCCGTCGTTGCGGTCGCCAGGACGCTGCGGCCGCTGTCCATCGTTGCGGTCGCCAGGACGTTGTGGGCGCTGTCCATCGTTGCGGTCGCCAGGACGCTGCGGACGCTGTCCATCATTGCGGTCACCAGGACGCTGCGGACGCTGTCCATCGTTGCGGTCGCCAGGACGCTGCGGACGCTGTCCATCGTTGCGGTCGCCAGGACGCTGCGGTCGCTGTCCGTCGTTGCGGTCCCTAGGACGCTGCGGCCGCTGTCCATCGTTGCGGTCGCCAGGACGCTGCGGACGCTGTCCATCGTTGCGGTCGCCAGGACGCTGCGGCCGCTGTCCGTCGTTGCGGTCGCCAGGACGCTGCGGACGCTGTCCATCGTTGCGGTCGCCAGGACGCTGCGGCCGCTGTCCGTCGTTGCGGTCGCCAGGACGTTGTGGACGCTGTCCATCGTTGCGGTCGCCAGGACGCTGCGGACGCTGTCCATCGTTGCGGTCACCAGGACGCTGCGGACGTTGTCCGTCGTTACGGTCTCCAGGACGCTGCGGCCGCTGTCCGTCGTTGCGGTCGCCAGGACGCTGCGGACGCTGTCCGTCGTTGCGGTCGCCAGGACGCTGTGGACGCTGACCGTCGTTGCGATCTCTGTTTCCTGACGGGTCAGGATGGAGTTTCTCTACGTGCTCAGGTGTGCTTGGTATCTGAGGTCCGTACGCCCTGAAACCCTTCTCATCAGCCTCCCAGTAAACCTCGACGAGGATACCCTCTGGTGAGATGTACGAGTACGAGCCACGCATGGTCATGCCTTCGGAGTCTCCGATCTTCCGGTTGCCGCCCTCTGCGTCCACAGAGGTTCCATCGCTGGTCTCGTAACCGTAGCGGAAGTCTCCCTTTTCGTTGATGTCGAAGTAGGAGCGCAGCAGCTCGGCGTCGGAGCCGGTGCCGTTGGTGGGGTTGTTACCGCCCCTGCCGTCCGTGGAGTTGTTGTTCTGGTCGACGAACGGGTCACCGCCGGAGCCCTCGAACAAGGGTATCTCCTGCGGGAAAGCCGACGCTCCGACCAGTAGGCAGATGACCACCGCAGTCTTCATCCTGGCTGAATGTGCTGGCCGTGGGGCCGACCAGGTGAGCGACTGATGCCCTCTGCTCTCAGACCGTGTCTTTTATACGAGCGCCAGATAGTGCACCTGACAGGGAAGCTTGTCGTTATTGACTGACACTCCTGTTCTCGTAACCCGGTGTCAGGCGGGGCTCTTCGCCCCGGCCCGCAGACGGATCATCGTATTTACCCTAAAGCTGCTGATACTCGGTCGGCTTACTACTGTCTCGCGCGCCTCCACTCTTCGAAGAACGTGGTTTCGAAGTCATGCTGTGACTATTTTCACGGGCAGCGACCTGTCGTCCCATGTCAGACAAGTGGACGCATTAGTGTATGAAATCGGTTACGTACGGTTTATGACCCGCTGTCAACAAGAAACAGACAGCCCATAAATTTTCCGTCAGCGGTGTCGACCGCTCTTGTTTTCTGCGAGGCCATGGAAGCCACGTGTTTCTTGCGGAATGCGGTTTGAGAAGCGATGCTTTGGTATGTATGTAAGATGCCACGGGCGCTGAGCTGCCGAGTAACTGCACTTCTCAGGCCTCAAAACAACCATTAGTGTGTGTAATCTTCGGTACTGAACTGTTTCGTCTCCGGTGCCAACCCTGATCGTATTTTCAGCATCTTGGCGATATTCCGATAGGTTTGGCACCTGCTTATAGATAATGGGCAGGTATTTTGTCAGTCTTTTGGTAAGAGACTTAAAATGCGAGCAAACAGTTATCTAAATTATGTAAAAAGAGCTTTGTGTGTCTTCTTTGCAGTTGAGACAGCCTCTTAGGTTTTATTGTCGGTACCATGCGTTTTATTGTTTATGTGGGCGCTCATTCTTTAATCATGATGGATTTTCATAAAACAATATTTTTGTTACATTATTAGAAGATCAATGCGTGCAACGCATATTTAGAGTCATTAAAGTAGTTTTGTCTTTGACACAGGAAGTCCATTCTTAAAAAGTAGGTGGAGTGAATATTAGTTTATTACGCAGAATTGGCAGAATGTAAGAGATTCATTTGGTTTCATGATGATACAATGCAGTGCCTCGTTAATTGTTCCAACACGACATCAAAAAAATAGACGGGGTCTCCTGTCTATTTTTGGGGGCTGTTTTTTACATATAATGGCGCAGATAAACACTCCATTAATGCCGCATTTGCCGTTGGTGAAACTCGTTGGCTATTTTTCTGGCTGATATTTTTTCACGCCGGCGGATATTTTTTCGCCTGGTTGGTGAAACTCGTCGGCTGGTTTTTGACAGAAAAATTGCGCCGGGCTGCTATTTTTCTGTTGGTAAAACTGGCCTCTGCGTGTGGTTTCGCCACCAGCCGCTATTCTTTGTAGACAAATAGACAGGCATAGAAGCTGTGTCTCTTGACGCATCGGATTATTTCGTTTAGTCTCTAAAAACATGATAAGTCACAACTCACAAGTCATGTCTCGGAAGGTCGTATGTAAAGGAAGCTGCCGAAGCTGGTAACGACCGTAACCTCAATGCTCCGGGGTTTTAATTCAATGTGGCCAGCCATTTTGCCGCAGAACGCTGCGGCTTAACGCTGGTTATTTTAAGACATGAATTGCATATTCTTCGGTTCTAAATTATTATATCAACTTAGAAGCGTAAATCACGATAATTAGTAACAAATGAGGCCAATTGTTCCAACACGACATAAAAAAAAATAGACGGGGTCGCCTGTCTATTTTTTTGGGGCTGTTTTTTACATATAATGGCGCAGATAAACACTCTATTAATGTCGCATTTGCCGTTGGTGAAACTCGTCGGCTGGTTTTTGACAGAAAAATTGCGCCGGGCTGCTATTTTTCTGTTGGTAAAACTGGCCTCTGCGTGTGGTTTCGCCACCAGCCGCTATTCTTTGTAGACAAATAGACAGGCATAGAAGCTGTGTCTCTTGACGCATCGGATTATTTCGTTTAGTCTCTAAAAACATGATAAGTCACAACTCACAAGTCATGTCTCGGAAGGTCGTATGTAAAGGAAGCTGCCGAAGCTGGTAACGACCGTAACCTCAATGCTCCGGGGTTTTAATTCAATGTGGCCAGCCATTTTGCCGCAGAACGCTGCGGCTTAACGCTGGTTATTTTAAGACATGAAACTGTTTTATATTCTTCGGTTCGAGTGGCTGCGGCGCTCGCTGTTCGCTCCCGACAGGCATTGCTTACGTATAACCACTATCAGTGTTTGCGTTACCGGTCAAATGAACTATATGCGGACGGTCCATGCTCGACCACGTGATCACGTTAAGCTTTCGGCTCCGGTTTTGTAGGCTATCCAGACTCATCCTGCTCGAGGGTCACTAGCATCCATAAGGTAGTCACAGAGTGTATCAGACGAATATTATGCATGATGCATCACTGATGATCCTGTGCATTGTGTAACAAACTCTGTTACTCTGGACTACGAGTGAGCTCTGTCAGTTATGCAATTGCACAATGGCTATTTACTTGAAACGTTAACTCTTCCCACAGTCCGCATAATGTACAGAACAGTATATTTTCAGCAGTAGATGGAATGTTTTGCAACTATCAGATGATGCTAGCTAAATGGCATGTCTCTTTTTTTTTGTTTTTTTTTTTGTGCTTTCAAAACAGATTAGGGTGCGCCTCTCTGGGAGACGGAAGCGGCACCCTCAGCAGGAGCGGCATCCTCAGTAGGAGGAGCGGCACCGTCAGTAGGAGCGGCATCCTCAGTTGCGGGAGCGGCATCCTCAGTAGCGGGAGCGGCATCCTCCTCCTCCTCAGTAGTCGGAGCGGCATCCTCAGTAGCAGGAGCGGCGTCTTCGGTAGCGGGAGCGGCGTCTTCGGTAACGGGAGCGGCGTCTTCGGTAACGGGAGCGGCATCTTCGGTAGCCGGAGCGGCGTCTTCGGTAGCGGGAGCGGCATCTTCGGTAGCGGGAGCGGCATCCTCGGCGGCGTTCACCACGGCGGCCTCCTCTTCCACAGCGGCGACAGCCTGCTCGGCGGCACGGACGGCACCGGCCGCCTGCGGCTCGGCCGGCAGCGTCTTCAGCAGCCGCGTCACGTACTCGGGCACCGCCGGCACCTGGTCGCCGCTGGCGCGGAAGCCGTTCTCGTCCGCCTCCCAGTTGATGGTCACGTCGATGCCCTCGGGCGACGTGTACGAGTACGAGCCGCGCATCACGGCACCGACGCCGTCGCCGATCTGACGGTTCTCGCCGGCCGCGTCGACAACGATGCCGTCCCTCGTCTCGAAGCCGTACTGGAACTGGCCGTCGTCGGCCATCTCGAACTCGGAGCGCAGGATGTCGTCGCTGAAGATGCTGCTGTCGATGTTGGAGGACGAGCGAGCAGCGATCTCGACGGGCGGCTCACCAGAGCCTTCGATCGAGGCTAACTCCTGGGGGAAGGCGGCGGCGCAGGCCAGCAGGCAGACGGCTACGAACGTCTTCATGTTGGTCGGGGAGGTCGGTGTGTGTCTGGGAGCGGATCAGGTGGGGGACTGATGCCCTGTGGCCGGCGGCCGGTGACTTTATACCGGGTTCAGGTGTCGTGATTCCGATTCCATCCCCATTACAGCGGTCGATGTTGTCTCGACCGGATATTTTTTACATATCAAAATGTTTGTCATTTTAGCACTGCTCACTGTCCCAAGAACTCGGATGCCTATCTGAAGCATCCATATCTCCCGTTACAATAAGCTTGAATACTTTTAGATGTGGCAGCGCCTTTTGCCTCACTGCACCGCAACACCGTGTTTTATTTTGATGTGTTTTTACTTCAAGACATTGCTTAATTAGATACCAGCATTTAATGTCTTTTTGTAGAACCTAACTATCGAACCAAATGAGTCGCGGCATGCTAAATACCATGTCGTCCATGTTGATTCCGCTGTTTGGACACCTCCGGTACTTGCCATAAGTATTGGGTGATTAGCGATCCTGACCGAATGCCTGTCATCTCGCGGTGGACTTGGCCATGCCGGTCGGCTGCGTCTGGGACAAAGTTGGCATTGGTACCCTGCCGCCCGGCTCCTGAGTGTCCTGATTCATGAACGCGTCAGCGTGAGGCCCTGTCTGTCCTGTATTTATAGCTAAGATCGATAATATCAGGTTTCTAGCAGTTTTATTAGATTTATGCTTCTTACCATAATGCATGGGACCAACATCATTCACACTTTTGAATGTTTAAAACCACAAAAAGACTGTAAACTCGCGGAAAATATGTACCGACATACGCCGAATCATGATTCCGGCCGAACATGATCTCGAGAAATAGATCACAGTTCAAAGGTCATTGGGGTTAGGATCATTAGATTTTTAGGGTATGTGTAAAATTGATTAACTCGAGGGTACTGAAAGTTTCGTCGCGATCGGTCGCTGTTTGCGTGAGTTATCCGCGAAAAAACGAGGGTGGGGTCCGTTCGACCTTCACTATAAGTGCGAGAGTTAAGATCAAATTTCCAGTTTTGAATTTTATCTTGGACTAATATAGCTTCCAGTCAACGTAGAAATAAACATTTATTGTTCTAGATAAGGCCCTCTTCGAAGTATACTATGTCGTCAAATTTTGACACTAATGCGTAAACATGTCAAGCTACCCGGAACAGTTTTCTACGATAACGCTCGATAACCTTAGAATACACGCAACTTATCTGTTTGTTTAACCCCTTTGTATTTTTTTCCCATTGAAGTGTGTCGTATGACTAGTAAAGGTCAAATTAAATATTTTGTTTGAGATTGTGACCATGACCTAAACGGTAAAGACAATGCATAGTAATCGATTCGTATTGGTGAGATGAACTTACCCTCGCCCGTATTGGCGCTTTCCCAGCCGCGAACGTTTAAGGGGAGGGGAAGTTCGTTGGACCCCTCCCCTTTGCCGTTTCGCCCTGATCGAGCTAGAGCTTCCCGTAAAAAAACTAGCGTGCTGCCCGTGACGAGAGGAAGCCGATGCTACCCAATTTTAAGGTCCTAGGTCATTGGTTGACCTTCCAGGTCAGGTCAATGACCTAAAAGTCGGGAAAGTCGGGACCTGTTAGGACGTCGTAAAGTGTGGCTGCTGTGGGTTTTTTCAGGGTGCTATCACGACTGTCATGTTAGTTTTGGTCACAGATGATGCCCTCATGCATTTAAGCCAGGTCGGGTCAGGTCAGGTCAACCAGTAGGGGTCCTGCCGGGTATTCGTAGTAGGTGTCACTCCGCCTCTGACAGCTTCGTAACATGTTACGAAGGCACCAAAACTACTTCGTAAATGTTCAAATGGTTGCTAAATTCGAATTCAGCTAGACAAACTAGCCTAGTAACATGTTAATCTCGAGAAGTGAACCGAGGTCATCAAAGGTCAATGACTTGACCTAACCTTCAGGTGACCTAGGCACCCACCCTAATGCATGGGACCAACATCATATCACATGTTTGAACGCTTGAAACCACGAAAAGACTGCAAACGCGCGGCTAATGCGAGCCGACATACGCCGAATCGCGATTCCAGCCAAACATGGTCTCGAAAAGTAGGTCACAGGTCAAAGGTCATTTGGGTCAGGGTCATGAAATTTTCAGGGTGGGTGTAAAATTGATCAACGCTAGGGTATTGACAGTTTCGTTGCGATCGGCCGCTTTTTACGCGAGCTATTCGCGAAAAAACAGTGGGGTCCATTCGACCCCCACCCGATACGGGCGAGGGTTAAACACATACGCAGGCCTTAGGACGATATACTGACTGCCACACGCATCGATCAAACGTTATATGGCTAATAATAGGTGACCTCAAATGATGTTACAATGCCTATTGCAAGGATTACAATGAGCTCATAACATGGACCGGTGACCAGGCCCCAGATGACTAGGAGCTAAAATAGTGACACTTTTTTGAAGAAGGAAAAGTTATTCTGTGCACTGTTTTTTGTTTTTTATTTATTCATTTTTTGTTTTTGAGAGAACTTGAGAACTGGATGAGATGTCAGTTGTTGCGAATTCAGTCAACGAGTTCAGTCCAGTGTTCAGGCAGTTTGCGATTCTACTTGCCAAATACCTGATTTGTTTCGGTTTTAGAGTTAAGAACCATTGCTACCAACTACCAAGTGAGCAACTGGAAATGCGGGATCCGTGTTGGTCTTGATTGACAATGCTTGTCCGAATAAAACTGAAGCTCTGGCGATATTACCATTGATTGTTTACCAAGTCGACAG
The DNA here is from genome assembly GCF_019059575.1 of Amphibalanus amphitrite. NCBI lineage: Eukaryota > Metazoa > Arthropoda > Thecostraca > Balanomorpha > Balanidae > Amphibalanus > Amphibalanus amphitrite. Next base: position 492,739 of record NW_024881944.1, on the reverse strand, counting down.
ACTAAAGCTCGGTTTGGATGGGCGATATTCGGAATGTTTTCGGAATGCACACAAAGCGTTTCATGAGTTTGACATATATTCATTTTTCACACTCAAACAAACAAAAGTTAATTTTGGAAGAAGAAAAACAGCATCTAGGCCTCATCGGCCGACACAGCGGCTTCCACAAGCTCAGCAGCGGCCTGCGGCTCGGCCGGCAGCGTCTTCAGCAGCCGCGTCACGTACTCGGGCACCGCCGGCACCTGGTCGCCGCTGGCGCGGAAGCCGTTCTCGTCCGCCTCCCAGTTGATGGTCACGTCGATGCCCTCGGGCGACGTGTACGAGTACGAGCCGCGCATCACGGCACCGACGCCGTCGCCGATCTGACGGTTCTCGCCGGCCGCGTCGACAACGATGCCGTCCCTCGTCTCGAAGCCGTACTGGAACTGGCCGTCGTCGACCATCTCGAACTCGGAACGCAGGATGTCGTCGCTGAAGATGCTGCTGTCGATGTTGGAGGACGAGCGAGCAGCGATCTCGACGGGCGGCTCACCGGAACCTTCGATCGAGGCCAACTCCTGGGGGAAGGCAGCGGCGCAGGCCAGCAGGCAGACGGCTACGAACGTCTTCATGTTGATCGGGGAGGTCGGTGTGTGGCTGGGAGCGGATCAGGTGGGGGACTGATGCCGTGTGACCACCGGCCGGTGCCTTTATAGCGGTATGGCCACCCGCACCCTCCTCTCCCTGCCTGTGAAGGTCGAATAATGCAGACAGCCTTTTTATCATGATGTCACCGGTTGGTGTTGCTACTGAATCTGATTCACGATACATTAGCACAGTGTCATACCGGTGCAACGCGTCTGCATCTGATAACGTGCTGATAACCACATCTGACGCCCGTAGAAGGACGAGGATAGGTCACGCATACGTTCGGCACGTGATGCTCGTTTAGTCTTGTTTCATCGGATAATTGCTAGTAAATCGCCTTCCGGAGCCACAAACGAGTGAGCGAGGCTAGAGGTTCACTCGTGTTTACGCAACTCACCAGTAATAAAGAATACTGAACGAAACCGGTGTAAGTGAATTTTCAAGACCGAGGTCCTTACTGGTTTTTGAACGAGGCCGAAGGCCAAGTTTAAAAATCAGGTATGGTTCGTTTTTTTCAACATACCTGTTTTTTTCAAAAGGACTCTGGCTCGTCTGGCTCTAAGCATGTTTTTCGAAGTAGCACGTGTTTTAACGAGCAAAACGGGCAAAAACTGAACCTGAAGAAATCGAACGTCGACTGATTTTAACCTATGATTTCTTCCCACGGACGTATAAATAAATGTTAATTTATACGTCCGTGTTTCTTCCCGATAATTTCCTTACGTGCATTTTGGGACTGGTTATTAAAATAGTGATGACGTCATGCTGTCGAACTTGTATTGCAATGCAACGTATAAATGCCATGGCTGGAACCGCTCACTCTTATAGCCTCGGCCTCATTATAGCCTTATTATAGCCTCGGCAACAGTGAAAAAACAAAGTTTTCCCCAAATTCGTCGACACTTTGTCCCATCGTACGGACATTGGGTGCCTCCTGCCACCAGTGACGTAATCAAAGTATGTTAATTTTTCAAGACACAATTTCCGGGTACTTACCGTCAGACATGTGCATGGATCCGAATGATGGATCTATGATGTCAGTGGATCTCGGAGGAAACTGCAGGTTAGGATCTATGATCCCGCCGGATCCGACGTGAAAAATTTATCCTGGATCTATGATCTCATAGAATCTGACGATAAACCAAGAATGTGGATCTATGAGCTGAGTGGATCCCGCCATGCACATCATTTGGAGCCAGGTTTCCAAGTGTTACTAAGTCAATAAGTGCCACAAAACTATACATTATCATAGAGATCTTATATACATATATAAGATCTGTAATAAGATATAAGATAAGATGTATATAAGATCTCTATGTACATTATGACATGCAATCACATAAAATCACTAAAACAGAACTTTGTGAGTTGCAACTAGTGATTTTGGGGGATTTCTGTGTTGACAAAAAAATGAATGAGGATCTATGATCTCAATGGATCTCAAGCAAAAAATAAGATTGGATTCTATGATCCCTACGGATCTCTCGAAAAATTCAAGAGCTGGATTTATGATCCCGTCGGATCCGAGATCAGGATTCGTGGAATCAGATCCGAAATCCATTTTCTCGGATCCATGCACATGTCTGCTTACCGTGCACAATTTGAAATCGATTATTTTTTCGGTAAGAAATTCTTGGCCAGACGCTGAAGCTGCCAAAACTCACGCGAGAGCTTCGATAATGAACTTGGAGCCAGCGTCCTTAAAAAAAAAACGAACTATAGGACTGAGGTCTTGAAAAAATTATCGCCGGCCGAGTTTGGTTATGAGCGAGCGCGAAGCGAATCTTTTCAGTATAACGGAAAAAATATCAGTATGGGCGGCCCGACCCGGCGCGGCCCGACCCGGCCGGTAACGCTTTTGAGAGGCTTATAACTTAGAACCTCTGGACCGGTTAACCTGCGGTCTTCTTTGTAGGGTAGCCCCGTCCCTTCTACCCCGTAACCGACTAGTGTTGAAGCATTTAGGTGGTCGTCGTGGCATGTGCCACGTGAAAAGCCAAGGATGTTAAAGTTGTTCTGCTGAAGTGAGGATTTTGAGGGAGCTACATATATCTCGGCAACCGCTGGGGCGATTGACTTGCGGCTTTTTTAGGATAGTTGCATCCCTTCTTCCAAGCATCGGATACTATCGATACCTGTGGGTCACTTCCAATGCACGTGCAAATAAAAAAAGAAGGGGTGTCAAATTTGTTCCCACTACAATTACTCGGCAATTACTGGGGCGATTTCGCTGAAACCTGGGATGTCGGTAGGGACCCACCAGACAATGCATTCCCATGCGTTACGGTCAGTGTGCTACTGCACGTGCGCACGTGTAGGCGACCCTCGAGAACGGCTGGGCCGACTGCGCTCAAATTTGGCACACCGTTAGCAACTGGTTAGTAGAGTACCGTGCACACTGCACAAGCCAGTTGGAAATACCCTCTCGTGCAGGGCTCACACTCTTTCTCGCTCGTTAATAGCCCCCAAAAGGCGTCTTACTGGTATGTATTTTATTGTGTGCCAACAATAAATTTATTTTTCTTAGCCGACTTAGAAACGAGACCATCCCAAAATGTTTTTTTTCCATCCCAACATCCCAACATCCCAAAATGTTGGCTTTAGTGCAAACTGAGGCCTGATTCACTAACAAATAGGTAAACATTGCAATTACAAAGGGAAAACGTGAGTTAACAAGAAATCATACCAACATTTGATATTTCGATTTCACGAAACCTGCGAGCGTGAATTTTGAGTTAAAAATTTATGAACTTTTTACAATAAAAAGTTAATAAAACATTGAAATGGCAAACTTTCTGTTTCAGAAAGACCAGCAACTTGTTTATTAACCTGAACTTCCAGTGGTCCTGAAGTTCGGAATTTTGTTACTTTTTGTGCAATAATGCAAAACAATCATCAGGTACCTATTTAGAACAAATATGCTATGCTGAGTCGTTTTATGCCCTTTTTGACTCCGCACACTCCCTATGAATCGGCTATGAACAGTATTTAAATATCGTCATGTTGTTTCATTCGCGCGCCATAATTCATTCAACAATTTTCTGCTGTCAAATGTTTTACGTGCTAATGTCTTTCAATAATAAGTTATTGTGAGCTATCATTTATAGGTATTATTTTGCTACAGCATCATTATTTATAATTTCATCAAGCATTTTTTGACATGAAAACTAGACATAATCGAGATCGATTTCGTTTCTATGCGATATAAATAATTTATTGATGTTAATCAGTTTCGATGACATACAGGTCCACATGTCACACCAAACATCAATGGCACACACTCCACAAAAGACATCACAGTCGGTAGAACAACACCAACACTTGATTGGCGGTGATATGGCAGCGTTTGACACCGGTCCATGAGCGCGCCGAAGGGTTGGACTGGAATCCCTTCTGGCGTCGACCCCGTATTGACCACCCGCCTCAGGCTCCGAGTACAATGAACTCACTCGAGGGCACCTCCTTCTTGGCGATGTCTCCGGGCGAAGGGGCGCCGGCACCGGCGGGGCCGGCGTCCTCTCGAAGAGCAGACGCGATGGCGTCCTGGATGGACTCGGGGTTACCGTCCGGGTTGCGGCTCGGAGTGCGGACGGGGACGCTGACGGGGGTGCTGACCGGGGTGCTAACAGGGGTGCTGACGAGGGTGCTGACAGGGGCTCGCGCTGGGGCGCTGTCTGCCGCCGCCGAGACCGACGATATGACGATCTGACCACTGATGGGTCCGTCGTCAGAATTAGTGAGCTCCACGATGTCATCTGGGATGAATGCCCCAGCTTGAGATTGCGCAGTATCAGACTGCGAAGAAGTTTGGAGGGACACTTGCGCGACGGAGACCGCGTTGGGAGTTTCGATGATCGGCTCAGCGGGAGCAGCATCTGCAGCAAGGCCGGATGCGAATGGTTGTTCTTCACGGACATCTTCGATGAAGTTTGCAGGTGATTCGTCTTCGAGGTTGACTGACGTTAGTGGTTGGCTGATGGAGTCTTGAACAGGGCTGTCAATGGCGACAGGTGTGAAAATGTTGTCAATAGGATCCGAGGCGGGGATATCGCCAAGGGGCTCTGGTGCAATGGGCTCACCATTTAGGTTTCCGAGAGAACTATCATCGACTGTGACGGATGTGAGGATGTCATCGATCGGATCCGAGGCGGGAACATCATCAAGAAGAGCTGGTGCGAAGCCCGCATCGATGGGGCCTTCGAAGGAACTCTCCTGGACTGTAACTAGCGTGAAGCTGTCTTCTGCAGAGTGAGATATCGAAACATCGATAGGTCCTGAAGTGAAAGATGAATCGATGGAGTCCTGGACAGGAAGCTGAGATCGGGGACCATCGAAGGAGGCTTCAACAGGACTATCTTCAACCTCGATGACCTGGAGGACAGGCTTTATAACTTGAACGGCATCTCCAGCCGGAATGTTGGCGACGAACGGCTCGGCTGAGATGCCTGTTGAGATGTCGGCTGTCCCTGGCCCGACTTCCGCGATGGGGCCTGCGGGATCAACAAGGCCGAGGTTGCTGTCGGTAGGGATGACCTGGCTGGTGACCGGCGTCCCGTTCGGCAGCGTCTTCAGCAGCTGTTTCACGTACTCCGGCATCTCGGGCACCTGGTCGCCGACGGCGTGGAAGCCCGTCTCGTCCGCCAACCACTCGATGGTCACGTCGACACCCTCGGGCGACGTGTACGAGTACGAGCCGCGCATCACCATGCCTTCGGCGTCGCCGATCTGACGGTTCTCACCGGCCGCCTCGACGACGATGCCGTTGCTCGTTTCGAAGTCGTACCTGAACCTGCCGCCGTCGCCCATCTCGAAGCTCTGTCGCAGAATTTCCGCATCGCGGTCGGACGTTCGCTGCTGCGGAAATGCGGCTGCTCCGGCGAGCAGGCAGGCGGCCACCAGGGGGTTCATGGTGGCACGAGTCTGTGTGTGGCCGTAAGAAGACCAGGTGAGATACTGGTCGGATTCTGACGACGGAGGCCTTTATACCTGGTCACGGCCGCCCCCGCCGGCTCTGCAGATCGAGGACATCCCACCGCGACACCGCCACTCGGCGCATTAGGGCTGCGACACAGGTGTTACCCGCACCAATTTACCCGGATTAGAGGCTCGTGTCGACTCCGATCGTGAGCTGTTTTGTGTTTTCATTTACTATCCGGAGGCCAAAAGTTAAGAATCTAAAATAACGCAGTAATCCGTTCGGGAAAAGAGTGAGACAGGATCATCCGAACATTTTTTCCTTCACGCGCATGTTGCACTCATTCCAAAAATATCGCTATTAGTGTAGTTGGAGACGCAGAACTTCAATTTCATTCAGTTTTAATTGCGTTCTTTGTGACGATTGAATGGGAAACTCAAGTTCATGGTTGGTAAATGGAATGAGACATTTCTTCCGTGATGATATGAATAGGAAGTCTTTGAAAGCAAGTGGGAGATTCTCACTTCATAGGCTGTAAAACTGGTCACTAAAACAGCCCTGATTGTTTCCCTGCTGCTTTTTTGGTGCCTGGTTATCATTACGATGACATTTTGTCCAGAGCTCTTGCATACCTATAATAGTTACGTTCCTATGAAAACGTTTGAAATATAATGCAAAATAATTGCTTCCTTCCTGGTCAGATGCCATTTTAATTCGTAATCAAGAATAGGCGGGGTTATTTTACCCAGTACCTCAATTCCAAACGTTACTCACACCACTTATGCTTTTCATACAAATCCCTTGTAGGGTGCCATACAAAGGACACATCAACACCGCTATGTGTATCGTATGCTGCTCTTTGTCCAACGCCGCTGTCAGGCTCAGCGTGTTGTGATCAAGGTTAAGATGGCATTTACCGTCATGGGTCTGTTAGGCCGAGACAGCAGCCATGTTCTACGGGCTTATCGTCCTCAGCTTCAGCCGTTGGAACTTGTGACGAGCCAATACTGAACGTGTGACAAAATATAGACACCTCCCGACGGTATACAACTTGTCATAACCTTCGGACGCTCTAGAACGGCCGGGATTTCAATCCAGATCCGGATGTCTCCGAGCAGATTAGAGCCTACTGTGAGATAAGCTGCCGGGACGAAATACGACAGGCGTGTCAGAGCGCAGTGTCACAACGGCATAGCCTCGGCTCCACTGCTGGGACTCAGTTTGAATGCAGATTTCTACACAGGTAGCGTGTACCTATCGGGCTAAAGTTAAGCTGTTTGGCCTCTGAGCCCGCAACTGCTGTTTCCGGCTGATTTGATATTCGCAATCCCCTTCAGGTGTTTTATGCTGATGTTCAGTCATGATTCATGACTGGCGGTTTGTCTTTTTGCTACCCAGCTGTTTTTTTTTCAAGCAGGGGTTAAGATTTTGTTGCATTGCAAGCATAGGGCTGTGCCTGTCCTTGGCATATATATCTTATATAAGATGTCTTCAGTCCCTGACTCCTCGGTTTACAAGGCGGAAAAGGTCAGAACATTCGCTTGCTAGGGGGATGCGGTGAAATGATTGTTAAGAAATAAATTAGTATCTGAGGATGCTTTGTTTGGGCCTTAAATTCTCACTTTCGGCAAATAAAAGTATGGTTCTCTGTCAGGAACTCTGTTGATCACCGACTATAAATTTAACTGAGAAACATTTGACGGATACTCTAGCAATCGGCCTAGCGGTTGCTGAGATATAAAGAAGCCTCATAAAAGCGTTACAGGTCGGGTTGGGCCGGGTCGGGCCGCTCATACTGAGGTTTTTCCGTTACATTGAAAGACTTCGCTTCGCTTCACTCGCTCGCTCGTAACCAGCGTGGGACCTCCTCGTTCCTAATTTAGTGTCCCGCGCACGTGCTGGCATGTGGAGTCCAGGAAGTCAGTTTGTAGTAATTCGGACCATGTTTGATCGGGTTGCGTTTTACTACCGTCCTTTGTTTTGCCTGTTAGCAGTTATTCGATTGACCTTGTCATATGGTCAATACGTCTGTATTCAGAAGGCTGTGTATTTTGATTTAACTTGATAAAAACATCAACGACGGCATAGTGTGATCTATAGCAACGGTAATGGCATATATCATACGAGTAGGTACTCATGATTGAAAATGGGTTCATGGTTTATTTTTTAGCCTGTTAGCACATGACGATTATTTCCCTTTGGGATCGACCATGAACTTTGTGATATTGTGAGACCGTTGTGGATATCTATTAAAGATTCATCAATTATCGTTGTGTTCATTGACTCTCATAGAAAAGAGGTGTTTTCGCTTAGCAGTATAAAACATGGCTTTGTGGCAATTATTCATTGAGTATAATATCTAATGGACTGTCAAACTAAAATGAGCTGTACCTATAACTTTGAAAGCAAAATAATGCATTTTCCCATTTGAGATGTGATTTATGAAACACTGCTCCTGACTTGCGGGTTTTAATCATATTTGAAATGGTTTGGTGACTCATACAGCTCCCTCGTGTCTCACAAACTTTTCATGATGATCTGGTGTTGTTTTACCCGACTGCCTGTGGCTTCCAGATCCGGGATGCTCTTTGCTCACTCCAGTCCCCTCGAACATCAGTTTTCCGTGTTTTAGAATGTCACCTGTCTCGCTTCTGACGGTGCCTTTTGTCATTACCCACTACGTCCTTCCGGTCACAAAAATATAACTTCATCTCCTCAGCTGCAGCTTTGTCACAGCGTACGCCACGGTATTCTCTCGTTGCGTCTTGTGTTCTCTGGTATCCCCTTATGTTTGATATTCTACCCCCCCCCCCCCCTCTCCATGACATATCACGGCGCTTTTAGTTCTATGATGCTCTCCCCCAACCTTTGATATTCTATATACGGCCATCATGCACTGAGTCCCCATCAAACCGTGCATTACCGCCACACTCGCCGAGCGTTGCTGCTCTCCGCTGCTGTGGTGTATTGTCAGGAACCTGCATGGCGCCTGCCGAGCGTTTGTCCCTCCTCCGCTGTCCATACATAGAGACGAGCTATGTATCTCTCGCTGACTGACCGACGTTCTCCGAACGGCGGTTGCCGTCAGACGCTCATCTCTCTCCAGATCAGTCTATCCTCGCGCTGACCGATTTTTGGTGGCTGTTCCACGTGGCGGTCGATTTTTGACCGCCGGGGCAGCGGTGCGGGATCTGCAGCCAGGGCCGTGGCGCTCCTCCACTCCCGAAGTCCCGAGCCTCGCCGACCCTCTGCTGAGTCCCGCTCCCGTAGTCTCGCGCCTCGCCGACCCTCTGCTCAGAAGACGGACTTTGGTCGCGCAGGCCCGCTGGCAGTAATGCCACGAGATTGTCATGCATTTTGCACGGCTAATGCGGAGAAAATCTCACCGCTGCTGGGTGACAGAGGCGGTCGGTCGTCATGAGACGGCGCCGCCCCTGACATTGGAGGTCACACCTTCGTGGTGGCGTATTTTACGCTGCTTTGTGAGGATAAGATCATACTTCCCAGTGGAGATGAAAAAGCGCATGGAAAAGTCCTGAGCGACCACACTGGGCGCTGGTGAGATGCAAACTTTGGTGGCTGATTAGCGCGTCGATTTTTGGTAACGGTGTCGTACTAGTGTAACTTTTCCAGGAACAGGTTTTGGGCTTGTCATAGGCGTTCTAATGTCTTCCTTAGACGATTAATACGGTCGTTGAGTGATATAAACGCTCAGGTGGTGATGTTCGGCTTTCTTGTAGTCCATCCTTTACCAATCATCGCCCTCTCTTATCCAGCGCCCGCCGTTTGTACTCTGTTTACCCATGGCACGAGTAGAACACGAGTTCAGTGCACTACATACAGCACATTCTTTGTTGTGAGTTCCCAGGCACGTGTTTAGCACAGTGTCAACAAATCCGTCCGACTGGGTAATCGGTGGTGTCGTGACCTGCTGTTCAGTGATCCGTTGTCGCATGCCGATGACCCGAAAACAGCTGTCGGTGACCCGAAAACAGCTGTCGGTGACCTGAAAACAGCTGTCGGTGACCTGTCGCCAGTTGTCAGTGATTGCTGTAAGTTGTCGGTATAGGTTTGTGACCCAATAACAGTTGTTTCCTTGTGGTTCACCATTTGTGATTGTTCCCGTTAATTCGCCTTGTTGGTGTAGAAGGGTGTCTGCTCTTCGGTCCTTCAGCTTTGGTGATGAACTAACAGAACAGGATATCATTGGATATATTTTAAGCCCCATAAAGAGTTTTAACGCTTCATGTTTGATATTTGGCCTTGTATGCACGCTGACATCGGTAACATTTTAATGAGTCACCGCCGGCGACGTGCACCCGGACAGCTGCTTGTATGCGGTGTAAAGATATGTTCACGGCTCTTCGCTGTCAGACTGTGCTTTTTCAGATCAGCAAGCTGCTGACAAACCAAGCCTTGACCTTATTTGTACTTACATATATACTAAGGTTTTCGGTACAATATCCTGCCTATGGAAATGTCGCGTAGTCTACATCGCATAGTGAATAGTCTACGAATAGCTTTATATTTATTTGCGTTGAGAATGTAAAGCTTCTGGCTGCTGCGATTTAGGGCAACGTTTTTTTTCCATGACATCCCCAATACGACAGGGCAAGGATTATATCCGTTGAGGTGACAATTCTTTGGCCGTTTTGTTCCATGGTGCTTCTCCAGATCTTGCGAAACGGTTGAATGTTTCTTTGGGCTGGATTTTCTGAACCTTATCCCCCTTCTTGGTAGGATCTGTTGATGTCGAAACTTTGTAGCTGACACCGAGATCGAATGTTCATGGAGACTTGCCGTTTGATCACGCGAAGGATAAGATCTGGGAGCTAAGAATTTTGAAGTAAATGTGGTGTGGCAGTGTGCTTGTTGATAACTACTGTTACCTACAGACAATATCATTTACTTTTGGCGTCTTATTTTATCAAAAACTAGTTGTCGGTTCGTCGTGGGTGCTTGATTATTTCCGAGGATTTTATTCGCTGCAAGTTCTGCCGGCTGGGTTCCTTCGTTCCCGTAATTCCAGTGACGCAATTGTTAATCGCATGCGGTGCGCATGTTTGCGCGAGAGCTTCTAAGATTTGCTTGTAGCTCGTCTGGATGCGTAAATATGCGGTTTGATGTGGGGCGGGTTCTACGGATTACGATTGCCTGGTAGCACCGATTAGGCACTAGGGGCAGTGACTTGGAAGTGCGTATTTCCGTGTTTTGCTAGCTTACTTTTATCCTTGGCCTTGATTCAACTGCCCTATGAAGTGACTCGCTTCCGTCGTAACATAGCAGGATTTTGTAACTGTCAGAATTCAATCGATTTATAAAGACAACACAGGTTGAAGATTATTGTTTGGTCCAAGTGTCATGGGTGAGTCGTATTTAAATATCATAAACTTTATATCATCAAACAAAACTCACTGGCTCTTATTCGATGACAAAGGCCTCAGACACAAAACGAATTGCTATTCATACAGCTCTTCGCATTGCTACCGGCTAATCCATCTTATCGGGACACGCTTCTCAAAAGAAACCAGCAATATGAATGCGAATCCCCTGCAGATGCTGGCCGACACTTATAAACAATAGCCGCGACACAGAAGCGGCACCATTTTTCATTGACGGGTACGCCAGCTGAACTAAATACCTCTGCCAGCACAATGCCCTGTGTGGCCCGACCTCTAGCCGGCCTCTATCGAGGGAGTGGGGCGTCCCGCTCCTGTGGAGCTCTTTGCAATGTCAGCGGCGTCGATCACGACCTAGACTGGTCACTGAGGCTGCGGCGAAGAGCGCCGTGACGCGTGCGCTCTTCTGGACGGAGGGGAGGGGGCGACCAGGCTCATTAGTGTCTTCAGGGCGGCTCCCCACGGCAGCGTGCGGCGGAGCTGCTCCACATGCCAACCGGTCGGCCTCTTTATTCCAATGTGTTCCCCTGACAGCCTATGTGAGATGACCGGGTTTTGGAAAAGAGGTCACTTGCCGCGACGAGTCTTTGCTTCTTTGTTTGAAGTTTGTACATACTTAATCTAAATCACAGCTCACAAACTGATTCAAAATAAAAAAGGTTGCAGGGATCTACGGATACGATGCAGGCGAAAAAAGGAAAGTGACCACGTGGCGAATGAGCGGTGGTTTTATCCCGCCGAGTTTTACAGAGATGACCGCTGGCTGTATGTTGTGGCTGCGTTCGTCTGAGGTGACAAATGCTCTACGATGGACAGTGGCTGCAGACAGACGTCAGAGTTGGCTAAGTCGCTCGTCGGGGGCTTGTGGAATCGGTGCTTACCGGAGAGCTAGGTGGCGCCATCTGTGGTTTGTCCTGCTAACTAACCGCTATTTGGGGAACAGCGCGCCACTGAGCCGCAATACAGCTCAATTTTTAGCGGGTCCATTTTGGAGCCCACGGGGTCGGTAGTGCGTGCATTAGGCTCCGCGCTGGAATTGAGCAGGCATTGTGACTTTGTCATGGAAATGCGTGCTGATTTAATAAGACCCATCGTCCAAAAACCGCCAATCGATAAGACAGCAGACAGGAATTATCCTTCTAATTATTAAAATAGATATTGTATGTTATTGGCGTTGTGAGATGTCGCTCGCCCTATGGTGACAAAACTGTTGCTGGAACAAGACCCATTCAAAAATGTAAGAAAAACTCTGTAAGTGTTCGCGAGATCGGCATTTCCACTGGTATTTCAACCATATCCTGCTACGCCGCTATGGTCTCTTTTTTCTTTCAAGCTATTTTTCGAACACTTCAACTGACCTTGGCGCTAAACTATTACACATTGCTCATGTTCCCTGTCATTAACACACATTTTTGTTGGTGTGTGAAGATCAATTCTGCAGGCATCAAACAGTTTGACGTTTATTTTTCGACACAACTATGTTCCTGAGATATGGGCACTTTCTTTCACATTTGACATCTTCAGTTGGTATGACGCCTTGACACCTTGCATCATGCCGGCGTGTGTCCGTTATCTAAACAGCCGTGCTTATCTTTGATCTCAGCTTTACAGGCCCCAGCGCCTGTATGTTGCGCTGTTGCCGTTCCTCGGCGACACTTTTCTAGTTAGTCGCATTCCTTGGTGTTGTTTGACACGTGAGTGAAGCGCTGTGGTGCTCCGCGAGCCTGGGAACCTCTGCTCCCGCCCAACGGCCAAACGGTGGTCTGATCTGGCGCTGTTAGTCGCTACTAGTCTGATCTGTAGCTTTCACTGGTCTACAACTGTCACTGGTCTATAGTCGTTACTGCCCTGATCTGTAGACGTTACTCTTCCTGTCTGTAGCCGTTTCTGTTTTATGTCTGTTACTGTCGTGCAAATTAACAGCATTTGCTGGTCTTCAGCCGGCACTGGTCTGGTCTTTAGCCGTTACTGGTCTGGTCTGTGGCCGTTACTGGTCTGGCCTTTGGCCGTCACTGGTCTGCGACCATTGCTGGTCTGCGGCTGACGAGCCCAGACCAGCAATACGACCGCAGATAGATGCAGCAGCAAGACCGCAGATACGACCATTTCGCTTAAACAGCCGGGCACTTACAGCGGTCCTTGATGCATTTCCAATAATCCACCGCAACGGTGTTTTTTATCGGTTTTTGTTTGATGAGTGTTTTATGTAAACATCAAAGAGGTTATCTGGGAATTATGGATTATACGGTGTTGCGGTTTCACCAAAAATATTGTAATTACGTTTATCATTGTTTTTATCATTGTCTTTTAATTTGACATTCAAACCCATAAGGCAATTGTCATAACGTCCTTAAACATGCAATTAATGCCTGTTTGTTAGTTAGAAATAGTCCGCTATTTATCTATTTTTCTGCCCACGAAGGTCGCCGTCTAACCCCTACGGTTAGCCGGCAAATTTAATCAGCCCTAAGCTCCCTCCTCTGTCGCCTCTCATGGTATACCGTTACGTATTTTAACCGCGATAAATGACGTGGAATCTGTCTGAAGTGAAAAACCCTATCGCGTCTAGAATGTGACCTTCATAAATCAACTGGCGACCATCAAAGCACATCTTCGGTGTTATTTTTCTGTGCGCTTCTGCAGTCTCTGGCTGCTGCCGTCGCGTTGGTGGTGCTAGGCTGCTATGCGGAAATGCATTTCCCGTGCCGCTTTGGCTGAGTTTCGCTGATGGGATTGGAATTTGGAACTGATTCTAACGGGATAAGTATGAGCTGCAGTGATTATTCTTGCACGTTAACCAACAGACTCGAGTGCGCTTATAGGGGGAGGGAGGGCAGCTCTGGGAGGTGAGGGAGGTCAGGTGGCAGCTGCCTAATAACAACACAATCAGTGACAATTGTCCATTAGGGTGAAGCGCATGGTAACTAGAATTTTATGGTTTACGTCTTCCTTGGAAGACGGTATGATTGATTTGAGAGAAGCTACGTTTTTCTACTACTCACGATGTTCCGCCCTGTCACCTCAAATTCATCTCAGTACGCGTGACCTGTTGGCTATTCAGGTGAACAGTAGCGGTGCGAGATGACACTCAGGATGTCACACAGAAGCGGTCCATTGAGCCCGTGACCTGGACACACCGCCGGCCGCCTCTGCGGCTCATTTGTGCGGGCAAAAATCGTACAAAGTGCGGTGGCGGCGGCGACTCACCAGTCGTGCTGTTCGTCGCCCTTGACCGGTGACCCAGTGGGCTCAATGGTTGTCCCAGTGCGGCGGGCAGGTCAGCTCCCACGGCTGGCTGATGGTATTGTCGTTAGGTGACCGCTGCCGCCGGTGCCCTCGTCAGGGGGACATCATTGGAGCTGTGGTGTGGCTCTTCTGATGGATTGGTCGGCGCGGCCGTCACTGGGGCGGGGCTGAAATGACGAGGATGGTCTAGGTGTCGAGTCAGAACTTATAGCTGGATGGCATTGGTGTTATAGACGACCGCCAGCATTGTGCTAGTGACCTTGGATATCTGAGCATCAGATGTCATGACCTCAACGGCCAGAGGCTAGCAGAACCGATCTGACTGGCGATCTGGACGAGACTTGACACGTTGTCCCTAAAATCTGGTGATCCTTTTTTACATTGTATAATATTAACTGCGCCATTATTCTTAAAGATCGATGGCAAACCTATCACATGTTTCCCGCATGCCAGCTGCATGCCTTCTCACCGCACAGTCACGAAGCAAGCCTGCTGCCTGTCACGACCTGTACCGCTGGCCGGTCGTTATTAATGTTGCCGTGCTGTCGAGCATGGAAACACAAATCGATTTACTTTGTACTGGCACAAAGATGAGTGCTATGCCACGTAAAACTTTGATAACCACGCTGTTGTTCAGCTGTGCCTATGAGTCATAAATCCAGGAAAGAATTGATAGATTTTGACGGTGGTAGCCAGGGTTTCGGAGTCGGAGTCGGAGTCGGAGTTGGAGTCGCCCGGAGTCGTGGCAAGCAGCTAGGAGTCGGAGTCGGAGTCGGAGTCGGTCCAGCTGCCTCGACTCCGACTCCGGGAAGTTAACTGAAGTCTAAAATCCGTGCTATCACTTTTCAGTTGTTTTTAACCAGTGGCCCCACGGCAAAATTCGCTTCCGGTGATCACAAATAAGTTATTTTTTCAAACATCTTGCTTTTGTTCTGAAAAGCTTACAATGTATCTTACAAATTTTAAGTCATGTCATAATTTAGTAGGCAAGCATTTTCCGTTCGCGCTATAACTTTTACTATCCAGTGCCAAATACTTAATAACAACTGTATATTTACTTTCTTCTTTTATCGCTCCAAAAAGTGCCTAGCACAAACACAGACCGACATGATGGCGATGCCCGTGGTCATGATACGGCCACACTCGTGCTTCTCGGCGGGTTTTCAAGCTGGCCGCCGGCCGCTGGTCTCTAAGGATTCAGCTGCGTCCACGTGAGAGAAATGGTGACCGCATGAACGAAACCGGAGCGATCTCCTGGTGCGCGAACAGGGTGTCCGGCGTGTCCGGAAAGTTCTGGCGCCTCTTTTAGACGTCGTCTAACGCGTGCTGTGATTATTGGACTTTCAACCAATCACCGCAGTCCGCAGACATGACCCCTCGTTCACCGCTCAGCTAGGGGTCGCGTAAATATGACCTTGAAAACGTTTTCAGTGCTAGGTATATGGACGAAGATGCGCCTTGTCGCTGAGAGCCCGCGCGCGGGGGCCCGGTGCGGCTTGAACGAAGCGCTAGTTGCAGCGCGATGCGGCGTTTCCCGGCGAACGGTTGAGCAGGCAAAGGTGCATTCCGGATCGGAAATTTCTTAGAAAATATTCTCACTCAGTTACGACCACGGTATGCCAAAGCTGCTGAGACTGAAGCAGCAATACAGCGGCAATCAAAGAAAATCTGGGGTCTGATGGACACAAATGTTCCATCATCTTCGTCAAGGTCAAATAAATGACAGACAGGCTGGTTGGTCCACGAGGGGTTCCTGGACACGACAATCAAGGCGACTTGCCCTAACGGTCATTTCGCACTTCAACAGCTCCAACAACGCCGCTGCCGTCCAAACCAAACTAACAGAGGAGCTCGGCGGACCAGATCACCGTGGTGAAATGAGATTACTATGCGTTTCAGACCCTGTGGAACAGTCCTTTTCGGCTATTTCTCGTTGTATATGCGTTTGATTTTAACCAAACTTTGGCATTGGTAGTTTGAGATCCCTACCTAATTTTTATCAATATGGTCTATTAACGAAAAATGAAAAATAAAGGCACTTGTCATTGACTGATAATGTTAAGGTCGTCAGAGCCCTGCTTAGAGGCTGACACAGGCTGGACGCTGTCTCCCCTCTGATTGGTCGAGACGCACTAGCACACTGCGGCTTGGCTCCGCCCACTTGCGGTCCAGCCTCGGGTCATGTCGGCGGCAGTCGCAGTCCGGCCGGCCGGCGTGCGGGCCGCGCACGCAGCGCAGCGGAGTGGAGCACTTGTTTGCATGTCATGAACTTTTAATAAGTTGTTCTACGACAAATAAGGACGGAGGAAGAAAGAGAAAGGAAAAGGAGACAAAGTGACAATGAGACGAACGGTAAACGTTGGCTAGTGGACAACAAACAATATGCATATAGCCGCTAGAGCAGAGACAGGAGACGAAGACGATAGACCAGACTCAGAGACAAGTGACGAAGATAGAGATTAGGCTATAGACGAGAGACAATATACTATAAACGTATAGACGAGAGACTGACAAGGGGGAGTGAAGGACGGGAGATCATGAACTCTCGATATTGCATATCATACATTTTCAGATTGAGTCATCCCATATTTTTCCCTGTTTTATTGTTTTTCGGGCCTAAGATCTATCAACAACGTTCTGAAAGCATTGTGAAAATGTCGTAGAAAGATTTACCTATTATTTTCACCCCCCCCCCAAAAAAAAATATTATTTTAAACAAAAAAAAAAACGAAACACCTACAAGTATCTATGTGGATATCTTCAATTAAATAAGGCCGTTGAATGCAAAGACAGTCCGGTGAATTCTGTCCCGTTACTCCTTAAATGCACAATAGGCTGTAGGAAAACGGCTGCGGAGAGGCTCGCTATAAATTATTGAAAATAAGATTATTTTAAAGGTAGTGTGCCAGCTTTCTTGGACCGTATGGAGTTAATGGCCCAGATAAGGAGAACCGGATTTTTAGAACTTATCCATACCTTCAAAACTCATGGAAACGTCTTAAATTCTTCAAATTTTGAGTACCCCAGTGCGAAGTTCGCCCCGACGGGTTGTCGGTCGTACCCCAACCACATTTCACACCACTATGAACAATAAATGCACACACTGAAATCGCTATTACCGATATGCACATCCAATCAAGTTTCGATAAACCCGTTCATCATCAGCTCCTGCGGTTTCGAACACGCCTGTTAGGTGGTGCGGTAGACCACGCCCAAAGCCAGGGCCCCGGTAACGTGAGGTAGCCGAGTCAGGGCAGCGTGCGCTGACCCAAGCCGGAGCCGCGCGTCCTCCCGGTGTCATGTGATAGCCCGGGGCTGCCCGCGGGGATGCGGTAGACCGCGCCCAAAGCTGCGGCCCCGGCTTGGGTCAGCGCACGTTGCCCCGACTCGGCTACCTCACGTTACCGGGGCCCTGGCTTTGGGCGCGGCTTCTGCTCATACTTTGTGGTGCGGTGGTGGTGCGTCGGGCTGCGCGCTCTGACTTCGGCCAAGAAAAATGCGTCAGCTGATCATTGTCATTTCTGCCATTTGCGTGTGGTGAAATGGGTTCATAACTTATAAGACGGCTTTTTCATATCAATTATTTTACATAAAATCATATTTCAAACCATAAATAATGTTCGACAGCCAAATAAAAGAAACAATACCAATACGGGCTTACAGTTTAAGGCTCGACATTGTGTTGTCTACGATTAGACAGCTGATAACTCATTCCCGTACGTCGTATGGTCGTAACACTATAATGACCTTTGCTTATTGTCACAAGTGCGCCGCATTCGCGATTGTTGCCCGACGCCTGTTTGCAGGTGAGCCCACTACAGTTGTTATACATATCTAAAAACCGATAAACTTTTAGGCGAAAAAGGCACTATTCCAGGCCCATTTTTGATTTTTTTTTTTGCGATATTAGGTAAAAACAGAAGCTTCTTATCCTAGGAAAAATAAAATGGGAAATCTTTCAAAGGTGGCACACTACCTTTAAGTCTGCATAGGGAATAAAATTCTGTAGCTAGGAGTGCTTATTGTTTTATACATACACCGTCGCGATCTGCATTGAATTCTTCATCCTTATTCTCTCCGCGCGAGATACGACATTTACAATATTCACGCAATGATGCCTGCGTTAGCGTGTGTCTCGTTCCAGTCCGTCAGAGCTCCGCACCGCTCTGACCCCGAGCGGCGAATGACCGGTCCCGGTGTCGCGGCACAGTGGGCGGAGCTTAGCTGCGGCGCAACAGCTGACGCTGCAACGCCATGCTAGCCTCTACCACGGTGCAGAGTTTTCCGATCAATTTTTACCATTACAAGTCAACGACAAGTGCCTTTCATTTTGACATTTTGTTAAAAGACCATATTAGTAAAAATTAGGTAGGCCCTTGAAACACATTGTGTCAAAGTTTGGTTGAAATCAAGCGTATAGGTAACGAGAGAGGGCCAAAAAGGACTGTTCCAGAGGGTCTGAAATGCGTAGTAGGCCACCTTATTATCCCAGCCTTAACCCGCTCGACTAAGGCATGCTACGCGTTTTGCAGAATAAGCTCTAGGCCACCTCTCATCCCAGCCTGGAGTCGCTGAAGACTCGCATCATGACAGCATGGGAGGACAGGAAATGTCCTGCATCGTCAAAACCCGCAGGCGTTTCCGCCCTTGCGTCGAGGCCGTCGTCGGCACAGACGGTGGTTACAATGAATGGGCACTTAGCAGAAGCATGTGGTTTGGTGTTCCTGGTCATTGTTTTGTTCTATTGTTGAGTATCTACGGACCAAAGGCATTTATTTTAAAAATGTTGAAAAGCGCCAGGACTTTCCGAACACCCTATAGACCTAACATGGCGCGTCATATCACGCGGAATTTTGGCAGCTTTGTATCAGACCCGGAGTCGGAGTCGGAGTCGGAGTCGGAAGAGCACTACCACGACTCCAAAACCCTGGTGGTAGCCATCTTATCTTGCGTTTTGTTTTCTTATTGTTTTATGTCTCTTTTTTATGTCAGTAATGCTTAATTCGTTTCCAAAAGTAGGTATGTGGCCTCCGTTTCTCGGCACAGTGGAATTATAATTACACAGGTACGTCAATTGGACTGGCTTTTGAGACCCTCAATATTGCTTGCAGCTAGATATATTAACAACTTTTTTCATAATTTGAGGATTTTCTTAGGAATTAGAATGTTGGGCTGTCATCAAACCGTTTCTCTGTTGGTTGAACCTGTATTTTGTTTGACTGATCATTTCACTCATCACCGTTCCATTAGAGCAAGACTTGATATAATAAATGGAAAGGCGTCTTGTTCTGGCGCGGATCCATCTGCTTATTGTCATCTCATTGGCTTGTATTTTATTTAAAACACACAGTATCAGATCTCATATTGATCGGTGGTGACGTGAAAGTGAAAAGTTATGATTCTTATCAATGAAGCAGACAACCGTTATTAGACCGTTAATTGTGAGGTCGAAGACTCGTCTCTTTTGTGACTGATGATCAGTAGGATCGTCTACTGGCAGATGTAAGGAATTCCGGATCTCATCATGTCTGAGTCTGAAACCCAGGCTTGACATCAGCTATGTACGCACGTCTTATATAACGGGTCACCGCAGAAAAATTGTGTGTGCGCTCTGCGCAAATCGTAGCAATTTGGTGTTACTTACCGGTAATGCCCTGACATTTAGTCGATCAAATATTCATGGAAAATTTACAAGATAAAGCATTCTCCAACTTCTTTACGTTCCCGTGTGCGAAACTCTTTAGCTGATCGAAATTGCTCAATATTTGATTAATGTTAGATGCGATCTCGTGCGTTATGTAAGACAATCTCGGAATGAAGACATTATGTGCGGGATAAACGTCAGCCGGGAGGTGCGATGAGCTACCGCAGCGTCTCGGCGCCGCTGAGGCCGGCGGTCTCGGGATGGCACCATTGAGCCGTGACTATCGCTAGTCGCGACCTTCTGTCACGCGAACCGTACGACGGTTCTCAGCCTGACGTACGCAGCTGACAGGACAGTATACCGTGCACGCTGTCGTGCAACGTTACGAGATGCTGAAATGGCAACAGATGCTGTTTTATATCATCCAGTAGCACCACTTCTGTCTTATCCTGTCCCTCCCGTTGATCGTACTGTCCCATCTCGTCGCATCCCACATGTATGCTGTCGTATTTTGTCCCTACGCGATCCGTCCTTCTTCATGCCGCCTTCCTGGCCTGGTGCAAAATGGCAACTGTCCTAAAGCTCCAATAAACAAACGACGTCCCGTGCTCTAGTATCGCGGCCATTGACGATGTTGCAATGGTGGTTGACTCATAGATGACTCAGAGGCTGGTGGTGAGGTGTTGTGCCCATCTTGTGACCCCTTGCACTGTCAGACTGCGATCGATCAGTTATCATTTGTGCGCCGCACGGCCCCGTGACCCTCAGGGGTGTCGATTCGATCCTATGTCAATTTAGCAATCACACGGTCATGTTGCAACCGGTGACCTTTGGCTGCGACTGAGCAGCGCGTAGAAGGTGCCGTGACATCGCATTGAGGTGCGGTTATCCATCCATCCATCTGTTTGTCTGATTCAGAAGCTGCGACCTGTCTGTGGCGGGCTGAGCCGATCATCTGAGGTGCTGAGCTGATCATCTGTTGCTGCTGAGCTGGTCGTCTGTCGACTTTTCTAGCGTCGGGCAACACGATAGTGTGACCCAAGGGCTCCGCCACCGAAGGTGGGGGGATCGCGGAGGTCCGGGCCCCCATAATTTCGTTACAATGACGCTGGTGTGCAATGTGCATTTTGTGTCGGGCCCACAATCCTAAAATCTTGGCTTGGAGCCCCTGATGGCTTCAGCTCATGATCAACGCCACTGACGTCAGTCCTCTCAGTCTCGGGTCGGTGGCTAGGTCAAACGCTAGTCAGAACCAACGGACGACCGTCGGGAGTGGTGTCACGCGTCTAACTGCACCCGTCTGTCTGCGGTCTGCACCCTGTCAGACAGTGACTCACGCAGACTGACAGACTGGTCAGACGTGTGGTGAGATGTTCCAGGCAGATGCGAGAGGTGTTGTCACACCCTACCAGTAAACTTCGGTGCTCCCCGCCACCACAGTTGAACTTGGAACGCCTCCCGCTAACGCGATCATTTCGGTCTACCTCCTGGAAACCTGTATGATGAGAGCCCGCTGTTCCGCCACTACCGCGTGGTCGCGGTCTGACGGCGTTCACTGAGGCGCAGATTCTCACTCCGTGTCGACTCGAATTGGTCTTGTTCGATGATGCGTGAGGTGTCGGCAGCAAGTACCAGTCTTTTTACGAGAACTACACTAATCCCGGGAGCGGCACGTGGGGTGTGGCCGCCGGCCGGTGACACTACTGGGGCAGATGGCACGTCTGACCCTGACCTCGCTGACTCACCGCCTGTCGGACCAGCTGGACGGAGGATTCCGCCTCTGAGAGGTGCTCGTGCTGACCGGATCAAATTATCGACTGGGCTCTTAGTGGTGGCGAATGGGTGTAAGCCGGCGCCGACTGAACGGATTCCTCGGCTGTGGAATGTGTGTGATTGGGGCGTCTGCTCGGGATCTATCAAATCTGGTGCAGGAACTTATCGAAACGGGGATAGACCTGTGGCGTCTTATGCAATATGTGCTATTAATAATCATGTGCAGTTGTGCTTTTATGGACTTGTGTTATACTTTTTTTTTGTTCTCCCACAAAATATGGCCTTCATTTACATAGAATAGGCGGGTCACGATTCACAGCACGAGGAGATTTTCGGCTTTGATTCTCTCCCATATATTCGCCCATCCTGAAGGAGCCCATCCTAGGAGAAAAGCCCTCAATCACGACGAATACGATGCTAATGCTCGCCGATGGCCGATGCGATATGATAAAATTCGGTAGCCGAGATAACGCCCGATAATAACTATCTCAAACTTGACAGGTAGAACGAGACAACGCCTGTCCGGCATTTAATAACGGACACGCAGATGAGAAGGCACACGCGGATATTAAATGTCGGGGACATTTGGCAAGGTGACCGAGATACCGTCCGTCAGCCTCTAATCTCTGATATTCTGACACGGTAGCAGACTTTTTCCGTCCATTACGTGTTTCGTGGGATATTCCATTATGAGCTCAAGTGACCGTTAGGCGTTAACATCTCCGTCGCGGCGTTACAATGCGACATGACAGCGCTTACCATAAAGCCTTTTGATTTGCTTCAGCGAGTTAAATTATTTCGGTCACCTTTACAACTTCGTTTGAATATCGTGTGCCTAATGTCTGCGGGTATAAATAGCAGAATACGCGGTAACACGTTATCCCGTTCGTACTCAATACTCGTAGTTTCAGTGTACCGAGAAGCGTGGCATTGCGATCCCACGGTCCCACGCCGTGGGATGAATCCGACCCGCCGCCGTACTATGTACTCGAGGAATGCTGCGCCATCGCCACCGACAGCATTTGGGTGCAGCCTCTGATCAACCTTGTAACATCGACGTGCAACATAGATAACAAGCGATCTTCTACACACAAAACATTCACACTTTCTATACGCTTATTGCGTGTATTTCTTATCTCCAGAAACCGCCCTCTCCCGGCGCACCCCTTTGTTATACCGGAAAAACGGAAGTGGGCGTACAATGTAAATACACGATACAGTGTTTACACACGGTTTCATGGGGCGGCGCGGCCGGACGTTCGCTTTGTCCTTGTCCGGCTTTGTACGCGTCCTTGTGTCTGAAGACTCGGTGCCGGGAGATTCCCACCGAACTTGGCCGTGATTAAAGATGTTCGACAAATAGACTGCTCATTACGGATAAAAAGAGGATCGGTGCCGCCGCCTGTTTGCCGATATGTGCGTCGGTAAGGTCGACCGTGGCTGGCTCTAGGGAGCATGGCTTCCTTAGGCAATGACATCACCAAAGAATCACAGGCCAAACGGAACAGAGCTAAGACTCACCCCCCCCCCCCCCCCGACTTACCGCCAATCTGTTCTTCAGTTCACGTGTCCGAATCTCTTTGGTTTTCCCTTCGGTCATACCCCACCGGTCTCGACTGCGCGAGCACCCACCGTCCTCCAATCGGGGCGTCGCTACCCCCGGAGGAATGCTGATGACACGGGAAGTGGCGCCCGGGCGCGTCACGCCACCACGCGCGTGCGGCGCCACAAAGGAAGGTCGCCGCCGGCGAACGATGGCTCACTCTCGGTAGATCGTTCACCTGCGCCTCATTGTGCGGAAACAATTCACACGCCGGTGGTCGCGGTAAAAACCGGCTAATTTGCCTGCTGCGTCGCTTTGTGTGCGGTCGGCGTCTGTGCTGTCCTGTGGGTCTATCGATAGTAATGGAGCTCCCAACGAGCCGATGGGGATAGTGGAGACTGGCTGCGTCCTGTAGGTTTGAAGAGACTTCGAGCAGATTCCTGTTAGGCCTGTGCCCTGTCAGGTCGGTTACGTCCTAAGGATATCAGAAGATGTATCGAGTCGTTGACAATTTAGGGCTTAGTCCTAATTTATGTGTCTGCTGCCACGAGTCTTCTTGCGGTTCACGGTATTTCTCTCACTCTATGTATGAGTGAAGTAATTTTAGGTCGGCAGGCGCACCGCCCCAGGTGAAACCGCAGTGTGCCGTGTGAACGGCGGCCTAAGCAGTGTTTACACGACAGTGTCGTGTGATCAGAGCTCTGACAAGGGCCGACATGGGTCTCCATGTCGACCTGGCTACACCTGGGGCGAGGAGATCCGCTAAAAGCCCGGTAATTTTTACCTAACGGAGCTGGCTGAGTCAGCCTAATTGCTTCCCCGATCTTTGGTGTGGTTTTGTTTTTAGTAACAGTGATGCCCTGTTAATGACGGAACATTTTCAGGTCAATAAATAATAACGTAGACTGCAATTAAGGTACTTTTCGTTCTTGTATTTGATGGGATGGGTGATGTCCAAAACTGTTATTTGATATTTGCCTGTCTACAAGATGTTTAATTTACTTTTGTTTTTATTTTAACTTGAAAGTTTTTCGCAAATATAAATATTCGCAACATGATTCGACAGCCAAACTGGAGGAAAGCCAATGGCAAGAGGACGACCCTGGGCAACAGTTATCGATGATTGGGCTTTTTTGCATTTGTCGGCTGTCTCACCATTCCGTAGAAATGTCACACTGAAGTCAAGGTTGGTGCATCATGCATGCTGCACAGGCTCGATCTAGTCGTTCTCAAATGTCGACGAGCGTCGGCCTGTAGAATTAACAATGCACTTAACCATCTTTGTGGTGTTCCTCATTGCACTTTCTATTTTCAAGGAAATGTTTAAATGTCATGTTGTTGATCGCCAAGTGCATCTTTAATTTACTTGTCCCGAATTTACATAAACTGAAATATTTGCACTCGCCGATAGCCACCACTATCAGGGCGTCCTAAAACCCTAAATCCCCATCATCATCAAATATTTGCAGTAGTAATGTCGCTTTCAAATATGTCTATTCCAAAATTATTTTACATTATTTTACATTCTTTTGTAATAACATCTGGGAATCATTGGTGCCTTAGCGAGCACCGGAAGACACCTTCAGTTTCTTTTTAACCTGTTTGGTTTACTAATTAAATCAAACACCTCTATTTTTGTAACACCGTCATAGCTAACATAGGTCATAGAGATATAATATGAAGGATCTCTATAACATAGGTAACATTGGTAAGCTTGGGTAACTAAGCTTACCTACACAGTCATGTGACAATCATTTATTAGCCCTCGCCGGCGGGGGGTTGATGCAACCCCCCTAAGGTTTTTCGCGAATAACTCGTGTAAAAAGCGGCCGATCGCAACGAAACTCTCAGTACCCTCGCATTGATCATTTTTACACCTACCCTGAAAATTAATGTCATGTTGTTGATCGCCAAGTGCATCTTTTATTTCCTTGTCCCGAATTTACATAAACTGAAATATTTGCACTCGCCGATGGCCACCACTATCAGGGCGTCCTAAAACCCTAAATCCCCATCATCATCAAATATTTGCAGTAGTAATGTCGCTTTCGAATATGTCTATTCCAAAATTATTTTACATTATTTTACATTATTTTGTAATAACATCTGGGAATAATTGGTGCCTTTGCGAGCACCGGAACACACCTTCAGTTTCTTTTTAACCTGTTTGGTTTACTTATACATAATTAAATCAAACACCTCTATTTTTGTAACACCGCCATAGCTAACATAGGTCATAGAGATATAATATGAAGGATCTCTATAACATAGGTAATATCGGTAAGCTTGGGTAACCAAGCTTACCTATTTTAAATGTGTGCACGGACACAGCAGCTGCCAGCTATTATATTAAGATTAATTATTTTGTGGCTCAGCATGATTTATTTTCTCTCTCACTTTCGGTAAGTCCGGTGATATGAGTGTCCTTTGCCGGCCACTCACCCCTAATGACTCCCATGTAGCTCTGCGAAAACAGACAGGTCCGGTCAACTTATTTTGAATGTGGGAAGATTCATAGCCCGATATGTCGAGATGTGACCTTGGAAGCGCAAAGAATGCTGGTACGATAGAAGCGCGAAAAGTTCTCCCTCCCAAGGCCACCGGCTGGTTAATACCTTTTGTCAGCTTCTCGTGCCTATCTGATGAGTGAGCTACCGTGCTCGCGACCGAGTCGATAAAAATTCGGCCGTTGGGTTTAATGGTTGGCTTGTAAGAGGACCGTTGTTCTGTTGTTTAGCTCTGTTGCTTGATCTTTTAGTCTCTACCCAGAAACCAACTTCCTCGTTCACCAATAATTCCCACCGAAATGTTGGAAGACCGCAATGCATGCAATGCGCACCTATTAATAGTTCAGTGGTCATCTCGGAGGAGTCTGTGGTGATCTTTCCCAGTGATCTGCCCCTCTGTTGATCGGAATCTGACCTTTGCTCCGTTGCGGTGGAGGACCGCTGCAGTTCGCTATTTTTTCCGGTCGGCTGTCACTGATTGTGAGCCCTCTAGCCGCTGATCGATTGTCTTCCTTCTGCTAATTGTTCGCTCTGGCGCTGTGTTGATCCATGGGCCCTTAGGACTATAGGCTGCGTGTGTATGGTTTAACTTCAGTCACAGGCTCCACCTGCCTCTGATGGTATTGGGGCCGATTACGATTCTGAGAGGCACCGGACTGTCTACATTGTCTGGTAGCTGTCCGGATTACCTGTCTGGTGAGCTGTCGGCGGCGTGACAGGGCCAGTTGGGGCGCCGCTACCTGATTCCGACTAGCTCCTCCGAAGCCTCCACCCACAACCCCTTACCTACCCCACCCCCGCACCACGCGTCACCTGTGTACACAGCGCTGGCGTGTCCGGCCCCACGGTGGCCGCATTACACTGCCGTCGGCGCCCCTCCTCGAGAGAATTCAGTCAAGGTCGCAGTCGTCTTCCGACGCATACAGGACATTGCCAATGCAGGGCTTGAATGCGATATGGCTATGGGAGCCTCCTGCTTGGTATAGGTATGATACCCAATGATGCATTTCGTAGGAATGTACGGTGTGCTTATCTGAATTGTCGTGATTGTTTTAATCTCTTTAGACTAATATGAGTTCATCCTCGTTACTCTGAAATTTCAAGGGTAGATTTCTTTGACCTTCCATTCTATATGTTAAATAGTTAGCTCACGACAAATTTTATCGGTATGTATTCGGCTGAGATGAGTCGTAAATAGTCCTGTGATATTGCGTGTTTAACATGAAAGACGTCATAAAGTAGTATGTTGTAATATTTTAATGTCAGTTTAGTCATTATCCCAGCATAGCACATACCTATTTTATTAGCTTTCGAATTTCCTGGATGTGCAGAACGATGGTGGCATATTGGCTTCAAGATGTTTAGGAATCCTCGTTCATCAGCCTCTTGGTCATGGTCTCGACTGCGTTCCTGCGATGCTTTACGCGTAGTTCGTTCTTAAAGCTTCCCCTTGTTCTGGAAGGCGTGCGTGGCTCTTATCCGTCGAACGAATGCCGGATTAAGTAGTGGCAGATTCATCTTGGCTTACCGGTGGGTGGCATAAGCTACCACAGTACTATGGGGTTAAGACGGGGTGTTTCTCGAAAAGCAGATGTATAAGAAAAGGTATTATTTGTGGGAGTTGAGTTATAAGATCTTTAATTCTCAGACAGGAGATGATTTTTTATTTGCCTTACAGTTCTGCTGGATCCATTGATATTTGATGAACTGTCAGGTGTGGTTTGGCGAGGCTAGTTATACCACGTTTTTAGCGCAAGCTGTCAGGGGCTGATCAAATGTTTGATTGACGTAAAAATTCACAAACTAGGTAGCATGGGCATTAGTGAAAGGCGTAAGACTGCTGCTGGGTCAAGTAGACGGATTCCCGCTCATTTTCAGGCGAATCGGTATTATTCATATACAAGCTGTTAAACATAATTTTTTTTGCAATCAATTTTATCCGACCTATACATATATGTTTTTATTTTCTCGCTAGGATGCAATCACTGTGTTTACTCCGGTCCGTTTACTCCACTCTTGAGTCGGTCCGCGAGACGATGTTGTGTGTCAGCCTGATTGTCTTCAAACAGAAACGTTTGCTTTTGCTTCACTCCTTCATTCATGCCCAATCGCCACCTGGTCCGGGCTGACGTTTCCATCCTTCCTCAGATTACTCATCTCGCGGCAGCAACATACGGCTACGTTACGTGTTGCTGACATGGGTGTCATGTTTGTTCAAAGTCTGCCCTGCACCTTTGATGTGCCCGTTATCAGCTCTGCTCGCAGCATCCCTGCCTTTCCGCGCTGATTTATGTGTCTGCTGTCTCATTTTGTCAGGTATGCCCGCTAGATGAGCGCCCGCGCTAGGTATAGGCATCCGCTGCCTCTCTGTCCTGTCCGTTGTATCCCCTGCCTTTCCGAGCTGTCCACCTTGGTCAATGCGTCACCACCACCGTGTCCCTGACCCAGCGGCCGCCAGTCACAGTCACAGGGAACACACCGTCACAGGATGTCCCGTTTTTACGCACACACAGACCCTGCGCCGTCCGGTCCTGTCCGACACCGGCTCTGCGCTCAACTCACCAGGGCCCAATCTTATAAATGCTGTAGAATGAGCCATAATCTAACCTCAATAAGCATAAGCGAACTATTTCGATTACACAAAAGGGGCAAGGAACCTACTGAATGTTTAGCTTGGCTGCAAATGCGCTGTATTCGTTGCAACTGAGAAATATCCTTTTTGATGCAAAGTTTTAATATTTGTCATCAACGGGCCGCATTGATGAAATGCAAAAGAGTAATGAGAACTTCACCGCCGCACTGAATGCGGCTGTGATGCTCTCATCAATTCTCCATGGTTCTCACTCCTGGAAACCAGTGATGCATCTGACTGCTGCGAATCTGACGTCGCAAGGGGACACCGGTGACACTGACGTACTTTCCCTGTCGCCGGGAGTTAGGTGCGCCTCAAGACATCCCTGGGAATGGTGGTAGGAGACGAACCGCGGCATTACATTGCTGACCGGTGTGGACGGATTGCGGCATTCCACTGTGGATAAATGTGGACGGTTCATCTCACTCCACATTCTCCTTATTCGATGGACGACGGACGTGCTTTAGTAAGCACCAGTGGGTGTAACCTCTCTAGTCTCCACAGACTAGTGGAAGTTCAAGTGCACATTCTCAAATAGCATTCTATAGTTTCGGACTGCGGACTGCGGACCGGTAGACCTACCGTGCCATTCCATCACAGATCATTAGAGCACCGCGTCTTCCTACCTCAGCACAGACCGGTAGACACACCACTTCATTCCACCTCTCCACCGCCCGGTGGACGCACCTCTCCACTCCACCGCTCCCCGATGCTCTCCGCGCCGGTCCGGTGGACGCCGGTGCGCAGTGACGCAATGGGTGCTGCCTTGGCCGTGGCGGTCGCAGCACGGCCTCTGGGACCGTTTGCTCGTCCGATGACGTGTCCGTTCCAGCAGCGGGGGCCGGGGTTCCCGGAGCGGCGCCGTACCGTCATCTGACGGCTGAGGGTGTCGCGAGGGAGTGTCGCTCGGTAGGACAGGTGTCTATGGGGTGCGGTGGACGCTCTCCTTCCTGACTTCACATGCTGAAACCAAGCTTGACTTGCCTAATATTCCCACCCATAATGCAGTTATGTTCACAAAAGATACTTGATTGGGCTCTTCAATCGAAATGATAATAGTATTGGAAGAGCATCTTGTATACTTGTATTCCAAGAGCTTTGATATCCTGCAGTTCCCGTGCGTCTCTTCAGCGATACTGAAGATATGACGAATGTCAAAGCGACCTTGGCATTTCTGTGGGCATTGTGGTAGGCAACCTTTGGCCGTCTTCCATCAAAGCGACTGCGGAAACAGGACGGCATCACTAGCTCCATCGGCTATGTTCTGTTAAACAGTCGCAGTGCATAATGCATTGCATAGCTCGCTGGCAGTAAGATGCACCCCCTGGGGCAAGAGGAACTATATGTACTGGCAGCTGATTACCCAGACACTTCAGCTGGCTAGACTACATTCAGTCGAAACTCGACTATCCCTTGGTTAATCTCGGTTAAAAGGTGCCCACATTTTCTGATGTTTGGTGTCGCCGATGCATTGGAGATATACTTTGTTTTTTGTTTTGTATTGGTAATAGGTAAGGGTATGCATTGCCATAGTCTAGTACCGATTATAAACGCATGCCTCAGGATGGAACTCTTTAAGAGCTATGAACGTCTCTCATAACTTTTTTCTAATTTCAACGGTTATTTAGGTTGATTGAACAAGCTTCTGATACTTAACGTGAATAGCTGAGCACCGTTTAATTATGCCGTCTATTTAAGGCCATAAAATCGTTTTAATTCCTCGATCAATAGGATCACCGTGCTCTGTAAAATCGATTTGCACCCGTTCTCTTCTCGTAGCTATCAGCTGTCAATCATCACTGGCTTTGGAATCGGACGCTGAGCATTGAAATCAGGCATTAGGCGCGACGGTGACATCACGATAAAAATTCCGCCGGCCGGCCCCGCGCAGAGGCGTCCTCGGCCCGGGGCGGTGGGGACCGTGGCGGCGGGGGCGGGGCGCGGGTGGCCATGGCGCTGTATAAAAGCACCGGCCGGCGGCCACAGGGCATCAGTCCCCCACCTGATCCGCTCCCAGCCACACACCGACCTCCTCGATCAACATGAAGACGTTCGTAGCCGTCTGCCTGCTGGCCTGCGCCGCCGCCTTCCCCCAGGAGCTGGCCTCGGTCGAAGGCTCCGGTGAGCCGCCCGTCGAGATCGCTGCTCGCTCGTCCTCCAACATCGACAGCAGCATCTTCAGCGACGACATCCTGCGCTCCGAGTTCGAGATGGCCGACGACGGCCAGTTCCAGTACGGCTTCGAGACGAGGGACGGCATCGTTGTCGACGCGGCCGGCGAGAACCGTCAGATCGGCGACGGCGTCGGTGCCGTGATGCGCGGCTCGTACTCGTACACGTCGCCCGAGGGCATCGACGTGACCATCAACTGGGAGGCGGACGAGAACGGCTTCCGCGCCAGCGGCGACCAGGTGCCGGCGGTGCCCGAGTACGTGACGCGGCTGCTGAAGACGCTGCCGGCCGAGCCGCAGGCGGCCGGTGCCGTCGGTGCCGCCGAGCAGGCTGTGGCCGCCGTGGAAGAGGAGGCCGCCGCTGCCGCTGACGCCGCCGCCGTCTCTGTTCCCGTGGTGTCGGCTCCGGCGGTGGTCGTGGCCGACCCGGCCGAGTCTGTCGTTCCCGACGAGAGCGCGTTCATCGTGCTGGAGGCCGACTCGGAGACTGCTGAGCAGGAGGAGCTGCTCAGTTAGAGACGCCGAGCCGTCCGGTCCCAGAGACTCATCGTGTCGGCCCGCCGGGTCCGGCGCACACCACCATATCATCGTCAGCTGTCATCTGTTAATGTGTGATATTGACGCGCCTCATAATCAATATGGAAACAGATCATGTTCTGTTGGCTGCTCCTTGACCTTCCTGTATGTGCCATGGAGTGTGAATGAATGACAATACACTACCGAAAGATCACTTACTTTTTACAACGCTACTCCACGACGGAAAATATTTATGACATCTGGGAGCGTATTTATATTCATGAAAAGGTATCCCCATGACTTAGTGTCAGGAATCTTCCACTCTTCCAGGATAGATCCAATGAAGTATCAGACATGCTCTTTTCTTCAACTACATACGTTTAGCTGAAAGGCTTGCCTGTTATATTTGATCTACATTGTACGCGCCTGTACGTCTTGAGGAACCAATTCTTCGACACCAGTAATGCATATGTATATTGATTCGGTAGCCCCCTTTCCCCTATCTCCGAAACTACTGGGCTGATTATCAAAATTCAAACGGCGGCTGATAGCATTGGACAAAATGTCGAGCGAAACCTAATTATATTGACCTCGAGGTCACCCGTGACGTCACAGGTCAGGTCAAAGTAAAAATTATCAACATTTTGACTTGTTGACAATTTAGGCTCTTGCTGCCGGCTAAAGCGTCCGATCAGGCTCACTTTTGGTTGGCGCACTTGTTGATATGTGCCTTAGATACCTTGAGGGTAACAAACTTGAATTTCGAATTTTCCAGGTCAAGGCCTGGTCGTATCCTAGGTCACGGAAATTTTATGTCATGTATTGGTCACGTGACACATGTTTTATGGTCGATTGCACCCATAGATTTCGAAAACAGTATCGTCTGAGACATTTGAGGTCGTTTTTAGCTGAATTTTGCTGAAGTCAGCCGTCAGGTCACTTTCTGGTCAAAAATGTCAAAATTTGATTTTTTCAAAACAAATAAGGTGTCTATCAGATGCCGTTTCAGCTAGGAACACGATGATACTATTTACCGGATGGCCAAGAAAAAAACGTTCCCAACTTTAAATCAATTTTTCTCAGAAAGTGATAAAGATACAACATTGAACCTTCGAATAGTCAATGCGGCACACATTTTCAGTAAATGGTGTGATTTTCATGGTGTTCGGTAAATTACTTTTTAAACGGTTCGTGTTTCAAGCATGCCATGTAAAAATTACTTTTTTGCTCCGATGTTTACTAAAAAATGTGAGTGAACGGGTCACTTTCACCCCGCGGCACCATGGCCTAGAGCAATGGCTGCTACTGGCAGCTAGTCTCATTGATGGTTCGGGTCTCAGGATGATACATTCCATCAGGCAACCACGATGGCTCTGTGCCAGTGGCATCGGAAGAAGTTTCCAGTTTTCTAACCATCTTGTGGCTCAAATGCTTTCCTGGCTGACATTCCTGGGAAAATGTAGCTTTTCAACCAGTTTTCTTTTTTGTCATCTGCTGGCAATGTTGTTTTTCATGAAATGTTATGTGGTCTTCTGGCACAGGAACTAGTCTGTTTTAGTTTGTTTTCCTTATCCGGTCGATTTACTGTTTGATCTACTGAAAGGAGGGTAATCAGCAGTAATCCATGCACCGTGCCACGAATCATGATTTGGTGTTAATACGAATGGCATCCATGAGCACCATTTTGGCTCAGTATTTGAATATTTGGCACATAAGTGAGACACAAATATTTAAAATAAGAACATACGTGTTGGTTTCATTCACATGCTCTATTTTTCTTTTCTTTTTTATAACATGGGGCGTCTAACCCAATCATCACTATCGTTTGACATCGGCAAAAAAAGCAAAAACGTCTTGCTTAATTCAACTCAAGATTGCCAGCTTGAAAATGATGGTATAGTGTTATAATTTAGCATACCAATGCGCAAAGAAATGACGCAAACTTGCTGAAAATTTTGTCTCGTTATTTGCACTCGAATTTGATATATAGGCTTCCAAAATTCGGAACGTTTTTTCTGGGCCACCCGGTATATTCCTGTGCGATGTCAAAATCGTACTGAAAATTATTTCAAAAATAAAAAATTGTGACATTTTGACTATAATGCGTGTAACTCAGCCATTTTTGAAGATATTAAGCTAAAAGCTCTTAGAGTAGGTCATCGGTGGGTAAACCATCACATATATTCCGGTTTTTCGAAAGTCAGAAAGTTTTTTTGAAAAAAAATCATTTTTTGTAACTGTGCATTAATAGTTTGCGAAATATTCAAAATTTTGAAAATCAGAGATACCAGTTTGATAGCCACGCGTATTCTCAGTCCACTCATGCAAAGAAATTGGATCTAGCTAAAAAACTTGAGCTTTTGAGAGCGATTACCGTAATTCAATGCTTTGCATCAAAATCGGCCGACATTACGACACAGTTACGTCATTTACGGCCAACCTTTGATAGCTAGAAAGTTGTGATTTTAGCACAAGGTGTCAAATTGATGCCGCTGAAGGTACTGAAATTTTCTTGTTGATACGTTGAGCGGTTTAGAAAATATTGCAGAAAGGCAGGAGGGGTGGGGGGGGGGGAGGGGCTCTATAGAGTCCCCCTTCTCCCATCATGCGCGGGTTAGATGACCCCTTATGACCTTCAATGACCTTGACAAATGGCTAGTCAAACATTATGTTTTCATAGCTCCTGATCACGAATCGCGAATCTATTTTTGTCTAAGCAATTATTGAGAGGTTGTGGGAAGCTAAAACGGAAGAAAATGATGACGGCTGAGTGCAATGTCCATAAAACATCTGCACTTTCTTTGCAGGGCACGACATTGCGTGAGATTAGAATTGAAGCAAATTTGCATTGCTTAGGGATATAAAAAAGAGTTCCTTGTTTGACTGTCCCCTCTGTAATTTTATATCCTAATATAAAAATAATTTAATATCATAATCCTAAAATAATTTAATATCCTAATATAAGAATAATTTTTATTTCTGAGACATATTCCAAGAAATCTGTCTGTTTGTGCATCATATCGGTAGAAGTTCATGTAACGTTCGGAACTTTGTGTATGCGCCTTTTTGGAGGTTAAAAAAAAAAACAGCAATGATGTTTCATTAATAATCACAACGTGGTTCTGAAAAGGATGCAAAAAATCTGATTACATTAGTTAAAAAAATCATTTGTCTGAGTCACCTAGCAGCCTTACATTCAGGGCTGCGGAGTCGATGGATTTTCGGCGACTCCGACTCCGACTCCGACTCCGGCTTTCAAAAACCAGCTCCGACTCCGACTCCGACTCCCGGCAAAATTGTCGACTCTGACCGACTCCAACTCCCGACTCCGACTCCGCAGACCTAGCAGGGCTGCGGAGTCGACAGATTTTCAGTGACTCCGACTCCGACTCCGGCTCAGGTTTCTAAAATCGACTCCGACTCCGACTCCGACTCCGGTCACAACTGTCGACTCCGACCGACTCCGACTCCGACTCCGACTCCGCAGCCCTGCTTACATTTATGCACGAATTTGTTATGTAGTCGCTTTCTCTACGTCTTCAAGGCGAATATTTTGCGTTTCAAACTGAATCAATCTTCTCGGAATCGTTCAAAAATGTGCGCAATTCTGAGTTCATACGTCTGGTATTTCTCTCATTTGTGTCTTATTCAGCGGACAAGATAGTAATTTTCTTCATCGGTGCCAAGTGGATTATGCATTCCATGACGCTGGAAACCATTGATGTCTATCAGACTTCATGAGTGCACACATTTCTCACTATCAGTATCGGATCATTTTAATACCTTAGTGGAGATTTCACGGCCGGATTCCGCCCGCTACTGCATTACGGAGACGTCCTCGGCCCGGGGCGGGGAGACCGCGAGGTGCGGGTGGCCATGGCGCTGTATAAAAGCACCGGCCGGCGGCCACAGGGCCACCTATCCGTGCTTCTATCCTCAGGATACTGAAATCCTTCTCCTCCACGCCACAACCCCCTTCCGGGCTGGACAGGCATCTTTATCTCATGCGGGCTGCTCCCTTGGAGCGGCACCGCTGCTCCCGAGGGAGCGCACCCCGTAGCCGGGTGCAGTGAGTGCCTTGGGGCTGGGTGGCCTGTCCTCTGGACGGGCTCAGCCCCGGCGACTCACTAGGGTGCCTGCCCAGACCAATGTCTCCCCCTAAATCCTATCATCCTTCCGGCTCTGCAATGGTCTTGTCGACCGAAAGGGCCTAACCCAACAAAACAAAGCCACAGGGCATCAGTCCCCCACCTGATCCGCTCCCAGCCACACAGCGACCTCCCCGATCAACATGAAGACGTTCGTAGCCGTCTGCTTGCTGGCCTGCGCCGCCGCCTTCCCTCAGGAGTTGGCCTCGATCGAAGGCTCCGGTGAGCCGCCCGTCGAGATCGCTGCTCGCTCGTCCTCCAACATCGACAGCAGCATCTTCAGCGACGACATCCTGCGCTCCGAGTTCGAGATGGCCGACGACGGCCAGTTCCAGTACGGCTTCGAGACGAGGGACGGCATCGTTGTCGACGCGGCCGGCGAGAACCGTCAGATCGGCGACGGCGTCGGTGCCGTGATGCGCGGCTCGTACTCGTACACGTCGCCCGAGGGCATCGACGTGACCATCAACTGGGAGGCGGACGAGAACGGCTTCCGCGCCAGCGGCGACCAGGTGCCGGCGGTGCCCGAGTACGTGACGCGGCTGCTGAAGACGCTGCCGGCCGAGCCGCAGGCGGCCGGTGCCGTCCGTGCCGCCGAGCAGGCTGTGGCCGCCGTGGAAGAGGAGGCCGCCGCTGCCGCTGACGCCGCCGCCGTCTCTGTTCCCGTGGTGTCGGCTCCGGCGGTGGTCGTGGCCGACCCGGCCGAGTCTGTCGTTCCCGACGAGAGCGCGTTCATCGTGCTGGAGGCCGACTCGGAGACTGCTGAGCAGGAGGAGCTGCTCAGTTAGAGACGCCGAGCCGTCCGGTCCCCGAGACTCATCGTGTCGGCCCGCCGGGTCCGGCGCACACCACCATATCATCGTCAGCTGTCATCTGTTAATGTGTGATATTGACGCGCCTCATATTCAATATGGAAACAGATCATGTTCTGTTGGCTGCTCCTTGACCTTCCTGTATGTGCCATGGAGTGTGAATGAATGACAATACACTACCAAAAAATCATTTACTTTTTACAACGTTACTTTACGAAGGAAAATATTAGTGACGTATCTAGGAACGTATTTATATTCATGAACAGTTATTCCCATGACTTAGCCGCGGGAAATATGTCTTCCAACCTAGATCCAGCAAAGTATTATAGGTATAGACTGCCCTTTTCCTCTAACTGCATACGTCAAGCTAAGGTGCTTAGCTTACCTTTGATATTTAACCCGGCAGGCGGTGGGCCTACCAGCCACCTTCCGCGCGGTGGGGGGGGGGGGGGGGGACACTTTTTTGTCCCCCCCCGTATCTCCGAAACTACTGGACGGATCCGGAAAATTCAAACGGCGTTCGATAGCCCTGTCAAATTTGTCGAGGGAAACCAAATTTCATTGACCTCGGGGTCACCGATGACGTCACAGGTCAGGTCAAAGATAAAATGTTTCACCGTTCACGGGGCTTCTAGGGAAAGCGCTATAACACCGAGTAAAACGCATTTTGTCGAAAATCAGCGATAAGGCGTCAGTTGTCTAGTATATATGTTGCTATTAGAGGTCACTGGTCATACCAGGTCAGGTCACAGGTCAGGTCACCAAAGGTCACCAAGGGTCACCACATGAGCCCAACTTTACTAAGGTTATGCGATGCATGTTTTATGGCCAGTTTTTCATTTCCAACTCAATGGTGTTGGTTATAAGACCATCAGGTACGGTTTAGGTCACTTTCTGGTGGAGGTCAGGTCAAGGTCAGGCCAAAAAAGGTCAAATTTCAAAGTTGATATTTTTGCACAAAATGGGTATCGATTCGATGCAGATCGTCACGGGGAGTCTAATGGTGGTCTTTGTTTTGCACTACGAGGTCTAGAATCGTCAAAAATTGAGTTTGAAAATTTGACGTCATCAATTTTGAACAGTTTTTTCGCTATAACTTGGCCAAAAAAGAGGTATCGATCTCAAATTTGGTATGTAGATAGAAGGCGGTAGGGGCTATCACATATATTCCGGTTTTTCTAAATTCAAAAAACTTTTTGGATTTTTCGGCTATTATATTCAAAAAATCTATTTTTTGATTTTTGGGGGTCAAAATCCAAAAAAAAATCGAAAAACCGAAATAGCAGTTTTGTAGCCCTTTTAATTTCACACCTTTTATGTCTGAAATATTTTTCTGTATCTCTAAAGTTGTAGGCCTGACAGCTCTTCCCGCGAAACCTTTTTCTGGGTCGAAAATGGCAAAAATGACGTCACTCTGACGTCATTAGCGGCCAACCTATCATAGCCTTTGGAAAAAAATTTTGGTCACCATGTGCGCTAGCTGTTCCCGGGAGGGTACTGAAAGTTTGGTGACGATCGGCGCAGCGGTTCTCGAGATATATCGAAAAAACTAAGGGGGGGGGGGCAAAAAAATGCCCCCCACCGCATGGAAGGTTAATATACATCATACTTATACACGGCTGTACGTCACTTATAATTAAAGAGATTTGTCATCGAAGAAAGGGCAGATTGAGCTGACGTACTTTCCCATACACTTTACTGCTTCTCATTCAGAAAATAATTTTATCTGTAGCGAACTCAGGAACCTTCCATAGTTGTTAGCAGTCTGGATGCAAAATTTGCGTGGTAATAGCGTCTACATATTTTTATTATAGGAAGAGTACGAGACCACAAACTTTGCATATTGCTACTGAGAGCTACTCTATAGACATGTTCGCTTTTCTATTACGAACTTTCTAAGCTCTTGGTTTTAATGCTAATGGCCGTTCTACGTATCCGGATGGCAGAATGATATCGATGCATGACGCTACGTTTTTATTCTCACTAAGCACCAGTAAAACGCCTTTTGGGCGAAGAACGAGCGAGCGAGATAGTGAGCCCTGCACGTGCGAAAGGGTGAAAGGGTACTTCCAACGGGCTTGTGCAAAGCACCCTTCTAACCGGTCGCTAGCGGTGTGCCAAATTTGAACGCAATCGGCCCAGCAGTTCCTGAGATCTGGAAGCGGCATTCTGCACGTGCGCACGTGCCAACGGGGTCCAAACTGACTTTTGCACGGCACCCTACTAACCGGTGCCCAACCGTGTACCAAATTTGAGCGCAATCGGCCCAGCCGTTCTCGAGATCTCGAAGCGCCCGTGCAGTAGCACCCTAACCGCAACACATGGGAATGCGTTGCCTAGTGGGTGCCTACCTGTATGCCAAGTTTCACCGAAGTCGTCCCAGTAATTACAGAGTTATTGAAATGGGAACAAATTTGGCACCTCTTCTTTTTGTATTTTGCACGTGCAGTGGGGGTCACTCACATAGATCAAGAGCATCTGACCTTTGGTAGAAGGGATGCAGCTACCCTACAAAAGTTACCGCAAGACAATCGCCCAAGCGGCTGCTGAGATATGAGCCTCTCAAAATCACTACTTTTGCAAAACAGCTTGAACACCCTTGACTTTTCACGTGGCACGTGCCACGACGGTTACTGAGATGTATCAAAAGTAGTCAATTACGGGGTAGAAGGGATGGGGCTACCCAGCAAAAAAGACCGCAGGCCAATCGGTCTAGCGGTTGCTGAGATATAACCCTCTGAAAAGCGTTACAGGCCGGGCCGGGCCGCTCATGCTGAGATTTTTCCGTTATATTGAAAAGACTCGCTTCGCTCGCTGCGCTCGCTCGCTCGTAATGAGTTTCGCTGAAAAATGAGTGTCTTCCTCTCTTCAAGAAGAAAGGAGTGGTATGCAACTTTGATATCTCAGGTTCTTTGATGACCTAAAATATGAATTGTCCGGCCAGCATCTCTAAACATGAGCTTTGATTTTGGCCAATGACACTAGAAGGCAGAAGCAGGGTTATAGCAGAATCATGAAGATTGACACGTATGCCTTGTCAAGCTGTGCTGCATGATAATGTTGTTGGTAAAAGGGCAGATAATTTTGTTTGGAAAAGGTCATGACTGACCTCATGTGACCTCTTATGACCTTCAATGACCTTGACAAATAGCTAGTGAAACATAATGTTTTCACAGCACGTGCTCACCAATCACGAATCCATTTATGTCCAAGCAATGATTGAGAGGTTCTGGATAGCTAAAACGGAAGAAAATGTTGACTGAATTTGATGTTTCATATCCTTCCAAACATCTGCTTCTTTTCTACAGTATATGACAATTGACATTCCGTTAGATTAGTATCGAAGCAATTTTACATTGCCCAGGGATATATATAGTATAGTAGGGATATATATAGTAAATATATATAGTAAAATATATATAGTAAATTAATTGACCACCACCGTAGGCTACCGCCGCACATGTATCGCTTGCAACGCAAAAACATGCGCTAAAAGAAGATTTTCAAATGAACAACTCTCCAATATTACAATCCACCAATGTACAATGTAAATACGTGATGATTTCAGTTTCGACAGCCCTGACATATGATATTGTATATTTGAGATTGGGATAGGCGGGTCTAAAAAAGTAGTTTCTTGTTATGACTATCCCCTCGTTTCAATAAATTTTTCTTTTTATGCGTCATATCGGC
This sequence comes from Amphibalanus amphitrite, assembly GCF_019059575.1. Taxonomy (NCBI): domain Eukaryota; kingdom Metazoa; phylum Arthropoda; class Thecostraca; order Balanomorpha; family Balanidae; genus Amphibalanus; species Amphibalanus amphitrite. The sequence goes on along the minus strand of NW_024881944.1, from coordinate 453,113 downwards.
AGAAGCTTATATTGCGTTCAGATTTCAGAAGTTTCTGGAAACGCCTTTTTGGGGAGTCAAACAACAATCATTGATGCAAATGCATAAATGATTGATGCTCCCGGGGCAGTATTCGCCACGCCATGTGCGGATCGCCCACGATCGTAAATACATAATGCATACCTACATAATGAAAAGTCACAACGTAGTTCTAAAACAGATGCATAAATACTAATCACATTAGTTAAAATAATCCTTTATCAGCGTCACCCCAGCCCTATATGTATGCACGTTTTTTTTGTGAAGTATTAACTTCGTCTACGTCTTCATTCAATGCACATATTTTGCGTTTTCGAGCTGAATCAAGCTCGGAATCGTTAAAATGTGCGCAGTTTCAACGTCTAGCATTGCTCTCATTTGTTCAACACGATAGTAATTTTCTTCATCGGTGCTGAGTGGATTACACATTCCATGACGCTGGAAACCATCGATATCTCTCGGGCTTCATGGGTGCACACATTTCTCACTATCAGTATCGGATCATTTTAATACCGCAGTGCAGATTTCACGGCCAGATTCCGCCCGCTACAGCATTACGGAGACGTCCTCGGCCCGGGGCGGGGAGACGGCGGGGGCGCGGGTGGCCATGGCGCTGTATAAAAGCACCGGCCGGCGGCCACAGGGCATCAGTCCCCCACCTGATCCGTTCCCAGCCACACACCGACCTCCTCGATCAACATGAAGACGTTCGTAGCCGTCTGCCTGCTGGCCTGCGCCGCCGCCTTCCCCCAGGAGTTGGCCTCGATCGAAGGCTCCGGTGAGCCGCCCGTCGAGATCGCTGCTCGCTCGTCCTCCAACATCGACAGCAGCATCTTCAGCGATGACATCCTGCGCTCCGAGTTCGAGATGGCCGACGACGGCCAGTTCCAGTATGGCTTCGAGACGAGGGACGGCATCGTTGTCGACGCGGCCGGCGAGAACCGTCAGATCGGCGACGGCGTCGGTGCCGTGATGCGCGGCTCGTACTCGTACACGTCGCCCGAGGGCATCGACGTGACCATCAACTGGGAGGCGGACGAGAACGGCTTCCGCGCCAGCGGCGACCAGGTGCCGGCGGTGCCCGAGTACGTGACGCGGTTGCTGAAGACGCTGCCGGCCGAGCCGCAGGCGGCCGGTGCCGTCGGTGCCGCCGAGCAGGCTGTGGCCGCCGTGGAAGAGGAGGCCGCCGCTGCCGCTGACGCCGCCGCCGTCTCTGTTCCCGTGGTGTCGGCTCCGGCGGTGGTCGTGGCCGACCCGGCCGAGTCTGTCGTTCCCGACGAGAGCGCGTTCATCGTGCTGGAGGCCGACTCGGAGACTACTGAGCAGGAGGAGCTGCTCAGTTAGAGACGCCGAGCCGTCCGGTCCCAGAGACTCATCGTGTCGGCCCGCCGGGTCCGGCGCACACCACCATATCATCGTCAGCTGTCATCTGTTAATGTGTGATATTGACGCGCCTCATATTCAATATGGAAACAGATCATGTTCTGTTGGCTGCTCCTTGACCTTCCTGTATGTGCCATGGAGTGTGAATGAATGACAATACACTACCGAAAATACTGAAAAAAAATCATTTACTTTTTACAACGTTTCTTTACAAAGGAATATATTAGTGACATCCAGGAACGTATTTATATTCATGAAAAGTTATTCCCATGATATAGCCAAGGGAATATGTCTTCCAAGCTAGATCCAACGAAGTCTTATATAGACGTGCCCTTTTTCTTTTTACTGCTTACGTCAAGCTGATGTGCTTACCTGTGATATTTAATATACCTTATACACGGCTGTACGTCACTTGTAATAAAGAGATTTGTCATCGAAGAAACGGCAGATTGAGCTGACGCATTTTCCCATACACTTTAACCCGCGCCGGGCCGGTGCTCCGAGATTCCGCGCCGGGCCGGGGGGGAGGTGTCTGAACACCCCCTTCTAACTCGGCTCCTGGGCCACGTAGCGACACGCGGTAAGCGGCAATCGAAAGAACGTCCAAAATAAGGACGAAAACACTTCGGTCATTTTTTGGGTCAGGTCAAAGGTCAGGTCACCAGAGGTCACCAAAGGTAAAATGTTGACTATTTCAACATTTTGGAAACTGCCGACGGCTATCTCGGGAACCGATAGAGTTACAGCGCCGCGGAAAAGCGCATTCGATAGCCCTTTCACATACCTTTCTGATTAACCCTATTCCTGGCGGGCTCCGCCGGGACAAGAAACTGGCGGGGGGGGCCGATTCGGCCCCCCCCCTGAGATCTCGAGAACGAAGCAAGATAGCGACAAGCGGTAAACGGCATCGGATACGCACGGCCAAGATCTACAATTTTTACTAAGGTCATTTTCAGGTCAGGTCAAAGATGACGTCACAGGGGTCGAAAAAGTCAAAATGGCGGCACTAGATATGGAGAGAGTTTTTCTCGAATAACTTTCGAATTAGTCAAGATAGGAACAAACTAAGGGCATCATCGTGATCCTCTCGTCAATCCGCATCGAATGATATATATGTTGACCTCGAAAGGTCAAGGTCAAAGGTTGACCTCAGGTCACGTGACCTCGAGGTCATCATGTATATCATTCGATGCGTCTTGACGAGCTGAACACAATGAGACCATCCACGCGTCTGTATCTTGTTCCTGTACGGAGTTATTGGCCAAAAACCTTTGGTGACCTTTGATGACGTCACATGACCTCACAGCTGCCCAACAGCAAAACAGACCTCAAGGTAGTGAAGGTTGATCGTATATGAAGTCATGTATGGTATATGGGGCCATTCCGACCCGTTTTAGTGATAAAAACAGGGAGTTGATTTTTCCCCCATTGACTTATAATGGGGAGGTCGCGAAATTGACCTGACCTTAGGTCACCGATATCAAAATTCCGAGATATACAAATTGCACATACTGGTACCCTAACTAAACCCTGAAGAGAAGAAATTGATCGGTCAAAAACTCTAGCTCTGGCGTGATTGCAAACTTTTCTGAGGTAGCGTCACCAAACCGCCTCTGGTGACCTGACCTGAGGTCAGATCAACTCAAAATTTTCAGACATGTTGCGTAGAAGCCTTTTAGGAAAAGTCAGAAAATTTGAGCTTCCTAGCTCAACGCGTTTGGGAGATATAACCAAAAAACCTCAGGGGGGGCTCCTGAGGCCCCCCCCCGCCAGGAATAGGGTTAATGTTCTTAGATTTGACCTCAGGTCAACGGTTTAGCCTCCAGAGGGCAAAAACTCCAAAAATAGCCGTTTTTACGAAAAGCGTTTTTTCGGCAATAACTTTTGACTCAAAAGAGCCATGACATTACTTTTGCCAGCATCGTGTTCCTCTCGTCGAGACACGTCGAATGAACTATAATTTGACCTTGAAAGGTCAACTAGAAAATTTGACCTCAGGTCAAGGTCATGACGTGACCGGAAAAGGTCATGTTGCATATCAGTCGATCCGCAACGTCGAGCCGAACACATCTAAGGCGTTTTCAACGCTCTAGCACGCCTCTATCAGAAGTTATTAGCGAAAAACTGTTGGATTCTGTTCGTGACCTGAGATGACCTCTGGGACATAACGAGGGGTCACAGTTGCCATTTTCCGTTTCAGTGTGTCAATTTTACCTACATCTCGATGTTTTAGAGTGTCTAGAATAGCGTTCGTGCAAAACAGACGCTTTTCAATTTTCTCCCTTTGACTTATAATGGAGATCGGCCGCAAAATTGACCTGACCTTAGGTCACCGATATCAAAATTCCGAGATATATGTCTTAGGCATCGGGTGAAATACGGCATTTCATGAGACATATACATTTTATAGGTAATGTTGCTCTAATCAATCGCTGAAAGTTTCAAGGCAATCGATCAGTCGGTGTAGCTATGATGAGCATTCTAATTTTTTTAGGTGAGGTCACTTGGCGTGACCTGGTGACCTGACCTAAGGCGACCTGGGTCTGAAATTTTCACAACATGTCCGGAAAAGATGCACGAACAGGTGTGCCAAAAACTTGTTTAGATATCTGCGAAAACCGCAGGGGGGGGGGGTGTTCAAACACCCCCGTCCCGGCGCGGGTTAAGGCCGCTCCACACTGGACCTCGCATGCGGGTTGCTAGTTTTTGGGTTTTCGGGTTTCTTTAAAATTAAGGAATATACTATATGTTGAGTGACCCACACCACCATGTAACAAGCCAGTCTGCATTTTTTTTTAGCATACGAGCCAACTTGCATCGCATTCCAAAAATTGATTTTGAGTCAACTTTTGCTTTTCCTCGCTGCAAGGGCTACGAGTTTTTGGTGCGTTTTGTTGAAGTCGAATTTTGGTTCGTTGTGCTGCTAGGTATTGCGATAAGATGCGATTTTTTAGGGTGTACCGGCTTCACTGCTTTCATGTAGTGACCACATGAAAATGGTTTAATCACTCCATGAATGAGTATTATACCCGCGAATCCAAAACCCGCCAACCCGCAACCCGCACGAGAGTTCCAGTGTTGGGCGGCCTTTAACACGCGCACTGCAGCTGGTTTGAGCCGAACACGAACTGCAGGGGGGGGGGGGGTTGAAAACAACCCCCCCTGAGATCTCGAAAACGGCGCAACGTAGCGACAAGCGGTAAACGGCGTTGGATAGGTTGAGATGAGATCTACAAGAAATACTAAGATCATTTTTGGGTCAGGTCAAAAACGAGGTCACCAGAGGTCACCGAAGACAAAATGTTACGATTTTCACAACAGGAATTTCGCGGTAGTTTTTCTTGAATAACTTGTCTTGCACACAAGACAGAGGATCGATTCGAACGCCATCGTTCTTAGCTCGTCTAGGCGCATCGAATGATATATGATATGACCTCGAAAGGTCAAGTTGAAAAATTGACCTCAGGTCAAGGTCATGACCTGACCGAAATAGGTCATGTTGCATATCATTCGATCCGCATTGACGAGAAAAACACGATAAACGTCGAACGGAGTCTCTATCTCTATTCAATCTCAAGTTATTGAAGAAAAACCGCTGGTGACCTCAGGTGACCTAAGATGACCTGGAGATCACCTTCCAAAGGTCATAAGTGATATGTTTCGGTGAAATCACCAACAGGGACCTGTAATACTATGATCCTGAGCGTATTGAAGTCATAGGATGGCATTCAGAGTAAGTTGAAATTTCTCCCATTGACTTATAATGGGCCGGTCGCAAAAATGACCTGACTTTAGGTCATCGATATAAAAAATCCGAGATATACAAGTTGTAGCTCGTGATGACTTTACTATTTCCTGTGGGTTTCAAGATCATATCTCAACAACTGTGGGCTTGGTGGGATTGCAAACTTCGAAATTTACGTTTCGAGGTAGGGTCACTTGACCTGACCTGGTGACCTGACCATAGGTCACCTGGGGTCAAAATTTTTACTCAAGGTGTGCAAAAGTTGGGAGAACAGGTATGCAAAATTTGGCGGCGCTACGCGCCGCCGTTTTCTCGCGATTTGCGAAAAACCACAGGGGGGGGTTGAAAACAACCCCCCCTGCAGTGCGCGTGTTAACTGCATTCAAAAAATAATGTTATCTCTATCAAGCTCAGGAACCTTCCATGTTGTTAGCAGTCTGGGTGCAAAATTTGCGGGGTAATGAGGTCTACATATTTTTATTATAGGAAGAGTAGTACGAGACTACAAACTTTGCATATTGCTACTGAGAGCTACTCTATAGACATGTTCGCTTTTCTATTACGAACTTTCTATGCTCTTGGTTTTAAAGCTAATAGCCGTTCTATCTGTCCGGATGGCAGAATGATACCGATGCATAATGTTGCGTTTTTATCCTAACTAAGCATGAGTTTCGCTGAAAAATGAGTGTCTTGCTCTCTTCAAGAAGAACGGAATGGTATGCAACTTTGATATCTCAGATTCTTTGATGACCTATAATATGAATTGTTCGGCCAGCATCTCTAAACATGAGCTTTGATTTTTGGCTAGAAGGCAGAAGCAGGGTTATAGCAGAATTATGAAGATTGACACGTATGCCTTGTCAAGCTGTGCTGCATGATAATTTTGTTTGTAAAAGGGCAGATAATTTTGTTTGGAAAAGGTCATGACTGACCTCATGTGACCTCTTATGACCTTCAATGACCTTAACAAATAGCTAGTGAAACATAATGTTTTCTCAGCACGTGCTCACCAATCACGAATCCATTTTTGTCCAAGCAATGATTGAGAGGTTCTGGATAGCTAAAACAGTAGAAAATATTGACTGAGTTTGATGTCCTTCCAAACATCTGCTTCTTTTTTACAGTGTATAACATTCCGTTAGATTAGTATCGAAGCAATTTTACATGGCCCAGGGATATAAATTAATTGACCACCGCCGTAGGCTACCGCCGCAACATGTGTCGCTTGCAACGCATTTTTTTTTCTTTTTATGCGTCATATCGGCAGAAGTTTACATTGCGTTCAGAAGTTTCTGTAAACGCCTTTTTGGGGAGTCAAACAACAATGATTGATGCATAATGCATAAATGATTGAGATGCTCCCGGGGCAGTAATCGCCACGCCATGTGTGGATCGCCCACGATCGTAAATACATATTGCATACATAATGAAAAGTCACAACGTAGTTCTAAAACGGATGCATAAATACTAATCACATTAGTTAAAATAATCCTTTATCAGGGTCACCCCAGCCTTACATGTATGCACGTTTTTTTTTTTTCTGTGAAGTTTTAACTTCATCTACGTCTTCATTCAATGTACATATTTTGCGTTTTCGAGCTGAATCAACCTCGGAATCGTTAAAACGTGCGCAGTTTCGACGTCTAGCATTGCTCTCATTTGTTCAACACGATAGTAATTTCCTTCATCGGTGCTGAGTGGATTATGCATTCCATGACGCTGGAAACCATTGATATCTATCAGACCTCATGGGTGCACACATTTCTTACTATCAGTATCGGATCATTTTAATGCCGCAGTGCAGATTTCACGGCCGGATTCCGCTCGCTACTGCATTACGGAGACGTCCTCGGCCCGGGGCGGGGAGACCGCGGGGGCGCGGGTGGCCATGGCGCTGTATAAAAGCACCGGCCGGCGGCCACAAGGCATCAGTCCCCCACCTGATCCGCTCCCAGACACACACCGACCTCCCCGATCAACATGAAGACGTTCGTAGCCGTCTGCCTGCTGGCCTGCGCCGCCGCCTTCCCCCAGGAGTTGGCCTCGATCGAAGGCTCCGGCGAGCCGCCCGTCGAGATCGTCGCTCGCTCGTCCTCCAACATCGACAGCAGCATCTTCAGCGACGACATCCTGCGCTCCGAGTTCGAGATGGCCGACGACGGCCAGTTCCAGTACGGCTTCGAGACGAGGGACGGCATCGTTGTCGACGCGGCCGGCGAGAACCGTCAGATCGGCGACGGCGTCGGTGCCGTGATGCGCGGCTCGTACTCGTACACGTCGCCCGAGGGCATCGACGTGACCATCAACTGGGAGGCGGACGAGAACGGCTTCCGCGCCAGCGGCGACCAGGTGCCGGCGGTGCCCGAGTACGTGACGCGGCTGCCGAAGACGCTGCCGGCCGAGCCGCAGGCGGCCGGTGCCGTCGGTGCCGCCGAGCAGGCTGTGGCCGCCGTGGAAGAGGAGGCCGCCGCTGCCGCTGACGCCGCCGCCGTCTCTGTTCCCGTGGTGTCGGCTCCGGCGGTGGTCGTGGCCGACCCGGCCGAGTCTGTCGTTCCCGACGAGAGCGCGTTCATCGTGCTGGAGGCCGACTCGGAGACTGCTGAGCAGGAGGAGCTGCTCAGTTAGAGACGCCGAGCCGTCCGGTCCCCGAGACTCATCGTGTCGGCCCGCCGGGTCCGGCGCACACCACCATATCATCGTCAGCTGTCATCTGTTAATGTGTGATATTGACGCGCCTCATATTCAATATGGAAACAGATCATGTTCTGTTGGCTGCTCCTTGACCTTCGTGTATGTGCCATGGAGTGTGAATGAATGACAATACATTACTGAAACATCACTCAATATTTTACAAATCGAATTTGCGATTGAAAATCTTATATTAAAGACGCATCTGGGAACGCGTTCATCTTTTCTAAAAAAAGGAATTCCGGGAAGTATATCATATCCTAGGTAAATTGAATACAAACTAAACGTACTTCTATGCACTTCTACCAAGGTTCTTTAATCGCCTGCTTCTCAACTTGTACATAAACAATACACTTATGTACACTCAGTTGCATTGAAAACGCTTAGAAAAAATAATAGAAAAGCGACATGTTACCGAGAATGTCGTAAATTCTTCCATGTATTTTTAGTAATATTTTCCCAATCAGAAAATGGTTAACTCTATACCAGAATCGCGAAGCATCGCCGCATTATGAAAACATTTGGCTCGCTATGATTTTTTTTTAACAAGATTTTGATAGAATGCAATCATATCGGGTAGATCGATGGAAAAAGTTTAGTTACAGCGCTAGTAAACATTAATACGAAGGAAAGATGACAAAGACCACACTTCATGCCATGGGTGGAGCTTTTCCAGGGAGGTTAGTGGGGCAAAAAGTCGTGAAACCGACAATATCCGATTGTCAACTTGAATAAAATGGTAAACTAAAACAATTCCTGTCATTACAAAGATAATATCTTGCATTGCAGGCATTCCAAATCTCGTCAGTGCGAAAAAAAATTGGCAAAGCAACCAAGAAAGTCCTACAAATGAGCTGTTGCTGGTGGAGCAAAATGCTTATTGGTGGGGCAAATTTGCATGTTGTTTCGGCAGCCGCCGCTCCAACTGTATAGGAAGCTCTACCTCTGCTTCATGCTGATGCCCATATTCGCATAAGCTATTATTGCTGCCACTGGGCACCCGTCCTTCAACAGCGCCACGGATAGGGATATATTTCTTTTGTGTTGATATGTTTATATTGAGAGGTTCTTGTACTTTTCTTGTAATTGAGCTGGAGTATTACAAAAAAAAAGCGGACTACAACTCTTATTGAGAGGCATCGAGCTGTGTCAGTTTTGATTTGATACCTCGGATTTCCTGGTGACCTAAGGGGTGTCAGGTCAGCATCCAAAACACGAAGTTTGCTTTGTGACTAACTTCAGAAAAAAGACTAGCAAAAGTATTAATAAGAACACGTTTGTCGTGCAAAGATAGTCGTAAGATAATTTTGTTTTGAAAAAGGTCGCATCTGTCGTCAGGTGAAATCATGACCTGGAATGACCTTAAGCAATTGTTTATCAAACATGTTTTCAATACACCTAATCTCATATCACGAATCCACTTTTGTCTAAGCAATGATAAAGAGGTCTTGGATAACTTAAACCAAGAAAATATGACTGAGTTCGATGTCAGTAAAACACTCCGCATATTATCTACAATGCATGACTTTGCATGACCTTGGCATCGAAGTTGTCTAGCATGGCTCCAAGATGTTTAGATTTAGATTTATATTTTAGATTTCATTTAGTTAACAGATTCATTGATTACTGTAGCGGTTATGTTACCTCTGTATCGCAAAAACATACGCCAGAAGAAGGCACCACGACTCCCCAAGATCGCATTCACAATTAAAAATGTGCATGAATCCCAGAAAATGGATCTGGGATTTAAGCCCACAGATCCTGATCTCTGATCCTATGGGATCGTAAATCCAACTCTTGAGTTTATCGAGAAATCCATTGGGATGATACATCCGAGTATTTTTTTTTTAGTTGAGATCCAGCGAGATCATAGATCCTCACTTATTTATATTCAACTTAGAAATCCCAAAGATTGACTTGTTGCAACTCACAAAAGTTCTGTTTTAGTAGTTGTATGTGATTAAACGTCATAATTCATAGTTCTGTGGCACTTATTGACATATAAACCCTTGGAAACATGATTTCAAATGTTGTGCATGGTGGGATGCACTCGGATGAGATCCATGTTCTTTGGTTATCACAGAGGTCTATGTTATGTCCTTTAAGAAATATTTGTTATTCTTGTACTACATCTGTAGAATGTTACATTGTATCCAGCCATGTGGATAAGCGCATTTCCGAAAAGTCATTATGAATGACTGATATAATGAAAAGCCATTATTATAATTACTTAATTCTTAAAATGCATAAACACTTAGTAGATGAACTAAAAGTGCCCTTCCTCAGAATCAACTTAAATGCTCGGTAGATTTGTTATACAATAACTTTGTCTACGTCTTCATTCAATACTCAGGGGGTGTCGAAGTCTAGTAGGAAAATCTGGCAAATTCCCTGCGTGACGTCACGTCGGGGATGACCGACGGCACCTTGCACTGAAAGATACGGCAGAACGGCTATTTTTGAAAAATGATTAAAAATACTTTTGTGCTGTTATGACGCATAAAACGCTTATCAGCATGTTCCTCATCAAATGATAAAGGCATATCCGTGGTCGAAAATAGCTGAGCCCCTCCCAATTTCCAACCACCGACCTCATAAGCAAAGGATGTAAGCGTAATCCTTAAGGGCGACTTTCCTATACATATCCGTACACATGCGTCCTTATGGAAATCGGTAGTGTGGCGATTGGCGACGCGCGCGACATCTGTGTGGCGACCAAGTGGCGACTGTGGCGACACCTGGTGGCTGCTTTTCTGCTGTATGTAGGCATTGGGGTTTTGCCAGATGTGGTTCCTACTGCTACACCACTATGTTGACCCAATACTAGAAAAGTTATTTTGCTAGTAAAAGGCAAGCAAATTGAAAGTTGATTTATCAAATTGCTTATAAATGATTACGAGATAATAATAAAGAAATTTTGATTGAATAATTATTTAAATAATTAACCGTGAAACTATATTCTGGTAGGTTTAGTAGAAATAAGTCCGTGCAACCTTGTATTTAGGGCCTTGTCAATACTGATATTTTGCGTTTCCTCCTGAATAAATCTTCTCGGAAACGTTCAAAAATGTACGCAGTTCTGAGTTCATACGGCTGGTATTTCTCTCATTTTTGTCTTATTCAGCTGACACGATAGTAATTTTCTTCATCGGTGTCGAGTGGATTATGCATTCCATGACGCTGGAAACCATCGATATCTATCGGGCTTCATGAGTGCACACATTTCTCACTATCAGTATCGGATCATTTTAATACCGTAGTGCAGATTTCACGGCCGGATTCCGCCCGCTACTGCATTACGGAGACGTCCTCGGCCCGGGGCGGGGAGACCGCGGGGTGCGGGTGGCCATGGCGCTGTATAAAAGCACCGGCCGCCGGCCACAGGGCATCAGTCCCCCACCTGATCCGCTCCCAGCCACACACCGACCTCCCCGATCAACATGAAGACGTTCGTAGCCGTCTGCCTGCTGGCCTGCGCCGCCGCCTTCCCCCAGGAACTGGCCTCGATCGAAGGCTCCGGTGAGCCGCCCGTCGAGATCGCCGCTCGCTCGTCCTTCAACATCGACAGCAGCATCTTCAGCGACGACATCCTGCGCTCCGAGTTCGAGATGGCCGACGACGGCCAGTTCCAGTACGGCTTCGAGACGAGGGACGGCATCGTTGTCGACGCGGCCGGCGAGAACCGTCAGATCGGCGACGGCGTCGGTGCCGTGATGCGCGGCTCGTACTCGTACACGTCGCCCGAGGGCATCGACGTGACCATCAACTGGGAGGCGGACGAGAACGGCTTCCGCGCCAGCGGCGACCAGGTGCCGGCGGTGCCCGAGTACGTGACGCGGCTGCTGAAGACGCTGCCGTCCGAGCCGCAGGCGGCCGGTGCCGTCGGTGCCGCCGAGCAGGCTGTCGCCGCCGTGGAAGAGGAGGCCGCCGCTGCCGCTGACGCCGCCGCCGTCTCTGTTCCCGTGGTGTCGGCTCCGGCGGTGGTCGTGGCCGACCCGGCCGAGTCTGTCGTTCCCGACGAGAGCGCGTTCATCGTGCTGGAGGCCGACTCGGAGACTGCTGAGCAGGAGGAGCTGCTCAGTTAGAGACGCCGAACCGTCCAGTCCCAGAGACTCATCGTGTCGGCCCGCCGGGTCCGGCGCACACCACCATATCATCGTCAGCCGCCATCCCTGTTGCTTCATGATATTAAATATCTCATATTCACATTCGAGAAGAGTAATCAGATTGTACCGATCGGTTGTCACGTATCCCTATGCCATGTAATGGATGACAAATACACAATGAATGAAAAGAACGCTCTTTGGTGTTTGGGAGACAGTAAGGAAACACATCGTCTCTATCGAGCTGGATACTGATTAATTTTGTACAGTTAATTTTTCAGGTACCCAATGATTGTCGTCTTCAGGGTGCTTAGAATTCATATGTTACTCGTATTTCTTGCGGGTTTATTCAAACTTTTTGTGTCATTTAACAGTGGCTACTATTTGATGAACTCGTTGCTATCATTTCTTCAATCGGTTGAGCAGCCGAAATTGCCTTGAAAGAAAAACAGATGATAAGCATATAGCGTGGATTGGAGGCTGTTGTGCACTGACTTCACCAGCTCGATACTTGCGATTTGATATGGAAGACTAAGCAGCATGAAAGCCATCCGTTTCGATGTTAAATATGCCCAGTTCTTGGACAATCTAGGGACTTGAACAGAGGCATATCAACGTCTTTTCTCCATTCACCCGTGTTGGTTGATAGCTGTTCTCGTTCTTCGCCTCCGTGCTGACTTTACCTTCCAGTAACAGTGAGCGGACATTTTGACCTTTTGTCGCCACCTCGACTATTTTTTACCCCTCCTTTGACTCTCGACGGGATTTTTAACATTTCCAAGCCAATAAACTGACCTTGGCTCTTCATTTGCTAGTGAATTGACTTTTTGACCCGTCTTTCAATATAAGACTGACCTTTTTACTCGTCTGTCACCAGTCACCACTATAGCGATTTTTGACCCGCCTGTCGGCACTAGATCAATCATTCCGTCGCCGAGAGTTGAGCTCGAGCTTTTCTCGTATCCCGACTGTCCCTACTGGACTGACCTCGCGACCTCTCTGTTTTCAGTGAGCTGACCATTTGAACTCTCTGTCGCCACTGAGCTGATCTTTGATCCCTCTGTTTCCAGTGAGCTGACCTTTTGACCTCTCCGTTTCTAGTGAGCTGACCTTTGATCCCTCTGTTTCCAGTGAGCTGACCTCGTGACCCCTCTGTTTCCAGTGAGCTGACCATTTGGCCCCTCTGTTTTCAGTGAGCTGACGCAGATCGTCGCCGATGTGATATCAGACCCGACCCTGCCCCGGACAGAAGACCACGCCTGTCCGGCCTGCGACAACCGAGAGGCTGTCTTCTTCCAGGCACAGTCCCGACGAGCTGAGGTAAGCAACTGTGTGCAAGAAAATGTCTCATCCTCTTAAGTTTTATATAACGAAACCCAATTGAAAAGTACCAGTCGCCATACAATTCCATAACTTTTTGTAGCCTGGTCCTCTCATAAGCCTGCCATGAGTAAGTCGGTCAGTTTCGTCTCTCACGCACGCAGTCCCAGCACCACTCGTCACCCTGAACAGGTCAGGTGGAACGTTGCAGACCCGAGCGGGTCACGACTGATGGGCGCACTCGGGCCACTGTCCACTGGCTGGCACAGCGCGATCACGCAGTGCTCCTGTCTAATTGGATCGGTCGGCGTACTCGGTCTCTGTTCGAGTTCACGTCCTTATTACCGTTGCAAGTTAAGTATGCATCAAGTAACCATATGCTGTGCTTAAGAAACTCATCTACTTTTAAAAATAGGGATTAAGTTTAAGTTTAGAATAGTTTTGTGTTCACTTGCTTTGCTAACTGCGTGTATTAATTTTTGAAATAAGTTCATATTCGCTGAAATGCGTTCACTGATTCAGTGTGACCTTCTGGTGCTGGCTTAAGCCTTGAGCACTTAAACATCAGCCTTGTGTTCGAGATTTCAAACCGGATAGTGTCAGCATTGGCGGTCCATATTCCGATTGACATGGACGGGCTCAAGCCTGTGACCACCCAACGCCGAATATTTAGTGGCTAATGGCCATTGGCCATGCACGGGATTAGTCTGTCAGCGACTGTCGGGACAGATCAGACGGAATGCTTACTGTCCTGTCAGGACAAGGCTACGAAACGGCCTTTGTGTGACGGCGAGCCCGCTTTGAGGTGCTCATGCTCGTCACTAAAAAGTAACCTAAATTATATCCAAATACATATTTTATCGCTTAGTTAAGTAATTACCTAAAGATTTCAGTGATATTTGTTCGGAGGTCATGATTTTTATTTACGCCCCTATACGCTTACAAACAAACCAGCATGGAGACCTTTGTTGCATTCAGAAGGACTCGTTGCATTGTTTTTTGTTTACATTTCCGCTTGATTCGCAAGTTTATAAACGTGTACGTATGGGCTCCGTCCTTTCCCCGGTTACTAAATAACAGATATATTAAAATGTCATCTGTTTTAAATCATCTATACAGAGGAGAAGAAGGCCAATTGACACCCATTTACCAACATTCCAAAGGCACTGGAAACATTTTGAGCGTAGTGGCTTTGCGGTAGCTTCCTCAGTTCACAATCAAGGCTAACGTCCTACTGGAATTCAGGTTTAATTGGATGTAAAGGCCATGCTAGACAAGCATCCACCTACTTCAGAATTAACTTACAATTCGATGTAATCGGCTGTGTCTGATCGCGACTTTGGTCACGTCATAAACCCCCTCGATGATATTCAGCATGTCAGAACGAAACCCTGCTTACGTCTTTGCGATAATTATTTGCATTCAGGCTGAATGACAAGCGTCCTTCCAATAAATCCCATTTTATTCAGATCGTTGCTTTTTGTCTGGCCTATTTAGTATTTAGGAAGCCGATTGGTATCGGACATCTGTGGTAAATACTTTAGAAAATTGAAGGCCCGCTTTAACCCTCGCGGGCCCGGGGGGGGCGTTTTTCGCCCCCCCCCCCCCCTGGCGAATATTTGCGATAACTCCCGAACGCTTAGGGATAGGAAGGCGAAACTTTTAGTACCTTTTCTCCCATCAATTTGACATCTTCTGAAGTAAAAAATTTGGACCTAGCCCCCTTGATGACGTCACAAGGTCCATTTTTCTAGACCCCTGCACGGCAAACTTCGGCGTCACAGACGCAAACTTCAAATAGCTGCTAAAAATAGAGTTTTAGAGATAAAGACAAATTACGAGCACGGGTGTGTAGCGTTTGACCTAGATAAAAATAGAAAAATAGTTTTGGTGACCTGAGGTCAGAGGTCAGGTTAACGACCCCGAAATGTGGTTTTAGTTTTTCGCAAATAACTTCGACAAAAATGGTCCTAGAGCTACGTCAGTGGTACCATCGCATTCGCCTTGTCAAGCCGCGTCGAATGATATATATTTTGTTCGGAAAAGGTCAAGTTTCATGTTGACCTCATGTGACCTCGAATGACCTCTGGTTGACCTTGACACATGAAAGGTCGTTTATGATGGATTTGTACCCGCTGATCACGAATCTGGCATCTATTTTCCTCTAAGCCTTCATTTAGAGCTTCCGGATGGCAAAATTGTCTTATTTGTTATTAATAACTTGAATCAGTGAAATAGCCTCTAGCAGGGATACTCTTCTGTGACCTTGACCTTTGAACAGCCTTGTATCGTAAGATGAACCACAAATAGGGAACTGATAAGCCTCAAAACATTTCAAAACATCTTGGAAGTTAGCACGCAAGATGTGCGAAAAAGTGCCAAGTTTGAGGTCAATTTTGAGCGTGACCTTGACCTTGACCTTTGATTTGGAGCACATTTTCAGAATCCTCAGATTCTCTTCTTTCGTTTGACACCCAATTTTGCCGGTTTGATGCAGCCTGCCGTCCTTTAGAAGGCTTACTTTGAGATCACTACACATGTGCCGGCTTTGGCCTTTGACCTTGACCTCTGACCTTGAAAATTGACCTGAGGTCAAATATTTTAGGTGCACTAGAATCGTCTCGTAAGGACCTTTCGTTTGGTATCGCTTTTGTTTCCGTAGCTCCCTTATTTACGGAGTTCGATAGGGGGGGGGGGCGAAAAACGCCCCCCCCCCGGGCTGCGGTGGTTGGGATTACCCCCCGGGCCCGGCCGGGTTAATGGCGTTGCTTGTTCAAGGCTCTGTTGGGGATGGTAGTTCCTTCAGTCGCGGTAGTTAAATTAGATACGGCAGTAGCGTAAGCAGGTAGATATGCCAGGTGCAAATACCTTGCCATGCATTTAAGGCATGCTTGTTTACTCTAAGTCGCATTGCTCAATGCTCATGTTATCTGGTCAAATTGTCAGACATGATTATTTTGAGCCCTCGATCAGCTTAACAATTCGGATACAGTTGTGACTTTCCGATCGTAAACCTTCGCTACCGCTTAGCCGTTTTCTGCGCATGTGTATTGACATTAGCGCTTTTATCGATCGACTAATCCGTCTCAGACAGATGCTCGCGTTTCAAAGGGCGCCCCAAAACTGGCATCCGGCTGCTGGATAGACAGATTAGAACCTGTGGTGGCCGGTTTAGTGGATGCCGAGGCCGACAGACCCGCTGACGTGCGGAGCATATGCCTTATATGCCTGGAATTGTCTGTCTGTCGACTGATACCTACACTAATGTCAAGTGGACAATCCCGTGAGGTCCGGTAGATTTTGAGTGGCAGATTGTAATGAGGAACTGTCGCGGAGGATTGTCATGGTTCGGCATTTATTGTTAATTTATTACTCGATCACGCACAGCTTGCACTTGCAAAGAGAGGGAAGTTCCCACTTCGTGTTTATTCGCTTATGTACTTAAAGTCGCACCTTCGAGAGTTTTAATGCCGGCATAGTAACAGCAGCCGAACCGCTCCTGCCGGTTTCGACCCATGGCGCGTTGCGGTTTGTTTGCTAGGTCGACTGGGTTTGACTATAGTGATGTCGTTTGTTGGTTTGACTGAGTCTGACCCGTAACCTCCCTTGCATTGTGGCTTCCCTAAGACGGCAAACTGACCTCGCCCCACCCATCCTGGGCGGCCCCGAGTGGCCTCTCCCCTCCCATGGTTCCCCGACTCTTGGTTCCCCGACTCTTGGTGTCTATAACTGACTTGTGTGACTACCCTCCCCAGATGTTCCCGACTGACCCCCTCCCCCCTTTACTGGCCCTCAACTGACCCCTCCCCTCCCCGGTGCCCCGCAGGAGGAGATGAAGCTCTACTACGTGTGTACAAACCCCGACTGCAAGCACCGCTGGTCTGAGTGACAGACACCCGCCCCGCCCGTACCGCCCGTCCGTACCGTCACCCCAGGACGCCCCCGCGCCGTCACACCGCCCGGGCGTGACGCGCGAGGTCGGCCGTCACGTCATATCGTCACATCATCGCATCACATCCTGTGCGCTGATCTGCTCGCTCCATGCCCTCGCCTGTCGCTGGGAGGCGGCGGCTCTGTGACACTCTGCGCTGCGTGGAGGTGTGTCGCCAGCTCGTTTTTTGTCATCGTCTCCAGTGTGCGTGGCTGGTGAATACAACTGGCCAGCGCTGTTTGTCGGTGTGTATTGTTGATGGCGTGGAGCGCCGTGGCCGGTCGCTGCTGCCGTCCGAACAATGATACGCTCGGGTCAACCGACACCTCTGGACGGCGCGGTGCGTGCGCAGAATTAACCAGCTCGCCAGCTCTGAGACACTTTTTTCCGGGACGTATTCGAGAGGTGGTCCGCGACTGGTGCTGCCACTCAACGGTGGATGTCGGTACTACCGAGTCAAAACGGCGGCTGGAGCTCAACGATTTAACATTTTATTGCTAGCGCGTGTTACATTTACAATCTCAACAGCGTTTTTCACACATAAGCTATCGCGCACTTAACATGAGACTGGCGGGACACATGCTACTATTACCGGCCCTCATTTGTCCATTTTTCCGGCGTCTACGCTTCTAGTCTCCACGGCAACAAATTTGCTCATCGGATACCGTAGAAAGGGAGCGCATTCCTCTGTCCTACAGCGTGTCACGGACATAAAACTTTCGTACATCTAAAGCACACTTCACATGCCCCATTCGTATGCGTATTATACACTCTTGGACAATGGACATTCTGCTTTGATACACGCTGTGAACTCTACCTCGCTATAACCATTTACCTCGTCAATCTTACTCTGCCAATAAGCGCACAAAACTCGTAGCCGCACGGGGCATCGCGAAGCCTCGCGTTGTTGTTAGACCACCAACGTCACTACACAAGATAACACTAACAAAACGGTACGGTTCTACCGATGGAGCACCACACAACTCTCACAATCTTATCTGTCGGGCACGTGTACGGTCATAGCAGGTCACGACCTCAGATTATCGGGGTCATGACCTCTTCTTGTTAGGGTCACGGTCATGCGGAACAGTACGTCTCCTTCGTGACGTCACCTCAACTGCTCCGAGTGATTGAGACCACTGCCTGTCCCTTTAATCACCTCTGTGGTAGCTGGATAAACCGGATCGCTATCCTCTCGGCGGGATTTCCCCATGGATCTCGTTCTCTCGGTGAGATCACCGCGGTTCGCTGGCGTTCCGATCCGGACCGCTCCATGAAGGGCGGTCGTGTCTGTTCACTCTTGCTTTCGTCTGCGGTGATGCTGTCACCGTGAGCAGGACACCGACCAATCACAGGGTGTCCGCCTGTACGAGCAGCTCCTCGATGAACGCCTATCGACAGAGGGTTGAACACGAACGTCAATACTGGGACAGAAACTATGGGACCAATATGCAGGGGGAGGAATTGACTGCAGGGGAAGGCTCACAGAATTTATACCATTGAACAAATCGACGTGTTTTTGTAGACATACGAGTATTTACCCGCTCATTCGTTCCTCAAGATACCCAGGAAGGAAAGAGGCGTTTCTGCCCACACACGATCTGAGATTTGTCTTCTGTAACAGTCAGGTGAATTGGAATCGTCTTGATGTTCTCAAATCAAGAAGCAACCAGTGCTGCGTCCATTGTCTCATTATACTAGGCATGATAACTAACTAGGACAAGTTAAGCATTACATAAACATTTTTTCCACTGCACCTGGAGAATACAGTCGTTACCGCATTGCGTTCCGAAGACTAAACAGGTTTTGTCTTCACTGACCGCCGGATCAAAACTGACAAGGTCAGGGCCTTACAAACCTGGATTTCACTATGCATGGGCGTGTTTAGTTACACTTCCGTGTGTCAGTGCGACTTGTGTTGCGGTAAGAGCGCCTGATTCCGACGGTTTCATTTAATTACTCTACTTGATGGGGATCCACATAGATGCAGAGGGGCTCCAGAGGTTACTTTTACCTTTCATATCCAAGTGCACTTACTATTTAGGTGTCGCTCTAACATAGCAGAGGAGCGACAAGACTGAGAGATGAGCTACGGTTCCACGGTCCACCTCAAGTGCATTGCTCACTGCTTTGGTGTTCGATTTCATTACATTTGTTTCATATGAATCACCTTTGACTTTCGAGTTTATCACATTTTAGATTCTTGGACGCCTGAAGACAGTTTTGTTGTCGGTTAAACGGTAGTTTCGTATTTCCAGATTATCTTAGTAACAAGCCGCAAGTTCCTTGAGATTTGCGGTCCCGCTTGGTTTTAAGGTGAACCGTTATTTATATTTTTGTCACATCAGGCAGTTTTCTCTTTCGTTTGCTACCGCGCGCTACGGAGATGTTCTCTGTTCGAATAGGAGTGTCACGATCCGAAGCCACTGTAGTCAGATTTGTTCGAAAGGTATGATTTTTATATTGCAATCAACGGTATGTTATCGCGGAACCACTGTCTGGAATGTTACCTTGTCTCATTATGCCGCGTCGTTTTTGTCCAATGTTGGATGCTTGCTAGATGAGGAATCCTCAATGTGGCCTTCTGCCGTTACATGCCCTGCTCGTTACATTCATTTTTTCCAAGCACATGATGCGCTATATTTGCATTGACGGTTTATGTGACTCAGATAGCTGAAGTTGACGCTCTAACCAAAGGGCTTCCCTGAGCAGTGCATTCGATATTACAAACATCCAATATAGGTGGATCTAATTCCCATGAACTGCCGAACGTCTACGCATCAGGAACATTCAATCAATGGTATGCATGTAATTCGCCTGGTAATGAATTTTACGTCGTAGTTCCTTTATAGCAATGCTTATGGAATTCGATAATCCAATCTGTAGCATCTTAAATGCAATCGATGAATGACATCAATAACAAGAATTTAGGGCGCGACTTTGGCTGAAGGTCCTCTTACTTCATGACACGTGAGTGGAAAACGATATTAATCGGAGGTAGCCGGAGGGTGTGGGGGTTGGCGAGATCCCGTCAAGTTCCTATCTACCGGGATGTCATGTATCGAGGCCATGTCGTCATCAATGACAGCTGGAAAGACTAACGAGCTATCTGCGAAGTTGACAGTGTCAGTGGATTCACGTTACCTCGGAGAGCAAGGGGGCCATGTCAATCCGAAGTTCAGAAATGCTGGAACTTCTAAAACCAAATCGGTGTTATTTTTCTAACAGTGAAAATCACTAATTCATCATTTCAATAGTACCTACTCTATTGAGCTGATTTTAACTTTTTTATTTTCAACATGCTAGAATTTCAATCAATCAATGCGTGGGGACCTTATAACTCCGGCATGGGACCCCAGAGACTAGTGGAAGCCCTCCGAATGGGCTGAGGTGCCCACAGAGACCGACGTGGTGCCCTAACCCAATGTAGATTGTGGGGCTGTCCTCAGCCTCAGACATTTCGCTGCCACCGCCGCGAAATAATTCTTTGCAATTCCACTTATAGGTTGTTTACGTCCGAAAGTGAAGTGGTGTTTGCCCAAACCTTTTGATTGGGTTCGATCCACTGGCGGATCCAGGGGGGGGGGGGCCACGGGGGCCATGGCCCCCCCCCCCCCCCCCCAAAGGCCTAAAGTGGCCTGTTTGCCCCCCCCCCAAAACGCCAGAAAAATTGCTAAGAAAATATACCTTGATGGAGGTTTTTAGCCATTTGGTGAAGTAAAGCTTTCCACAGCATAATATGGAAGCAATATAGTAGCAGTGAGGGTCAGTCAAAAGTTGCGCGAGCGGAGTCGACCTTAAAAAAAAAGACTGTTGTTGGCACGTGTTTATGGCGCGGCAGCTGGTAGTTGGCGGTGTTTCGCGTGGTGTGGCATCACTGGCGGATCTGGGGGGGGGGGGGAGGGGGGAGGCACGGGAGCCTGAGGTGCCCCTGACAGGCCCGTGATGCCCTTGCTAGGCCTGTGGTGCCCCTGGACCCTGGCAGGCCTGTGGTACAGTCCACAGCAGAAGTAATGTGGGGTTTCAGTCATGGGTATGTTCTGCTTCTGAAGCTTAGGAACGATTAGCCAGACTACAATGAAACTTTGAATGTAGCTTATACACCTTCTTCTTTTCAATCACTTCTTTGACAGAAAAAAAGACATCTTCTTTTCAATCACTTCGCATTAAACAATCGCCAGTCAAAGCCAACCGTTGAGTTTGGTAAAACCCTACATTACTTTAGCGGTGGGCTGTACCTCTGGCGGGCCTAGGGTGCCCCTGCTAGGCTGCTGATGCCCCTGGGACCTGACAGGACTGTGGTGCCCCTGACAAGCCTAAAGTGCCCCCAACAGGCCCGTGATGCCCCCGACAGGCCCAAGGGGCCCCTGCGTGATGCCGTGATGCCTGCGAGGCCGGTGGTGCCCCCTGCGAGGCCGGTGGGGCCCCTGACAGGCCCATGGTGCCCCTGCTAGACCGGTGGTGCCCCTGGCAGGCCTGTGGTGCCCCTGCTAGGCCGCTGGTGCCCCTGGGCCCTGACAGGACTGTGGTGCCCCTGACAGGCCCAAGGTGCCCCTGCAAGGCCGGTGGTGCCCCTGTAAGGCCTGTGGTACCCCTGCTAGGCCTCTGGTGTCCCTGACAGGCCCATGGTGCCCCTGCGAGGCCGGCGGCGCCCCTGGCAGGTCTCTGGTGTCCCTGACAGACCTGGGGTGCCCCTGACAAGCCTGCGGGGCCCCTCACAGGCCCGTGGTGCCCTTGCTAGGCCTGTGGTGCCCCTGGCGGGCTGGTGGTGCCCCTACTAGGCCGGTGGTGCCCCTGACAGGCCTGTGGTGCCCCCGGGCACCAAGGGGGTCATGACCCATGTGGCCCCCCTTGGATCTGCCACTGATGCATAATATATTGATTTGTAAAGGCGTTATGGCTTATGCAATATGCAATTGCAGGCACTTGGTATCCCTCACTTATCCCTCATTGGGGCTCTGGCGGGCTCCTGAGGGCCCACGTCTATCTCCGGGAGCCCATATAGACAGGCTCCTTTGGGTCCTTTCAGTACACTATAGCATAAGAGGTCTCCATGCGAGTCCTATACATACATCTGAGGGCGTACCCTGATGTCTGAGGTACCCAACTGCAGCTCCAATGGTCTCTTCTTACACTGGCGGATCCAGGGAGGGGGCATTTAGGGCCATGTCCCCTTCCCAGAGGCCTAAAGTGGCCCGTTTTCCCCCTCCCCCAAACGATAATGAAACATAGTTCAATCAGGGCGTGGCCCAGGAGCCGAGTTAGACAGGGCTGTTTTACCACCTCCCGGCCCGCAAAGGGACCCAAGCACTGACTCGAAGCGGGTTAAAGAGACCCTCCCACCTTCAAAAAAGTTAATGAATTGGCATGAAAGTGATGTCGCTAGGTTCAGAAAGGGCGAAAACGAATATCTACCAAATTTTATAGAAAAATATTCACCGGTTTTCAAGAGATTAGACTTTTATTTTTGTTTACTTTTTGGGATATCCGCTGCTGTTCCTAACGACTTTATTTGAAAGTGCGGCATTTGTTGCGCGCAAAGCAGCCTATACCACCGCATGCTACCAAACGTTTTAGTAAAATATTAAGAAATCATTAGATCTCCGCTGACGTCACACATTCAGAGGGGTATCCAAAAGCATTAGCCCCTCTGAATCAAAATGCTGCAATTTTGAAATTCAATATTTCCGATTTAAGGCATTTCTCGATGTTGTGAGTGCGTGCCGAAACCGGTAATTGTGAGCCAGGGACCCCATTTTGGCTATCTCAGCTCAAATCTAATGTTAAGGTGGGAGGGTCCCTTTAACTGGTCGATAAAAACAATGGTAAGTGTTTACAAAGTAATATAAAGGTATGGGTCGGGTGGGCTACCATTTATATATTTTTCTTTTTAGTTAAAAAAAAAATCATAGTGTCAGGGCTGTGACGAAAAATAAGTGGCCTAAATCCGATGAGAAAACAGGATTTGGGGGTACCCTAGGTTTGGCTCCTGCATGAGTTGCCCCCCCCCCCCAAAACGCAAGCCTGGATCCGCCAGTGGTTCGATCGAACTACAGGCGTTCCCGTTTAGCAATATCAACAACCACACCACGTCTAGTTTCAATTTTGGACAACAGCGGGCAGTAGCGTCGCCCCTAGGTGTCGCTTACATCGACCTGCGTCCGCGGGGCGGCGCTGGCGTCACCGAGCAGTCGCTGTAGGTAGGCCCTCCGGTGGCTGGTGCCGTCAATGTCGAGTAGTTCATCCAGATCCAGCTCTGCCTGGTCACTCTGCCAAGGGACAAAGGGTTGGTTAGCCAGATGATACGGTTAGCTTGGACCCGGGTGGCCCTGGTAGTCCTTTGTACTCAGGGCTGGCCACCCAAATAGCATAATCGGGTCTCTCACTGAAGTTATACACGGTGACGCAACACACAACACAGACCGAACGGTCACCCACTTGACTGAAGAAGGTGTTGCAATGCAACCCCTTTCGACAGATTTGCAATGCCGAGCATTGATATCGAAAGATAAAAGGTGATAGATACTGACGCCTGAGTTACGAAAGTTACCATTACGGCCACTGAGGGTAGGACAATTTTTTCAGCCAGATACTAAGGTCACCTAGGTCATCTTGAAAGCTATTGAGGTTACAAAGGTCACCCTGAAGGTCACAGAGCTCGTGCTGTCCATCACTGAGGTCTGGGGGGTTACTCTGAGGCCACTTATTGGCAACTGAGATTACAAAGGCGGCAATGCTGCAGGCTCCTTGCAGCTGAGTTGCTCGCCCTGCAAATAGCATGATTTTGTTATTTCTTCATATGCTACCACGCTAATTTCAAGAATTCATACTACTTGCTAAGAAAACTCGAAATCCATCTGATCAAAAATCGATCGTTCGTAAACGCCAAGTTTAACATCGGACTCGGCACACCTCTGACCTAATGGTCCCATGAGCTGAGTACCTATTAACCCTCGCCCGCACATGCTATTTTCCCATCCTAGAACGCACATGGGGGGGGGGTTGCCACCCCCCCCCCCCCCGCGCCATTTCGTTCCTGTTGGAGATAGAGCTTAGCGGTAAAGATCAAAAAGATTCTTTGAGAAGAGACGAATCCAATGATACCCAGTTTTACCTTCTCAGGTCAGTCATTGACCTTCCAGGTCAGGTCAAACTAAAAAATGTTGCTGTTTTGGGTCACCGTTGGATATCAAGTAGGTACGCTGCTTAGCATAAACCGATGACGATGCTGTTTTCTGGTGCGAAGCCAGCTAGAACCTCTTTGTCACACTACCCGACCAGATTTTTGCTGCTGAGGTCATTTCAGGTCAAGTAAGGTCAAGGTCAATTATATGTGTTTGTATGTCTGTGTGTGTCTGTGTGTATACTGATGTGTGCACCGATTGTTTTTGTGTCCATATTACATGAAATCATGATCTGAGAAGCTTTTACCAAAATTGCAGTCAAAAAACTTCACAAAAAGTAAATTCAGCTTGCCTAAAACGCAATTGTCTTAGATGACCTAGGCTGACCTTGACCCTGACCTTGACACCTGTACATCGTTGAACAACATGTTCCATGATAGGTGGGAGGTAAGACTGGCAAAAAAGGCCGAAATCAAGGCGTCAAAAGCTCATAAGGCCCATGGCAAACGCAAGGTGTTGAGAATTGGCCATTTGGGTCATGACATGACCTGGAAAACAAGGTCATATCTCCGAAACCAACAAGCACAGAAACTTGAAATTTTCAGTGGACATCAAGAAAGGATAGAGGAGCAGCTATACGAAAAATCAGCCTTCTAGCTAAAAAAAATGTTGAGTGCAGAGCAGAAAGACTACCTGGGGGGGGGGGGTGTGTGGCAACCCCCCCCCCATGTGCGGGCGAGGGTTAAGTAATCGTTCATGGTAATAGAAGCACGCATCTCTTCATCACAAAGTTGTTATACCTCCATAGTCCATCATAATTCATCCTGTATACTGCGTACCATACAGGTATCATGTTAAAGGGACCCTCCCACCTTCAAAAAAGTTAATGAATTGGCATGAAAGTGATGTCGCTCGGTTCAGAAAGAGCAAAAACGAATATCTACCAAATTTCATCGAAAAATATTCACCGGTTTTCAGGATATTAGACTTTTACTTTTGTTTACTTTTTGGGATCTCCGCTGTTCCTAGCGACTTTATTTAAAAGTGCGGCATTTGTTGCGCGCAAAGCAGCATATACCACCGCGTGCTACAAAACGTTTTAGTCAAACATTTAACGGACGTTCGAAAGCCTGATGACGTCATCAGATTCCCGTAATGGTTAAGAGATAGGGACCACGCTGGTCCCACCCTGCAAGTAAAGGGAAGAAATTTCTTGAACACCATAAAGCTGCGGGGATTGCGACCAGGATAAATGGTGGTTTCTGAGCCTGGCCGCAAACTTGGCTATCTCAACTCAAAACTAATGTTAAGGTGGGAGGGTCCCTTTAAACCATCGCCTGCACATGGGGGGGGGGGGTTGCCATCCCCCAGGTAGTTTTTCTGCTCTGCACTTAACATTTTTAAAGCTAGAAGCCTGGTTTTTCGTAAAGCTGCTTCTCTATCTTTTCTCAGCGTCCACTGAGAATTTCAAGTTTCTGTGGTTTTTGGTATCGGAGATATGACCTTGTTCTTCAGGTCATGTTATGGCCCAAATGACCAATACCCAATATCTTGCGTTGGCTATGGGTCTTGTGGGCTTCTGACACCTTTATTTCGGTATTTTTTGCTAGTCTTACCTCCCACCTATCATGAAACATGTTATTCGACGATGCACAGATGTCAGGGTCAAGGTCAAAGTCAACCTAGGTCATCTAAAAACATTGCATTTTAGGCTAGCTGAATTTACTTTTCGTGAAGTTTTTTGCTGCATTTTTTTGTAAAAGCTCAGATCATGATCTCATGTAATTAGGGACAGTGGACACACAAACCAATCGGTGCACACATCAGCATACACACAGACACACACACAGACATACAAACACAAATCATTGACCTTGACCTAACTTGACCTGAAATGACCACAGCCAGTAAAAAACCTAGTCGGATAGTGTGACAAAGAGCTGTTCTGGCTGGCTTGGTACCACAAACGGCAGCGTCATCGGCATATGATGGGCACAGCACGTGATATTTCAATGGTGGCCCCAAACAGCAACATTTTTTAGTTTGCCTGACCTGGAAGGTCAATGAAAGCTCATGTGATACCTAATGAGGTAAAATTGGATTCCATTGGATTTGTCTCCTCCCAAAGAATCTGTTGGTCTTTGCCACTAAGCTCTATCTCCAGCAGGAACGAAATGGCGCGCGCGGGGGGGCACCCCCCCCCCCCATGTGCGTTCTAGGATGGGAAAATGGCTTTGCGGGCGAGGGTTAAAGTAGGTACGAGTTATAAAGACCTGGCGGCTGGCTTTGATTAAAAATAACGCAGGTGTCGACTGTTCGATCAACTCCGTTCTGATTGGAGCTATAAGTGTCATATATCTGACACATCCGGCTTAACAATTTGACTCAAGGGTCCATCTAATGTTAGCATATTTAGAAAACGATAAGACACATGTGCGCCTCCTTGTTGTAACCATAAGGCGTTGGCTGCTCGCGATATCGGATTCGATTGCGTAGATTGCATGTGGTTGTTGAGTATGACCGATAAACCAGCCAGCGAAAGCAAAGGACCCTCGGAAGGATTACAGTGCAGTGTTGACTCATTCCTTCGTGCTCATGTCACTGTTGTCTGTGATAACCCTGATCCACTTACAATCTCCGTAATTGCGAGGGTCCTTGTAGCGTCCTATGAAAGCGCCTTTACATAGTGCAGTTTCGCATGTAGGAATACAGAAGCAATATAGTGATTGTCAGGAAACCATGTACCGCTATTATCTACCGAGAGACATCTGAGGCCTCTTGCACCAAAATCCTCTTGCACCAATGCTTGGATTATTTTGCATCGTATACCCAGTCCAAGTCTCAAATGTAACAATTTGCGTGCAAAATTTAGCAAGCACATATAGGATTATATATTGGGCTATTGCAAACAAATTTACCACCGTTAGATTAGCTTATTCTGAAACCAGTTTTTCGATTTTACCTAGCTAGGTAGTTTGGTGCAAGAGGCCTCTGCTCTCTCAAATTGTCATTGAGAAAGAGCATTGCACAAAAGAGCTTTACTGCACAGAAACACGGTCGCCAACAATGCTATGCAACAATGTAACAAAAAAATTTTCAATATAATATGTATTCAAAGAGCTATCCTGGAATGCTGGTTCATTTATTTTCCGTCTCGGATTAGCCAGTGTCAACTTAGCTGGCACCTTCCGAGCCGTCTGTCCGGACAGCCTTTGTCCTGGCTCGGCTGAAACTACCCACAGTATACAGCCGCCTTGTCTCCGGTTCCGGCGTGCCATTGTGCGAGTCCTGTGAGCCGTCAGCTCGACGGTGACCGGGCGTTTCTCCGCAGAACGCTCTGACACGGGTGGACCCGTCCCGTCCGAGGTCGCTGACCTTTAGCGGGGTGGCATGTGATACTGCTGACAGCGTGACCGAAAACCGATAGTGAAGTAGGAGTGTGATGAAATTGTCACCTGGGTGAGATTGCCGGACGAAAACGTATTGCATCAGAGGTGTACAAAAATATATCATGCGTCATGACAAGTGCCTCGAGGGATCATAGATGGCTTATGACAGGCATCCTCTAAATTACATGGTATACCATAATCATACACCTCCTTCGAGCATTTAACCGTCAGAGACTATCCTGTTGCAAAGTGCATATCCTTCTGGAATCTGGAGTGACCGTTTGAGGGGCTAGACGATCCAATCCTCCGGGACATGCCTGTCTTATCGGGATGGGCCGGGTCATGGCATGCGTTTTACCAGTCGATGGTCAATTCAGCATAATGTATGTTTCGTATTGATCATGCCTTCCTAGCATAGCGAAATGCTAACAAAATGGACCAAAATGAACCCAACAAAACAAATAACTATTAGTCGGAAACGGCAGAAGTACAATGAGAGTACCTCCTCGGGTCCTCGGAAAATCCATGATCAGTGCTGCCCCTCACAACTCTCACCGGCTGGCAGTTGTCGTACAGTTTGGCCATCTCGTCCAGAAGCCACATCTCGACTCCGAGTCGTTTTCTGATGAGCGCCATCTGGTGAGCTCCGTACTTGGCCGTCAGATACTTCTTACGGCCGTCCATCCGACTGTCTCCGTCCTCGAAATTCACCGCCTGAGGGCATGGTCACCGGTCAGACGTTTGCATGAGTCGGGCCTGACTCACGAGAAAGGCTATAAGCAGGGTATATTGGGCTATAGGTACGTACACCTTTTTACGGTCAAATATAGACATTGTGTTCACACTTCAGTAATAGTGCAACCGATTTCAACAGTTCGCCATAGACAGACTATGCCGTACTGTCGAAATCGGCTGCACTATCACTGAAATGTGAGCACTGCCGCCTAAATTGGGCGTAAAAGGGTGTAGACTGCTCAGCTAAACATGGTTTAACCGAAAAAAGGCTAAAACGAGGTATTAGTTACTAGGAATGAGGCTGGCTAAGATTACCTGAAATGGCATTGAAGTCAAATGCATAAGTATATTGTCTATCGGTAGTTTTACTCCTAGCATTTTCATTGCCTTGTTTGCTAAGACGTAATTTCTCGTGAATGACATGATATGATACGTCCAAGAAAAACTGATGTGACCACTTGACGATACAATAATGGACGAGAAAATAATTAAAATTTCAATTCAGAATACGTTGCAGAAACTATGCTGAGTTCAAGAATTGCATTGAATTGCAGCCGTCCTCATTACATAGGCAACAGTCCCCATTCCGCTGGGCTTTAACATGGGCTGTATAACTGAGTTGCTGCACCATGATTCATGAGCTATTTAAAACGACCAAAACCGTTGTAATTTTCCGCACGGGAACTCCTTCCGCAATAAGCCATTCGCTCTGGCTGAAGCTCGCCTCACACCGGCGCCCAAACACAGCAGCGCGCGGCGGTCCGAGGTCAGCGGACCCGGCCTTTCTGCGTCTCACCGACCTTGGAGGACTTGGCCGTCTTGCTGTCCAGCATGGTGTCGGCGTGCTTCCCGGCGGGGACGTAGCCGGCGGGGATCCCCACCTCCATCACACACGGCTGTGAAAGAGACGGAGACTGTCATACGCCACGCACGAGGGATGAACAAGGCTGTATGCTTCAGAGGGAGCGGTGTCACCGCGCGGAAAGGGGCAGTGCGCACGGAACTGTCTAGGCTTTTACATGGGGATGACCGGAGCAGTCGGCTACACCGGAGGGGAGGAGGGATTCCGGAGCTGTATGTTATACCTACGGGGATTGCATCGACAAAGCATTGACAAACGATTGGGCTGCACCGTTTGAAACGGTGACAGTGTTACGTTATCGATGGTCTGTTACTATGTAATTAATAGCCCCTATAGGCATTTGTGCTATCCGATCCATGGATAGCACAAATGCCTACAGGCCTAAAATGTGGCAATTCACTTCACACATCTTACACGCTTCGCATAATAGCAGCGAACATCAAAACAAGAATCGATCAAGCAAGTTCTAGACATTCCCGCATCCATCAACTAGGTTAACCCGCGCGGGGCTGGGGTCTCCAGCCGAACGCGCGGGGCTGGGGGGGGGGGGGGTAAATTTTACCCCCCCCCCTGTTATCTCCCGAACTAATGGTCCGATTTGGAAAATTCAAACGCCAATCGAAAGCTCTCATCACGAACTACTAATAACATGTACTTAATTTAAAGTTTGAGGTCAAGGTCAAGGTCAGGTCAAGGGTACAAATTGCAAGTTTCTACAGTATCGGCCTTGCACCGTAGTTGCCGAAAAATGGAGTCATGGACTGAGACTGATCGCCCAAAACGTGTTCTTAGGCTACCAAGACAATATTCGTTGCATACCATATCATTCAGAGGTCAAGGTCAAGGTCAGGTCAGGTCAGGTCAGGTCACCAAAAAACAAAATATAGAAAAGGGCATGTGCGACACATGTTTTATGGGTCATTTTACTCATAGAATTCAATAGGCACACTCAATAAGTGATATGGACCACCTCTGGATGAATTTCAGGTCGAGGTCAGGTCAAGGTCAGGTCAAGTGAGGTCAAATTTTGAAGTTGGTTGTTCAGGCCTAAAAAGGTGTCTATCTGATGCAGTTTTTCACGGCGAATCGAATGGTGCTATTTTTGTTTCCGTACGAGGTCTAGAACTTTCAAAAAAGTCATTTTTCAAAAATTTTGTGTGTCGTGACGTCATAAAATTTTGAATAACTCCCACATTTTTGAACCGATTCTTCTAAAATTTGGTATGTAGGTGCACATAGACCACTTCTCTGACATATATTCCGGTTTTTTCGATAGACCCAAAATTTTGGATTTTATAATGATTTTCCCAAAAAAGTCAGTTTTTTGAAAAAAAAAAATTAGGCCAAAATCCAAAATTTTCAAAAAAAAAACCGAGATAGCCATTTGATAGACAAAGTAAAATTACGTATAACCTTTTTTGTAACGTCTTGATTCCTTTAAAAATGAAGATGTTAGCGGCGTTTGAACTTTTGCCGTTTTTGAGGCGAAAATGGCAAACATGACGTCACTAAAACGTCATTTCTCAAAAAATTTCCGACGGATTTCGCTCAAATTTTCAGGGAACGTGTCAAATTGATGTAAGAAAAGGTACTGAAAGTTTGGCGGCGCTGCGCGCCGCCGTTTTTGAGATATCGCAAAAATTCGCGAGGGGGGTAAAATTTACACCCCCCAGCCCCGCGCGGGTTAACAGCGGCGTTACACCACCATAAATCATAAAACATCCATGCATTGCATTGCAGACCACTGTCATTCATCACTGAGACGTGTGCCACATATGTACTGCATGTAACTGCGGACTGATGACTGATGAGGGTACATCCTAGGTCGGCGGCACGGTACCGAATCACGTCTACCCGGACGCGTGCCACTACCAGAGTGGCGAATTCAGCTGGGAACTCTAGCGCCGTTCGGCGTGTGAACCCTCCATTAAAGTACCACCGTCCTGTGTGGTTAACTCGGGAACATGGAGAGGACTCAGCGATCCATCATAGGTGGATTCAGGCCAGTCCACCGCGTGATGTGCCGTGCCTTCATTACCAGCTAATTCGGTGAGAAAGTGTGCGTTTTCTAAATTGATGACTTCAGTCGCATATTGTCGGTGCCAAAATAGGTTAGGTGTGAAAGTGAACGCTGCTGATTGAAACTTTCTTATGGAAATAAAATCATTTCCTATCGATAGATGGTCACCCATACAAAGTTACATGCCGAGATGATACGACTTAGATCTATTTTGAATAAATTACCCTCATTTACAATTAAAAGATATAATTGGTTACAATGGTATCAGACAAAAGACGGCACAAAAAAACCCTAGGAGTACGGAAGCACAATTCGTAAATGGTCTTTTGCTCGCTTATAGGTATCGCAAATCAAACTAATCATTATATTAATGCTCTTCGATAAGACCGTAAATTTGATCCTCCGCATCCTCGCCAGCTTCGAGCAACATTCAATGCTCAACGCTTTAATGTAAAGAAGGTCATATTCTACCTTTAAAAGGTAGATGTATAGGGCCTTGAGTAAATCGAGCTTCTCTTCTGTAACTACATATATCGAATATTTGTATCAGGAAACGTCTTCCAAAGGCTTCTTTTATGGATTGGGGTTGAGGTTGAGGTTAACCCACACACTCACGTTTCGACCGCCACTACCAGCAGCTCCCGCTCGGTTTCGACGCTCCCGTCCAGCTATGACCGTCACGCACACTCACGCACACACGCACACACGGTCCGACGGTACCGCTGGGCCGCCCGCAGCTCTGTCCGAGCTGGCTGCAGCTCCACGGCGGCGAGCTGAGGCTGTCACAGCTCTGTGTCGACTGACGGCCACATTCCCAGCTGTGGCCGCGCATGGTACGCCACAACTCGGCCACTATTCGGCCGTGGATGAGCGTGACGGATCCAGAGGCGTACCGAGCTCGCGTCCAGCTCTCTGGGCGGGGAGAACTCGCGCGGTGTTCCTTATGAGCTGAGCTGAGACGGTGAGGGTCTAGCGACCTACCCTGATGGTTTCTGGTCAATTTAGACACCTGCCCTGCTCCAAGACGGTCCCGGGACTATCACCCCATGCGTGACGCTCCTGGCGCCGCCATTGCGTCAGGGGCGTCACCGGTCACGGCTGGCTGCCTCCCGGGCCGTGTGACATTGGTGGTGGGATCAGCGGCGGGCGGGGCGCGGCGGGGGTGCACGGTCCCTCCCCCCACCACGCCCCAGCACGGCCCGGGAGCTGCGCAGCATACCGAGCTCGCCGCGGCCTCCTGCAAGGCTCCGTAATATTGTTCACTTCCTTCTCCTGTCAGACCGGCTCGGCGGACCGTGAATGGACTGCCGCTACCGTGCGGGGGCTGGGGAAGGTACTGCAATGCAGGCGCACTGAAAGTTTGGGAGAGAAAAAAAATTGCGCATTCTGAGAGGGAATTTAAATGCGTGCCACGGTCTTCCGCAGGGAGATGGAGTGACGCAAGAGATGCTAGGCATCACAGCATACATCCTCAAAGAGTTATGCTCGGAGTGGAGAAGTAAAGACGTGCCTGTCACGTTGCGCCTCATTAACAGGTTAATGACGCTCCTGGGGCACTGAACCGTCGGCAAAGATTAACCTCGTCTCACGGGCGGGGCTGAGATTTGTTATAGACGTTAGGCAAATTATAGGGCAGGGATATGCAGGGACGCAATGTCTACAATTCCCTCTCATTTGCATAATTAGGTGCATCATTATACATTTGTATGCGTCGAGCTATTAATGTGTCATTCATGCATCATCCGTGTTTTTTAACTGCGCCAGGCTATCCGTGGGCTTTTTTGCAAAAAAAGTGCGGCTTTAAACTTCCTCACTGCAATTTTATGGCATTAGGTCATTCGATACAGTCTAAACGAATGTGCTGATAATCATCCGGGTTTGTTAAATGTGCAATTACTGCACCTTTGCTCGTCATTACAGGATGCTTTTTGCCTAACATTGCAAATGAATCCAGAAATGTGCATCAGCACGGTTTTTGTTTCAGGGTGCCGTTTGATTGTAACAATATCTGACGCATCTCAGGCTTGACACACCAGCTCGTCGGTGTATGTTGCTATGGCGCCTTCGGATATGGATTTGTTATGAAGAGGATGTTATGTAGTATGTATGTTGTTATGTAGTATGTCGGGGCCTTCACATGTCCTGAAACACTTGAAACAGCAGTCTCTGGGCGGTAAAGAGCTCGTTTGTAGCCATTGTTGCAGGATGCATTGTTTGTCTATCTCTTCGCGGTAAAAATAGGGATGCTGCATACTTCAAGGCGGAGTATTACATCCGACAAACGAGGACAGTCAACGAAACATTCTCGATATTTCCCTTCCAGTAACTAGAATTTGTTATTCATTTTTTGTTGTTCTCACTCATCTTCCTTCAGCTACTTTCCTCGTTCACAATATTCTTCCTCGCTGCTGACGGTGGCTGAAATTTCCCGAGTCCTTCTCCCACCCGCACCCTCCCCTCCCCACCCCACCCCGCAGGCTCCAGCCAGCCTCGTCGATCCAGCATCGATCGAACCACCGCCGCGCCGCCGCCGCCGCCGACGACGGTACCGACGCCACGCCGGGTCGGTCAGCTGCGGCCGCCGCACCAATGCCGACCATGGCGGCGGCGGCGGCGGTGCGGGCGCTGGCGGTGGTGACCTGCCTCCTCCCCGGCCTGGCCGGAGGGGTGAGCCGGTCCTCCGACTGTCAGGAAGACTTCCTCATCCGCGACGGCACCATCATCCGAACGGTGGACTCGCGCCGGCGTGGAGCCACTTTCCTAAATAACACGGAGGTAACGGAGACGTCACACTGCCTGGAGGCGTGCTGTGACCGAGCGCACTGCAACGCCGCCATCTACGACCAAAAGGTGAGCAATGTGAACGGGTCTTCAACGGTGGGAGGACATTGTTGGGAGATCTGCGCCCAGAGAGTAACTTTTGTAGTGATTTATCGTCATGAAGGGTCAATGAGCTTAGTTCATGGATACCTTCCCGGCTAGTATGTAGCTTACATAGAGGTTACTTTGCATGCCTGAGCACTTGACAATAACAAGCGTCGCAGAAACTTTTTTAACATTAACCCGCGTAGATATTTGTACCTCGATGCGATCTTTTTGTCATACTAAATGCCACTGCTGTTTTGCCGATTTGATTTCTGTTTAACTCGGTGACTGCACCATGGAGCTCATATAGCCCCCTCCCATCTCCCCACCCCACCCCACCCCACACCAAATGGGCTCAGGAGTCCCACGCCGTCAGCGCAGCCCGCTCCCATTGCCGCTGTGCGTGAGTAAATTCACGGCTCACTGAGTCGACACTTCACGAACTCACGACTCACGCGCCTCCGGTCACGGAGAGAGTCAGAGAGAGTCAGGTCAACTCAAATGACCCCGATCGAGTTCTGAGGTGGCGAGGAATCGTTTAGCGACTGCAGAATCGCTATTTGTAGTTATTGGAAAGCGCCGAGGCTGGTGGCTGACTGCTCATGTTTTTTTTTATTGAGCTATTTCTGCAGCATATACACGAGTAAGTGCTTGACAGTCTGCCGTGCACATGCCATCCAAGAAGTCTGATACGATTTTTATGGTTTGCCAGCCTTAGTCCTTACCGCTGCACCGTGACTGTAATCGGGGCTCAAGAGGCTTTGGTGGTTTTTGGTGGGATTGAATGCGGCAGATAAGAAACCAAAGGCTCAGGCCTCAGATGGCTTGATGGAAGGACGGCTGTCCTGAGAGAGGAGAGAGAGAGAGAGAGAGAGAGAGAGAGAGAGAGAGAGAGAGAGAGAGAGAGAGAGAGAGAGAGGGATGGAGAGAGAGAGAGAGAGAGGGAGGGAGGGAGGGAGAGGGAGAGAGGGAGGGAGGGAGGGAGAAGAGTAGATGTGCTTTTTGTGGGGTTGCAGCCAGCGTGGGAAGGTGCCAGTTGTTGGAAGGCACGGGCAGTGACCGTCGCAGAGACAGGGATGGATCAGACGCAGACGCGGAGAACGGCTGGATGGAACGGAACGAAAAACAAAAACGTTGGGAGGTGTGTTCTGATGGAAAAGAG
The DNA here is from genome assembly GCF_019059575.1 of Amphibalanus amphitrite. Lineage (NCBI taxonomy): Eukaryota > Metazoa > Arthropoda > Thecostraca > Balanomorpha > Balanidae > Amphibalanus > Amphibalanus amphitrite. The sequence goes on along the minus strand of NW_024881944.1, from coordinate 417,768 downwards.
AAACGCAGCGAATGTGATTAAATGAGTTATCGCATGCAGTTTTCCTTATGTGTAACCGTGCGCACAGCAAGCCGTTGCTTGGGGTCTCTAAAAGATATGACCGTGACCGTCCACAACAACAAGGAACGGGTGCATTACTTGTGAAAAAAAAAAAACTACCCTTACCTGCTTTTGACCTCAAGGCTCAACCTTCAAATTGCAACGTCACTACGTCGAAGTAAATGCGGCTGATAATTAAAAGATTTCCCAGATAAAATGCTGCATACAAACCGCTCGATTAGCTTTATGACCCGAAAACGACTGTCAGGCCGAGGACCGTAGTGAGAGTGACCAAATGACTCAGGCGCGACAACATGCCTACAGGAGGAACATATCTTATGCGTTCCTTATGCGCAACCCCACAAGTAAGCAGAAAGCACTTACATGGCTATTTGACGCTTCTGGTTTATGATCTAATAATGTGCCATCTTTCTCACGAATAGCTCCACCAGAAGTCCGTCGTATCTGGATATCAGTTTCGGACTCCGTTCGCGGCAGACCGCTCAAACGTCGCCCCCGGTAATGACCTGTCGCTCACGTGAGCCTCGCTCCCGAGAGGTCGGCGCCGCCGCCAGCGGCTAATGCATTTCAAGGACCTCTGGGAGCGGGAAGGTCAGCACTGTCGCATCATTTCATACAGGTCACACACACGTGCAGTCCCCTGGCCAATGGTCCACCATGCCAGTGACGAATACCAGAGGTCACTGCGCGGTCACCAGTTGAGGTTGGTTAGAGGTCATGGGGTCATCGGAGGTCACCCCCATGCGGTAGCGGCCAGCCAACAGCCGCGCGTCCATCCACGCCGGTCCGACTGGGGACCATGCTGGGCTGTTCCATCAAAGGTCAAAGGTCAACGTGATTGGACGTTGTTGACTGCCCGCGGCCGCGCTGGCTATTTGATACAGGAGGGATGGGACCCTGGCAGGGTCAGAGCACCACCTATGTGGGGGAATGACGGAGGGTCGATGTCTGTTCAGAAGGGTCGAAGGGGCGTTGTTGGCTGGAAAGCAAGGGGCGGCCTGTTGGTTATGGATGTTGAAGAACGAGTTGAAATTTCGGCAGAGTGGTCGACCTGCATTCTGCAATGCCGGAAGCCGGAAGAGTTTCAATCTGGTCAGAGGAACGGTGGTAAACAGCAGTGATTTAATCATATGAGAAGCCTACTTCCCACCACTGACTAACCTGCCCCATTGTGTTCCTCTCTATCTTTCCAGACGGGTAGCTGCTTCCTGTTCGACTGCGGCCCGCCGGACGACTACCGGTGTCTGTTCACCTCTCACACACAGTTTGTGAGCGGCACTCTGCGCGGCAGCCGCGCTCAGTTCGAGCTCACTCAGTGGGGATCGCAGAGCCAGCATGCCGCCGAGCTGCACAACCTCAAGTGGGTGGCCGCAGCGTCCCGGGGGGGGGGGGGGAGGAGGGGAGACGGGAGGCGGAGAAGCTGGTCATGTGTACTTTATCAGACTAAAATGGGATAGCTGGATGAATAATTAGCAAATTCTGGGAGATAACTAGAATAGCTCAAGCTGAGCTCAAGAAGTTTATAAGCTTTGACTTAAAAAAAAATTAGTACCTATATAGGAATAGTGCAGGGCTTGTTTTTAGAATAACTTATCTTTGTTTTGAGTGCAATGAAGTTTCCGGGAATCTGACCGGAGGTTCACTTATGTCTTGAAACATTTAAAAACGAAATTAGCCTTTACGGCATCCTCTCACGTTACGCATCCGCACACTATCCCCTAATTTGAGTGACGCCCGCGCCACCCACCATCAATAAACTAACGCCACGGACTCGCCTCCAGGCACACCGATAAAGCCAGCGCCCAGAAGGGGGACGAACACCAGAAGACCCTGGAGCGACCACTCAAGGAGATTATTCATGCACCGGCCACCTCGCCTAGTCCGGTCACTAAAGGTCAGTGCTGACCCCTATCCCTCCCCCAGCAGGGAAAGTGCTCCCTAACCCAATCTGATAGTGTGCCCCAGAGCTGGCGGAACTCTCAGTGGCCACAGGAACCCTGAACACCAATTACAGCTGGTCGCAGGGCCAGGACAATTTCGGAGAAGGTCGCTGGGATGCTGCCTGGCTCGCTCACGGGGTATATGGACGGCCGCACCGCGGCGGGGCGCTGGACGGACCTCCAGTTATTGAACTCATTCCGGACGCGTCGGCCAGTGCGGCGCTCGTTGTTGGTCGTCTCATATTGGAGCGGGATCGGTTGGATTGGGATGCGATGGGCTTACGGAGACGCGATGGTAGGGCAATGGGGACTGTTGTTTTTTAACCCTCGCCCTGGCAGGGCATTTTTCATAACACGGCCTGGCAGGGGGGGGGGGGGGGTCGATGCGACCGCCCCCCCTCGCGATTGGCTCCTATGGCACCTAGAAACACCAAATTTGGTAGGTAGGTGGGCCCCCTGGAGTTCTCGCCCCTGTGCAAATTTGGTTGCTCTAGGTCAATATTTAGAGGGGTTTTGGGGGGTATAGATGTAAAAATTTCGCTAAAAACAGGTCAAAAGTTTTTCGCTTATAACTTTTGATCTAATTAAGATAGAGCAAAAAGAAAAGCATCAGTGAACTCAGCACGTCAAGGCTCGTCGAATGATATACTTTTTAGCTTTTAGCTTTAAGTGTACTTAAAGTTTTTCTTAAATTTTAAGTAAACTTAAATTAATAAATTAAGTTAAAGTTAACCAAATTGCATCATATCGCATATCATTCGATTCGGCTGATCACCAGGAACACAATGATATCATTTTTTTAAGCTCTAGCAGCATTATGTGCCAAGTTATTGGCAAAAACGTCATTTGACCTCAGTTGACCTCATTTGACCTGACCCATGGATAAGTACACCAAACAAAGAAGCACCAAGTGACCTGCTGTTAAGTACTGTGGTTTCAAAGCACAAAAGTGATAGAACGAAGCGGATATCTCCAGTTTTTTTCCGAATTTAGTATTTTCCCATAGGCTTAACATTACGACGTAATGACCTCTAACTGACCTCAGGTCAGTGACCTCAAAAAACCCGAACTATATGTTATACAAATCGGTGAACTTAGCACATCCTGAAAGTTTGAAGGAAATCAGTGCAAAACTGTGAGTTGGACAGGTGCAAAAAGAAAATTGAAATTTGACCATGACCTTGTACCGTTTTTTCTGACCTGGTGACCTGACCCAAGGTCACCCGGACCTGAAATTTTCAGGTCATATGTAAAAAGGTTGCCCCATAGGCTGTGCCAAATTTGGCGGCGCTGTGCGCCGCCGTTTTTACGCTATCTTCGAAAAACCTTAGGGGGGGTCGCATCGACCCCCCCCTGCCAGGGCGAGGGTTAAAATTATTTTTTTACGGAAGGACTACGGGACGGTAAAAGAAGGAAGTTCTAGCCAGTCAGTGGGCAAGAAGGCAATTTGTTTAATAGGAGGTCGGTTTGTGGAACGACAGAAGGAATTTTGCGGCGTGCAGACGGAGAATTATTAGAGATGATTTTAAAAGATGCTAGGTCCGTAGGCTGGATCGGTGGACGGTATAGAAAGAAATTAAAACAGACCTTCAATTACCCTTACTGCCTTCTGTCTTATGACCATCATTGCTGGGCGTGGAGCGGTCATACTGTGTGAGACGTCAGCAGCAGGACGGCACTCCGACCCGGTCAGTGACCTCTGGAGGTCACGATGGTCCCACGGTGGTCCCACGGTGGTCCGCCGGGACCACTCAGAGGTCACAGCGCCACCACGGTCCCCGTCAATCACACGGGGTCACACGGCTATCACAACGTCTGCCCGGTCCGGGCGATCAGTGGAGCCACTGGGGTCACGGACATCCTCGAGGTTACGATGGGTCAGTGCAGGTCATGGGACCGTCCAGTGGTGGACCAGGGAGCTCCCAGGAGCGGCAGTGGCTCCCGCGGCCGGTCGACGGGCCCAGACCTGACCCCTGCCCTCTGCTGACCGGGGACTGACCGATGGATGCCTCAGTGGTCACCACATGGTCCCAGGGTGACTGGATGGCGGATAGTTACTTCTACCAATTGAGCAAGTGGTAGCCATACTGCCATCGATGCAGACAGATCGATAAGGCCAAGACATGTAGCCTTTACTTTAGGGATTTTACTCAAGCGGCCATGGGATGTGCGTGCCATTAGTCATCTTTCTTTTTCTGAACCTCTCTCTCCCTCTCTCTCTCTCTCTCTCTCCCTCTCTCTTTCTGTCTATGTCTCTCTCCTCCCCTCTCTTAGACATTTCGTCGTTTACCGATACTTTCCCTTTTACCGACAGTGCACTCTGTGAACCAAACCTTCATATGACTCGTCCCCTGCGTCTGCTGTCCCCACGGCTTCCGCTCAGTGGGGAAAACACGTATCATTAGCCACCTCTGTGCTCGTAAACGAAATCACTCCCCGGCACTTTCGCTTCTCTGAGTCGAGTTTAACCACGTGAAAACAATGCTGGACCCGGGGAGGGGAATGACTGGCCGGCGATCACCGGCACCGGACGGGGGTCTGTCGGAGTAGCTCTGAATGGACCGTGATGATCCGATGGGTGGCAGGTGGCAGTCTTCGTTCGCCAATCAGCCCGGTTAGCTCGGCAGGCTGTCCAGTGAGCCAGGGTGTTCGCTGGAGGCCGATTGGATTACGTGACGGCACCGCGCACCATCTGCTGCGTGTACCGGAGTGTGCCCCCGAGGCTCATGTCGCGTTAGTGGGGTGGAGCGGAGTGGTGTCACCAGGCAGGCTTGGGAGCTATTCGCTTCATAGATAGTTGGAACCCTCTTTTTTCGTCCCTTTTGCATTCTTTCATATTTTCTTACAGTTATGCATCATCCCCATTTCTGCTCTTTCTCTCTTCTCTCTTTCTCTCTTTCTCTCTTTCTCTCTCTCTCTCTCTCTCTCTCTCTCTCTCTCTCTCTCTCTCTCTCTCTCTCTCTCTCTCTCTCTTCTCTCTTCTCTCTTTCTCTCTTCTCCTCTCTCCTCTCTCTCTCTCTCTTCTCTTTTCTCTTTTTTCTCTTTCTCTCTTTCTCTCTCTCTCTCTCTCTCTCTCTCTCTCTCTCTCTCTCTCTCTCTCTCTCTCTCTCTCTCTCCCTCTCTCTCAATCTATCCGTCTCTTGTACCTCCTCTCGTTCCTTCCACTCCATCCCCTCCTCTCTCACGTGCTCTTCATTCCCTCTATCCTCTTCCCCACTCAAAGGACGCCGCATAATAAGCTGTCACGCCCTCATCCAAGTTGTTCCGGACCACGTAATTAACAGGGAAACATGCAGACAGTATTCAAAATAGTCTTTTCTGACAAAAGGACAGCATCTCTCTGAATCTCCGATCGCTCATAGTCAGAAAAATCTATCAGGGAATATTAACACACTCCTACGCTGTGACCTTCACCAAAACTAACAAATAGTCATCGAAGGAACGCTTGTGTGACGGTCTTTCTGCCGGTAGGTATCATATAATCGTGCAGTCACGTTTGGTGATAGCTGCTTGTTTTTAGTTCAAGTCTTTCGAAGGTAACCCGTTATCAAATACTCTCCCTCCCTCTCTCTCTCTCTCTCTCTCTCTCTCTCTCTCTCTCTCTCTCTCTCTCTCTCTCTCTCTCTCTCTCTCTCTCTCTCTCTCTCGGTGCCTCTCCTCTCTCCAGCCAAAGCATAGACAGAGGCGGACTGGAGGATAGAGAGCCCCATTGCTATCCCTCGGCCACTGGGGGTGGAACTGATAGCATGGGTGTGTTCACCACTCGAAACAAGGGCCGCAAACGCGCGGAATACATAGTTGGCCGCGTGCTAAATGCATGTGTTCATTGTTTCAGAGATAAAGGGAGCACATGTAATATTCAGCGCGCGGGCGGTGGCCACTTTCGCGGCCGACTACCACTTTGTTGTAGGTCACCGGAGCGAAGTGAAACGGGCACCGCTGATGATAGGAACTAAATTGAGATTTTATTTATGATATGCCTATCAACACTGGCGGCAGTAAAGGTGGTTTGGTTTAGTTTGTGAGGTGGCAGTGAGTGGTGGGTGATGCTGAGGTTTTAGAAAGGACAGGATGTGAAATATGTATGTTTTAAAAGCAAATTGATAGGTGAAACGTAAAAGTAAACAGGATATATCAGAACAGAAAAAGGTGTAATATAATAGGAAAGTGTAAAGGTAAACACAGAATATCGGACATAGGGCATCGGTGCTATATCACATCATATTGAAGAGCGCACTTCAGCGTGCTCCCTTTCAGTTCATCTTTGTCAGTTCATGTCTATTTTCACACTCAGTTGAGAGGAGCTGGTGACAAACGGGTGTGCTGTGCACTGTCGTGACGTTCAGGTCACAGCCTCTGACCGGCTAATGGCACCTCGTGACCGAAATATTGGCGTCCAAACCGCTAACGATCGAGACGAAAAATCACAACGCGAGAAAGTGATACTTATAGGAAGACCATTTACCTAAACAGAAATGCCCTCAAATGATCAGCACCTTCACTCCCTCGTCTAACCATTTGTTGTCATTTGATTGTCATCAAAATATTAGGAAAGAACCTATTTGAATAATTCGAATGAATTTTTGTGTGTTTTCAGTGGCAAAAATGGCTTTCATGATCAGCTTCTTAGCAGTACCTAATATATGAAATTAAACTGAACATCGACTGCATTGATCCATTCGGGAGCCAATGCAAACAAGTGCCAGCTCTTCCAAGAAAGTTTTCTAAAAATTCCTGCACTTTTTTTTTTTTTGTTTTGCGACTGTTACACAAGCCCCGCATCTATCGCTGCTTGCTGCCTGCACGTTCCCTGCTGTTCACATTCACACCGACACGTTGAACAGCCGCCCCTCAGCCGGTCGGCCCGGTCCGCCGGCCACCTGAGACGGACACGATCGGTTCACCCGGCCGGCCCGCTACCGCGCCGTTCGTGACGCTCCGGAGACGAGGCGGCTGGTCGTCAACCGGCTGTGTAAAGGCGAGCTACCATCGGCAAGCGGAGGCCTTAGGGATGGGCCGTTCTCTTTAGTCTATAGATATATGGGCCGTACGAAGGAGTTGAGCTTGAAGGCACATATTTCAATGGATAGGATTTTAATGAGTCGTGAGAGAATATCCAGGTGAAGACACACAAGTTTCGGAAACTATTGCGCTATGAAAACAACCTGCTCTCATAAGCTTGCGGGAAGGGATGACTTACCTGATCTCTTATTATAAAATGAATAACAGATCAGCATGGTGCAACGTTTTGCATCATGCATGCCGGCGCTTTGAAGTTGTAAATGGACTTCGAAACCTTCCATGAAATAGCCGTCTTCCTACGCTGGTTATAACCGATGGTTATTTAATTGCATTAATGCTGGTACTGAGGGCTGAGACATGAGCACTGGGTTATCGCTTCCATCCCGCGTTTAGACTCAGTACTCACCCTGCTAGGGTAGTAGTGGTCCACCACGGGTCCCAGTCCTCCGTCATAGCCAAAGAGGGCTGGTCGACGCAGCTTGGAGGTCATCACTGCAATTCACCTGAAAATAGACACAAAAATTACAACTCAGGCACAGCGATTTTCATTGCAACATGAATCGTCCCCCGAGTAATCTTAGAGAAATCACAAATGCGACCGAATGTATGCACCATGTTTTTTCCGTGTATTTAGATATCATCTAAGCTTGGTGCAGTAAATTATTATGTCGCTTCCCTCCATCGTTCGGTCCACTGCCGTCCTTTCCAGCACTGATAGGTAACGCTTTCCATTTTGTGATACGGTGGTGGATGTGACGGATTGGTCCGCGAGGCTGAGCTAACATTTTGGTACCGTGCTGCGATTGCTTTTTATAGCATTTAACTAAAAGAGAGTGAGTGAGCGATAAAAACGACATCCGCGGAGGGTGATTAACCACTGGGCACTGGAGGTTGAAGATTGGAACAAGACCTTTAAAAGCTTATGACCGTAAAAATAAGTGTTAGCAGCTAATCTCATGCAACACTAAAAATCAATGGTTTTTGTCCTGTGAATATACTCTTGCATAAACAGATGTTAAAAGCTCCAAATGCGAGGAAGTGAAGAAGTTTCAGCAGCAAACAAAGAGGCAATTTTCCAACTTTAGCTTGAATTGTACCTACGCGATCCAATCGCTGAGCCCATGACGGTGAAAAACTATACGGACTACAGTGACATTATCAGTGAACTGTTCAGTGTATTTAATAAGCCACCTCTCGCGCCTTCAAATCTACATATTGTCCGCAGGTGCGGCCTGTTCTCCATATTCCCATCTGGTCCGTCCGTCTCCTGAAGGCCTGTCATACATCACCCCCCCCCCCCCCACGCGTTTCGAGTCGCGCTCCCTGGGCCTCCGCCCACACCGCCCGCGCGCACATCTACCTTCTCAGACAGGTGTAACGTAACCACACGCAATATCCGTATTTGCATCACTACACAACACACAGTACACAGCGTGCGTACATAGATTGGGGTTTGTGTCATACGACACAGGTGCGTAGCTTTACATTCATACAGGGATGCGGAGCCATAGCCGGAGGCACAGGTAGTGCGTCTCACGATACAATATTCTCTGAACTAGAGCTGCCGGAGTTGGCACATTTTCCCGGAAGCCAGAGCAGAGGATGCCGGGATATTTTATTCCAGAGCGGAGCCGTAGTCGGTGCCGGAATCGTCTTAGCTTTTAACGTCTCCTTATCCCTGCTTCAGCCCAGACCCCCTCCTCAGAGGCGTAATCCGACAAACATCACAAGTGTTATTTTCCGGAACAGCATGGTGCAACTCTTTCGACTGATCCTTCTCGGCCGTTTTTCCGTCGGCGCTGCGCCGGTTGAGTGCCACACGGAGGAGGCTGTCGACAGCGGTGGAGGCGCTCCTCGACTCCTGCCGTGCCCTAACGGTGTCGGCGCCGTGCCGTGCCGCCGCGCCGACAGTCCGGGTTCAAAAGAGCGCCTGCTCGACCGCGGCCGGGCGTGAGCTGACGCCGCTGGCGCGCGCCGTTAGCCGCGCGCCAGGAAGCGCGCGCCGCGCACCGAGCGCGCCAAATCGGACGCGCGCTCGTGCGCCTCTGAACTTCCTGGTCGGTGACGGTACCAGGTCGACGGTGGGTGAATCGAGGAAAATGGAACCGGGAAATGAAAAATCGATGTGTAGCTGCGTTTTCATGGTTCAGTGCCCTGTGCCGGTGCATCTGCGTAGCAGGTATTTTGGGTCAGACTTGCGGTATCATCACTTCCGAGTTGCAGCTGTTTTTCAAATATAAAATCCCGAAAACACTGTCATTTAACTTGGGCATCAAATACACGAAGGAAATGGAAACAATCACTTCACCATGCACGTCAAAAAGCATGCCGAGACGCTGTGAGTGTGAATGAATTATTGCTCAAATTCCGACAAATCAATCCCGACCGCGAATCTCCTTCGATCGCGGATTCATCTGTAACTCGAAAGGGATCACTCCTGTTGACTCAAACACGAGCTCAAATATCTCTCGTTCAGAGTCTGCAGCACCACCTAAAGTCAGCCCCGGAACGACTCCTTAAAACTGGGACTGCCCCGTCGTAACTAGCCTGGCCTGGCAACTGTGCACTGTAGCGCGGGTGCCGCGTCCCACGCCGAAGTGGTGTGGTGCGCACCCGGGCCGTGGAGAGACAGTTATGTGGCTGGCGCACGGCATGGAGGCGGTCCAAAGTGCCGACCCAAATAGAGTCTATGGCCGAGACGTTGCTTGTTCTCTTAGCCCAGTGCATTTATCTTGCAGTGGAGCTGAGACGTTGAAGATTGCAGACAACGGAAGCGCGGTGGACGGATAGGGTGGGTGGTGAGGTGGATAGAATGGTGGTTTCTATGTAGGTGATGGACAGTGAGGTTATTGCGGGAGGCTCAGACGTGAGATGATTTGGTGAGCACTCGACAAACCGATGGGCGATGATGAGGAGTGTCTGACAGGTCCGGTGATGTGGCGGTACGACGGAGAGCGCGGTGGATGGCAGACGGCATGCTCCGCGGCAAGGTTACTTTGGGAGCGCGCTGAAGGGCGCAGGGCAGTGGGAGGTGCGCAGCAGGTGCTGTGACCGGGCACCATAGTGCTGAGAACGACAGCCGTGCGTTCCCACCGAGTTGGCGGGCGCGGCTCGGTGGCCGCCCCGCGGGACGAGCTGAGGTCACCGAGCGGTCGTGGCACCGACCCTCAGACAGACAGTTCATACAAAATAGATCAGGCGGAGATGTATGGCGTACGGAAGGAGGATGGCGCGCAGATGGTGGGCGACCTTGTGGTGGGCACAGAGGTGAAGGTGGGCAGAAGTGTAGGGGACAGGTGAACTTAAAGTCGACGCACAGAAATGCAAGAAACGGAATAAACACCGGGCCGAGCAAGGTATTCGTATCGTTCGTATATCCCATAGATTGAGACGAACAAAAACAACGCGAAATGGAGGCGCAAGGACGGTCATCAGCTGTAAGAGTAGATAGACATAAATAGAAGCGAGACAGAAAACTGACACGGGCAGGTGCCATATGAAGAACCGAGACACATGGAGACAGACAAAAATAGACCCAGACATTGGAGCTGCTGACGTGCTGTCACTGTGGTGGTCGCCGCCCAGGGGGCAGGGGGGGGGGGGCCCTGCCCTTCTCCCTGCTCCCTTCCCCAGGACATATCTTCTTATCACTCCGGATGTCATGAGGTCTGTTGATCCTATCACACTCTCCACCCTCCTTGCTCATTTCCAGTGACCTTCAGGCTGACCCTCCCTCCCCTGTCTGTGACCCTCCCTCCTTCCAGCCCCTCCCCTCCAAGAGACGTTATCTTTCTTCCTGCGAATTGACCGGACTCTTTGTTCACCTGTGAGACCTGCCGGCGCGTCTGAGACCATAGCCCGGCCCGCGCCGCCTCCCTTGTCACCACATTCCTCGCCACCTGTGTGTCGCAGTAATTACGTTACAGTTCTTCACCTCAGCTCCGCCCCACCGGTGCCGGCGTGGTTCCCGGGCCATCCGCGCTGCGCTCACGAACCCCGTGCCTGGCGGCGACGGCTCGTTTCCGCTCCAGGGCGTAACAACGTCGTTGGTTCCGCGCGGCAACCCGTGCGCCCTGCCGCGGCGCGGAGCACCGCTCGTGGCGTGGCGGTCGTGGCGCGACTCCGCTCGTGACAAGAAGATCGTGGTACGGTGTTTCGCCCTGTCCTGTGCTTATGTCGATGTTGACAGACTCGGTGCAATGCAGTAGTCGCTACGTTGCGGTCCTTCTTTTGGCATTCTAGGGTAAAGCTGGATGATTTTTTGGCAGCCCATTGCATTAGGAACTTGGCGGTTTCCATATACATCGCTTAGCAGGCGTTTGAGGTATAATTGTTTTGCAAATGATGCGGTCGAAAGGTGCTATTTCTAATCGCTTTGAAATTGAATCTCATTTAGTGACCGATATTTGTTTTTTCTGTGCTTGGCAGATCTGTGCCGGGAAATCCGAATGGGGCATGAATAATACAAATCACGAGCCCTTCGGCGACATCCTAGATGATAGAAGGCCAGTCTATTAGCAGAAAACTGTATCAATGAGGATACAAAGTGCGCTGTTTGTGCCTTTTGGGCTGCCACCCTCCACGCAAGTAGAGTGATTACTTCGCCTTTCTCCTCCCCTCGTATGTCCTTTGCGTCTTTTAAACGATCATCTCGTCTCCACTCGTCACCCTGCGCTTCAGCCAGCGGCCATTGGTCGGGCCACGTCCGCGTTCCGTCTCCGAGCATAAATTGGCCAACGGTTCGCGATACAATACACCTGGCCACGGCGCTGCGAGCCAAGCCAACGCTATCCAGCTGGCGGCGGTGCGAGCCAACCGGACAATCCTCGCGGCTCAGAGCATGAATGGATGCATGGCGAGCGACGACAGATGGTTCGCCACCGAACGCCGGTAGCGACGCGGCGGCACTACCTCTGAAGCCACCGCGGCCGCCGCTGGCGCCGCGCACAGGTTTGCGAAATGCGGCAGCAGGTTGACAAACAGATGTCACGGACCCCGACCGACACAGGCGCCATAGAGAAAAGGACAAAAGGGCGGTAGTGTTTTTGGTGGTGAGGATTTCACTCTGCGGTGGCTTTGTTCGAACGTTTGTTTTGTAGGGGACGGTTAGATACTAGGTCTTACAGATGTCAACAGCAAGCGTTGATAACGTGAAGTCACTGTAGGGAAACTTACGCACTTTGTGTGGCATCATGCTTTTGTTTCACATAGAAACTGAACCGGGACTCCAGCCACGTGAAAGTGATCCGCTGTTGCCGCCTTTCCGGGGCCGTTCAACGAAGCCATATGAGATCCCATCCGGACTGCACTTACGGCTGAAGGGTGAGACGAAACGGATTTACGCCGGAGATGACGAAACCTGTTCATAATTTATCATCAAAGTTGCATCTACCATCATTTATCATTTTAGCCCAAGTTCAGCTATGCAATTATGCAAGACGATACCAGATGGTGGCGTTGGATCGATTTAATCGACAGTGAAAACCGAGCTCCACAATCCGCTGCTGAATACAATACTCCGCACTTCAACCTAAACGCTTTAGTCTCACCGTGGCACCGCGCACTAGCCAGAAACCTCAATGAGTGGCACAGCGATTCTCCCTATCTTATCGACAGCTTATTGCACAAAAGTGGAAAGGTGGCCAACTTTTTTAAAGCCCTATCTTTTCGTGTCCTTCCTCTTTTCTTCGTTTCTCGTTTTACTCTTCTCATTAGCATAAGAGTATGTAAAATGGTGAGCAATATCCGGCCTCCTCCTGCTCCATATATCCCTGACTCCCTCCACTCTGCCCCTCCTCCCTCCCTCTTCCCTCCTCTGCCTTCCCACGGCTCTGAGGAGAGCTGACTAAACTGGCGTCATGGTGGTACTCTCCGCGCCTGAATACGGCCCCGATACACCTGGTCGCCCTCAGCAGACCTACATCAACGCGTGACTTGGCGCATCCAGATCAGCACCGACCAATGCGCGTTTCACACGACCCTGACTGGGACGGTTTCATGCATGATGTGCGCATTTATCGGATGGCTTCTAAAGACGATCGATAGAATTGGGTGGTGAATCGATGAAACGAAGGAAAATGACAAACTGCATATACAGAATGACGCATTTTTGACTGACGAATGATCCTGTTCATCTTTCTGTTAAATGTTAAGAAGATCTTCAATGTGATTCCAATATGGTGATTTTTCGTCACTAAATTTGTAATTAAGACCATCAAAAAATGTGTAAATTAAAATGAAGTAAAAATCCCGATATCAATTTTAAATCAGTAGCATTATGTATGTGGTGACCATTCTGTCCATTACAGAGGCGGATCCAGCTCAGAGTTTTTTTTTTTTGGGGGGGGGGGGCAAACCATAACAATTTATCGATTCTTTCCATGCATCGTCCATAGGCGTAATGTTAAAATCATGCCGTTTGGCGGGCAAATGCCCATTTTGCCCCCCCCCCCTGGATCCGCCACTGGTCCATTAGACTATACATTCCCGTTATAAAAAACGAAATTCAACGCTTCAGACTTTTTTGCAACATAGGTAGGTAACGGTGATGAATTGAATGTCGCGGCTTTTATGTCAAGCTACTGGATTGATGGCAGTTTTAGGGCCTTGGATCGATGTTTCACGGTGGTTGGACGATATACGATATATTATCATAGCAACAAATCAACCTTCACCACCTAAATATAGTCCGGCAAAGCTAAAAAGGAACGAAGTTAAAACATTTCAGTCACTTTACCCGTGTTTTGATCATAACTAGCAAAAGTATATATTCTGTCTGGAAAGCCATAACGGATATGTTGTGCGATATGCTGGAGGCAATATAAAGGCACATATTTCAATTGCGGTTGCGCTCTAAATCCGTTCTTTCTTTAGGCTTGCCAGACTATTGTGATTTTTTTAACGCTCTTTGCTTTCTGCTCTATCTCACTCAAATCCCGTCTGCACCTAAATCTGTGCTACATTTTACGCGTCAGTTGCATCGTCCGTGCACTGACCCTACTTATGAATGGCTTTATTTCTTTATTACATGTGTCCGTTGTACGGGTACAATAAAAATTAAAAAGTGCGTATGCATAAACCATCAAAATGTAAGAATGACAGCCGCTTTTGTCTAGAGTAGTCCTTGCACCAAAAATATAATATGACATTTATGCACGGCTCGCCTTATCACTGTGATCATTGCACGCACTCTACGCGTGATAATTAAATTTTACTAAATTTAAATTTACAATGTAGATATCCGTCTTGACAAATCGTGACAGTTATTTCTTGTCTTGCACATCAACAATGAAGACACTTCGGACCGCTACCTTTATCAACAAACGTAAATATTGAAATGCTGGCAATCGTAGGAAAATATAATTTTAGAAACAAGTTTTTATGAGCAATTATTGTAAACCCTTTACTTGCTTTTACTACATTTATAGGTAAATAATCTCAAATGTTTCCTTTTTTAAGGAACCCAAAAGGGTTTTGGCAATAAGTTGACATTGAAAACTGAAGGATCTATAAGCAATCGAACTGCTTAGATAGCTGTGTAAGCACCAGCTATATTGATTTGCTTTTAGGGTTAGCATAGCATAGATAGCTGTATTTAATGCAGCACACGAGTGCTAACCAAACGATGTGGGATTTACTTCTATGAGTCTACGAGTATATTTTCAACTCGCTTTATCGTGTTCTTACTATCTAGTAAAGCAGTTGGTGATTGTTTCGATGTAATTCATTTTATCTTTGATTCGGATCGGACCTCAGGTAACAATCCAACGTGCTTTGAAGTATCTCTTATACGACCCTATAATAAGGAATGTTAATTGAAACGAGACCTTCAGCCTGACATTTTCCACATTTCATGACCTCTACCTCTTCATTCATGTGGTCGGTATGCAAAACGATGCCTTATGCAAAACGGCCGGTATGCAAACATCCATGTTCAAGTAACAATATAAAGAACATATGAGATCACAATGCATAATACGCACGTTGATGCTTTGGGCGGCGAGCTCAACACTCAACAGTCAGCACGTACAACGTCCAACGAGGCTGCCTACCTGGTGTCATGGGCCAGTAGATCCTTTAGTTGACGCACCACCTCTTCCTTCCCTGTGTAACGCTCTCACCAAAGTATGGCCCGCGTTCGAACGCTAGGTGGAATCGGGGGGAAGGCAAGTCAAGTCAGGTTAGGTAAAGTCAGTCAAGTTAGGTTTGATTAGAGCCGGGATTGAAGTTGTAGTTTACAGAGCAAGGTCAGGTCGAGCCTGTCAGGGCCTGGTCAGGGAGAGTTGGGGTAGGTCAGGTCAGACAGGGCTGGGATAAGGTCTGGTCGTGCAGGGTCAGGTCAGGGAGGGTCGGGACAGGGCAAAGTCGGGCCGGTCCGGGTCAGGTCAGAGAGGATCCAGGCTGGTTTAGGTAAGGTCGGGCAGGGTCGGGGCTGGTTTAGGTCAGTTCCGGCAGGGTCGGGTCGGGTCGGGTCCGGCAGGGTCGGGAGTCACACCTGCGCACTGTCGAGCGCCGCGCGGTCTGGCGAGAAAGAGCCGCGCACCGGCCGCCGCCGCGCCGCCCCGGTCGCGTGTGACGTCACATGTGTGACGTCACACAGGCTGCTGTGATACAGTTGGCTGTGGGCGGGTTGATTGTGGGCGGTACCGAGGAGTGGTGCCTGCGAACTGCGAGTATCTGGTTACGGATTTGATGAAGTTAAGGTGAATAACCTTCTGCACAAAGCAATGGTCGTGTAGGAAGCGTAAAGGGCTTTGTTCAGTTTGCAAACGGAGGTCATTCTGTTAAATGTTGGTAAAAAATATTTGGAGGGGATTCCATCACTGGCGGATCCAGCGGGGTTTTTGGAGGAGAAAGACCTCCTCCCAGCGCCCGAACTCGATGAAAATTTATCGTTCTTTATAGAAGGAACTCTTAACAACTCTCATTAGGAAAAGTGTTACTGTATATAAAATACACAGCAGTGCATGTGAAATAAAAATTCAAGTAGTTTTTTGGAATTTGCAGAAAATGTTTGGAGGTTAATGGTTATGCCCCCGCAACTCAGAGACTGACTGTCTGGATTCGCCTATTGGTCCCATAAATTTGGTTTAGTCCGGGAACTCACGTTTCTTTTCAATAGAATAACACCGTCTTAACCCTCGCACGACCAGGCCATTTCTCATAACACGAACGACCAGGGGGGGGGGGGTTGTTACGACCCCCCCCCTGGCGTTTCGAAACGGAAGGTCGTAGAGCTTAGCGGAAAAAACCAACGGTTTGCTCTCAACGAGATCTCGCGATTGGTGGTATATTTTTTGGTCCTAGGTCAACATTTGACCTACTTATGACCGGTCAAAGGTCAAATTTTCCGAAAAAATCAAACTTTTTCAACTTTGCGCAACGATTGCGGCAAAACGGTGAGAGATATTAACTTCAAACCTTCAACAACGTATTCCCCACTCAATTCTGCATCATATATGGTGTTTTTGGTGTATTTACCCTATAAAAGTAAGAGGCCTATTGCTGATGAGTGATATGGTGTCACATCACCCTCCGGTGTTTGTCCCGATTCGTCGGCTGTTGACCACTGCTCCGCTATAAATACTGTAGGTAACGACTCAGAAAAGTGTATTTCCAACTTCCAACAATCAATTCACAGCAAACGATGTATCACATATCATCACATATGAAACTCGGGACTCGGTACACACTTCGTGAAAATCCGGCCGGAGGCTGTACCTCTTATGACGTCATAACTCCGTGACCTGACCTGACCCGGTCAATTTTCTTGCACCACACGATAGCCAATGCTTGCCCCAACATGCATGGGAAGTTTCATCATGATCCATCAAACAATGTGGGTATCACCGGCAGAAAACCTAGGGATTCGGCGCACACGTTTGGTAACTGTCGGCCGGAGGCTCTACCTCTTATGACGTCATAACTCCGTGACCTGACATGACCCGATCAATTTTTTTTCGGCAAAAGATGCGCAAAGGTTGCCCCAGAGGGTATTGAAAATTTCAGCCCGCTACGACAAGCCGTTTAGCGTGCACTTCGAAAAAAACCTCAGGGGGGGGTTGATACAACCCCCCCTAGGCGTTCTAGGGTTAACGAATTGCTGATAACATATTGAACATAAACATTCGGTTGTATATCTCTTTGTGTAAAAAACCGCGAAGGCATGAAATAATTTAGTTCTCTCTCCTCTCCGCCTCTCTCTCTCTCTCTCTCTCTCTCTCTCTCTCTCTCTCTCTCTCTCTCTCTCTCTCTCTCTCTCTCTCTCTCTCTCTCTCTCTCTCTCTCTCTCTCTCTCTCTCTCTCTAATCGTCCCACCATGCCCAGTGACTATAAAATTTCAATCAAGCCCATGAGACTTGACGGCAACCTGAAAAAAGGCATTGGACCATACAGCTCCTGACGATGCAAATTCGTTTTTCTGACAACGTGCGAGTATGTAGATAGCGCTGGGAGCATTGGCGCTCTGAAACGGATAGGCATGAAGTAAAATGTTACCAGAGTGAACAAAACACATCCGAAAGCGATGCATGACGCGCTGGCCTCTGACGGGGCACGCAGGACCTTGCCTCTGTGTCCCCCGCCCGCGCGCAGTGTCCCATTTCCAGCCGCAGTACAAAGGCTGCCGCCACTGTCCAGCCCTGTCACGATGACCTTGCGCTGGGGTCACTCACGCCGTCACGCGGCCGACGGGTCACGCGCCGTCACACTGTCAGCACGCGCCGCGTGACGACCAATCAGCGCCGCGGCCGCGCCGTGACGTCACCGTGCGCCGCGATTGTGTCCTGATGCGCCGCGTCCTGCGCCACAATGGCCACTGCGGCGGTTCGAGTGCGTTTCGTCAGAGGCCGGCTGGCGTGCTGCTGGGAGCGTGGTTTTTATTTCCGTTTGAACCGCCATGATTTGACAGGCAATGGGCGGAGGGGAGAAAGGCTTTGATAGGGGCCGGTAAGGAGGTCATTTGAATGCTGTCCGCAAAAAGGACATTATTGCAGACCGGCTACCCGGCTGATGAGCTGACTCTATATGAGATTCATTGATCGTTCGCGTTATAGTTCGGGAATATGTAGATTGGCTTCAGAATCTGGCCAAAGAATGATACGTTGTGCTGAACGTGCATATTGATAAGGCACGTTTTAAAACTAAAACTTCAAGAGAAATAAGCAGCTCATGTTGATTCTGACACACCTAAAATATGCATTGGATACAATGCTTACAATTTTGGCTCCTGTCCGCGAGCCAGGAGTAGGCACTAAACAAAGTTAGTGCCTAACTGCCTATTCACGGCATGTTTCACTTATACCTAGATCTCTGAACAGTTGAACTTTATCACTACATCCGGTACAGACAATTGTCCGCCGTTGGCTGGATATGTTTCCAAACAGCCCCGATAAATCTGTTACATGCTCGTGTCTGTCCTGACCTCTCGCTTTGTTCTGGCCTGGGCTAAGTGCCGGCTTTTCGTGGAATGCATAGCCTATCTTACCCTGCTCAGTTTAGCTTAGCCTCTTACCTTGTCTGACCTGCCTGTTATTTTCAGTACCGACTTCGAGGCCTCGGGGAACCCTGTACGACTATTTCCCGCTCACTACTTGTGTTCGACTCTTGAGTAACGACTCACCGACTTTCCCGTTTTGTCCGTTTCAGCGTCCACTCCGCGGTGCAAGCGGTTCGAGTTTGAATGCCACACCGGCGAGTGTTTGGCCATCTATAACGCCTGTGACGGTATCCCGCAGTGTCAGGACGGCAGTGATGAGGCCGCCGAGCTCAACTGCCCTGACCGTGAGCACTGGACATCGCATTGTCATTTGTTCGCTCATTCATTCATTCATTCATTCATTCATTCATTCATTCATTCATTCATTCATTCATTCATTCATTCATTCATTCATTCATTCATTCATTCATTCATTCATTCATTCATTCGTTCGTTCGTTCGTTCGTTCGTTCGTTCGTTCGTTCGTTCGTTCGTTCGTTCGTTCATGCATTCGTTCGTCCGTTCGTTCGTTTATTCGTCCGTTCGTTCGTTCGTTCGTTCGTTCGTTCGTTCGTTCGTTCGTTCGTTCGTTCGTTCGTTCGTCCATTCATTCATTCATTCATTCGTTCGTTCGTTCGTTCGTTCGTTCGTTCGTTCGTTTGTTCGTTTTTTCGTTCGTCCATTCATTCATTCATTCATTCATTCATTCATTCATTCATTCATTCATTCATTCATTCATACGTACATACCTACATGCATTTGTTCACTCGCACATTCATTTGTTCGTTCGTTCATTCAATAATACGTCTGTTCATTCATTTGTCATTCATTTAGCTTAAAAAGCTCCGCTCAACGTAACTTCTCCATCTTACCGTCATAGAATTGGAAACTCACGCATGTATGTATGTATGTATTTACGATCATGGGCGATCCACACATGGCGTGGCGATTACTGCCCATGTATGTACATTTGTAAAGCTTGTTAAATATAATGCTGAACAGTGGAACTATAACGCTCTCATGGCTAATACCTATAGGCGCTCTAATGGCTAATACAGTCAAGCGAAAACAACTTCACCGTTGGGCATAGAGCAATGATCACTGATTACAAGATCCAGGTAAAGAGAGTATCCTGGAGTTAGGAAGCAAAACGTGTGAATAGGTACGGAACAAAGTACGAATTGCAGGACACCTGTACCGAGTGCGGAACCTTTGGCACGGAGCTCAGCATTGAGCTGTTCCGGGAATGCTTGAACCTGTCGAGAGCGTCGTACTCGTGTCGTATATCGTGTCGAGAGCGGCTGCTGCTTGAGTTACTTCCGTCCCTTGAGGTGCTACAATATGACCTTATATCGATACGTGTGGCGTAGACTGGAAATGGTAGACTGATTGTGCCAATAACATTTTATCAATGGTTCAAAATCAAATCTAGCCTCAACGCTATGATTCGCAAAGGTGTTTCGTCAGTTCCGATATTTTCCCACAGCTTCAAAGACGGACAATTTGGAGGTGACCGAACGCCCTCCAGCGGAGACCACCAGCAACAAAGACTCTGCTCGTCGTCTCCAGGCAGCGCCACCTCCGAGAGTGCCCCCAGAGCCGGCCAGGCAGCCCACTGATGACACAGGTAATCCTCCGACCTGGAACTCGGTAACCATACATAGAAGATGCACATACGGTACCGGCCTCAGCCCTCATCGAAAGTTTATGAGCGTCAGTGTCTAGTGATCCTATCGGCATGAGCTGTGCTTTCTGGTCATTTGACGACTGCCATTTGGCCAACATCACAAATGAGCGTCTAACCCAGTCACGTTCATTTGTGCATATTACGACATTGGTTGACACCTGACCAGATTGCCCCGACTGTCACCCCCAGAGTCGAGCTGGGACCGGCCTCGTTACAATCAGGGCTACTCGGAGCCGCTACCACCGGGCGACATCTTCAACCACCGCCAGCAGGGTCTACTGACGGGCCTTAGCCACTTCCCGGCGGCTGCGGGCTCCAGTCGGCAGCACCACAGCATTCAGCCGCCACCGCCCCCGCCGCCAGTCAGGTCAGCAAGGCGGAGGGGATAAGGGTGAAGGACAGGTGAGCAGCGTTTGAGGGCAGAGCAGGGCGGACGGAAAAGGGAGGAGGTCAGGGCGGGCCGACAGGGAATAAAAAATGAACAGTCGGTCGAACAGTCGAATGTTTGAATAATACCAATGATTTACAATGTGTGCCTCCAGTGGCATCCTGAATGACTGTTTTATTTGTAAATCAACGTGAATAGTTGTTTTTGTTTTTTGTTTTGTTGGGTTAGGCCCTTTCGGTCCAATGAGACCATTTCAGAGCCAGGAGGATGATAGGATATAGGGGGAGACATTGGTCTGGGCAGGCACCCTAGTGAGTCGCCGGGGCTGAGCCCGTCCAGAGGACAGGCCACCCAGCCCCAAGGCACTCACTGCACCCGGCTACGGGGTGCGCTCCCTTGGGAGCAGCGGTGCCGCTCCAAGGGAGCAGCCCGCATGGGATTAAATTGCCTGTCCAGCCCGGAGGGAGGTTGCGGCGTGGAGGAGAAGGATTTCAGTATCCTGAGGATAGAAGCACGGAACGGTGTGAATAGTTGTGCGGAGCCCACCGCTTACCTCGGCCTCCCTCCACTCTCAGTTACCCTCAGTACGAGAAGCCTTCATCGGTGTACCAGCCGCCGTCCGTATTCTACGACGACCTCTACCAGAACTGGGCGGGTAGACTGCCACCCAGTGGCTACCCGTACGACACTCTACCGCGCTACGACCCAATCGCCCTGCAGCCACAGAGGTCACCGTACGACCAGTCGCTCCCACTGCCACCTGGCGGGCCGCAGAGCAAGCTCAGTCAGGTGGCGCCACCGGCTGACTGGCCCGACCAGCAACCCGGCAGGGAAATGGTGAGAAAATACAAAATTGCTGTTCTTCAGTTTGTGCATGTCAGAGCACTGGATAATTTTTCGTCTTAATAACTATCCGTTTTCAGAAAGTGCACTGGAAGCAGGGATACCGATAACCGAATTCGTAAATTGCTATGGGAACCATACCGCTATCTTATAAATTTATCCATAGATGACGCAAACATCGAGCGCCTGATGTTATGCTGTACCGCAATACCCATCGTACTTATACCGCCGCCAATAGATGGCGGTAATGGTATACGCCTGGTGTGATGCTGTGCCGCAAGACATGTATGAGCATTTGACGCTGATTTGGACTGACCAACGAACCAGCGAGCGAATATTTTGACATGCTTTACGTGTTAAAGGGATGAAACAAATTGAACTATTCAAAAGGCACTCTCTAACAGGCCAGTGTAGCTTTTCCAACACACTTCTATGCGCATAATCCATCGCCGATGTTTGCTGTTGCCGTTCACAGGCCAATCCCGCCGTCCGGCCGGTGCCGGGGCTGCCTCCGTCCCGGGAGGACCGTCCTCTGACCGTGGACCGGCGGCCCACCCCGCAGCAGACGCCCGACAAACAGAAACCGGCAGCCGGGCCGGCGCCGGCGGCCGGCGGGGCTGCCCAGAACGGTACAGGTCAGCAGCCGACGGAGCCGCCGGGTGAGTAGTTATAGATGGGCGAGTCAAGAGGCTGGGGCGAGTGTGTGAAAGACAGTGCCTATCGGCGATTTTGAGATGGAGATGGGTATAACTAATGGAGATTTGAGGAGCTACTAGCATTGACAGGCTACTTGAACAGGTATTTTTATACACTAGCTCTGGTGCTCTTGGTTTTTAATGTTACAGTGGTTTTAATGTGAAAAGTAATTTCTCCTGCCGAATCTCACCAGAAAATGGACATATCAAAGTTCAATCCTACACAACCAAGAGGATGCTGCTGCCTATGCCCAACCCGTATTAATATTGTCTCCCCTTCCCTGTCCCTCCATGACCGTGACCCGCCTTCCCTGTAACCATTAGCGGAGGCGACGACCGCGGAGGTGACGGTGGCCCCGTCTGCCAGCGCGCCGCCTCCCTCCCCGGCCGTGGAGGAGGTGGAGTTTAGTCTGAGCGAACTCCGCTCCCAGGCGGCGCTCCAATCGTCCGAGTCGCAGGGAGCCGCCATCGTGCTCACACTGGGTGAGTTATAAAGTGATTGTACGGGTCCTAAGGAGAACCGAGAAATAAGTGCTCTCGGTAGAGTGCGGACTGTGCGGAATATGAAATCTGGCTTATTCTGAGGTAGTGTAGGGCTCTCATCAATCATCATAATGAATGAGCTGCCAAAAGGCTTCCTTTTAGGGCAGCATTCTACCGCCCAAAACATTTCAGCCAGATATCTGTATCACAAACCTTTTTGTTCTTCCCATTCTCACCTCATTTTTTCAGACCCGTTCCGATTGTGGCTAGTCAGTCCCCTCTGCCACAGCCTACCGCCATCTGACCTCAACTCCCCATCTCTCCCCCCAGGAGTGCTTCTGAGCGCCATTCTGGTGGTCCTGGCACTGTGTAGAACTCAGTGCGCTCGGCGGCGGGGCCGGCGGGGCGACAGACCGGGCCTGGCGCACGACGCAGACTACCTGGTCAACGGTATGTATCTCTGAGATGGAGCGAGGGGGAAGAGGAACCTATCGAGGAGAGACAGCGCGCTCTTCTGAGGAGAGGAGAGACAGGTCATGGGAGCGGGGACAGCGAATACCTCGCCTGCCTGTTGGAAGAGGGTGGAGGATGCATGTGCCTCTGGGGAGAGCGGGCTACTGCTCTGAGAAGGAAAACGATTGCTAGTGATACGGAATAAACGCCCCTGAGGAAGGTAAGACGGCCAGAGTCGACGCCAGGCTGGTCCATGTGTATTTGTATACAGAAGCAGAAAGCAGACGCGTAATGATGTGATGCGATACCAGCCTACGCTTCAGTAGGAAAGAGTAAACCTGTTGACTGCGTCGACCCCCCACCGCTGGCTTCGGGCGATACTGGTCTAAACAGGGACGGATAGGAAGCGAATGTCCCCACACAAGTTTGCATGGAGGCTACAGGAGATGAGGGCAAACGTGAGGGGCGAATGGCCCCGCGGTATTATTTTGTATATCAGGCAATGTTAATGTCGTGCAATTAACGATTGTGAATGCAGGGTAATAATGTAAACGGAAGTTGTGAAACCACGGCTCTTGCAGAGTCACATTGTAATTCATTCGCCACGGTAACGATTTTGAGACACGTCTCTTTTTAAAAGAGTTAATTATATACGAGTTTCGTGTGACATTGTATGCGTTGTCTTGCACAACTATCACTTCGAGCTTTGAGTCGTGCGTCCTCATCTAATATCTAAGCATAGCTATTAGCTATCAATTTGGAAAACAATTTGCTAATTTGCTAGATAGTTAAATATCCCTTCGTCTTTTGCACTTCTGAGTGATGTCCGAGTAATGCAAGTGTGCGTTTTCCTGATGCGATATACATTCTCGCTAGATATGTGAATACTAGCCGACCTATTCTGGGTGTTGTGGTGATTTTGTGGATGTCATACATTGTGTACTGTGTTGTGTATTGCTACATGATTTGTGGGGTGATTCGTGTGTTACATAAGCTGATGGAAGCGCCCACGCTAAAAATATCTGAAGTGCGTTTGTGTAATGAATGGTGTTCTGAACGATCGTATCAGGGAATAAATGAAACTTTTCATAAAGTTTTGTTTCTCAAAGTTTAAAGATATGAAATGTAGGTGACCTAGTAATGGCAGTGGAGAATATACTCGTATGACCGGGACGTTTGCCATTTTTACGCACTTGTTTTTTGACAAGTGTTCACTGTCAATGCTGTGCGGTGCTGGCAAATTGTGAACATATTTAACGAGCAAGCGGCGAGCGAGTCAATGTGTAGTTTAGCGGGAAAATCTCAGTACGAGCGGCCCGGTCCGTCCCGGCGCCGGCCTCCGCCGCCTGCGCCGCTCGTTCCAGCCGACAGCCGCGTCCAGCAGGTCCACCAGACTCATGAGCGAGTAGCCGAGCAGGAGGCCGAAGGCGCCGCCCAGGTCGGACAGCAGGTCCACCAGCTCGTAGGCCAGCCGCTGCCGCACCGACAGACGCTCCGGGCTGAAGCGCAGCTGGATGTCCACCGTGGGACCTGGAGAATGAATGGAAGAACATGAGGGATGGAGAAAGCGGCATGTGAAGAGACGCTGAGCACTAAGTTGATTAGACGCGACTTCAAAACGACGATTTCGGGTAGATCCACGTCTGAGTACCCTCGTGCATATAACGACAGAGGACAAAGAACGAATGAGCATGCTTTGCAAAAACGCATCCCTAACCATCGCAATTTCAACCAGCGTACCAGTTCTGTGACATTTTATATCCACTAGAAGTAGATATTCCCGTTCGAAGCGCACGCCGTGACTCACTGAGGCCGACGCCGGTCATGGCCGGATGCTCCATCACTGTGATGAGTTGGGTCCGGCAGGGCCGCAGGCAGTGGCCACAGTCGGGCCGCGCCCGCTGCCAGGCTCGGACAGCCGCCTCGTACTCGGTCCGGGAGACGCAGGCCAGCAGACCGCCACCGCTGGTCGCCCCCCACTGGACGCTGCAGTTGGACTCGGTGAAGGCCGCCAGCGACCGGCAGTCCAGCAGGCACTGAGTGGGAGACATAAGGCATTGACTTCAGATATCAACCCTGTAGCCACTAAAAGGGGTACATAGAGCCAGGAATTTGCTTTTCCTCAAACGCAGATATTATTCTGTGATCGATTGATCACTGTACAGTGAACGTATGTTTAATAACAAATCGACAGTTCTTTTGAATATGGTAGGAAGAATACCTCTAAATCAAGCTACCAGTACCTCACACTGCACTGATTGAAACGGTGCCAGGTTAAGCAGTCTTACCTGATTTCTGTCGTAGTGCGGATCGTCCTGGCAGGGTTGATCGCCGCGGTCCACGTTGACGGTCTCCGACTGTGTCACCACCAGCTCCTTAAACATCTGATCCAGCACCAGACTGTAGGAGCTGACCTGACTGAGACCGTACCACGTCTTGGGGGAGCGCTCGCCGTGAAAAAACAGCCGATAGAAGCCGTCCATTGGATGGAGGAAGTCTGATTGGAGGAGGAGAGTCAGCTTTAGCTCGGCTCCGGCCACCTGGGTCAGGTCGGACAGGTCTAAGGTGTGACAGGTTAGGCCGGGCGGCACACGACGGCTTTTCCAGCGGCCTGATAGGTCTAATCGACGCCGCTGCTGTAGCTCGGGTTCAGTGTGTTGAGTTTGAGTACGAGTTTGCTGAGACGGCGACGAACGAGCGGCGGTTTCCCGGTCCAGTGAGGCCGTATCGGTCACCGTGTCTTCAAACTGAATTCTTCTTAAATTACCACTCATCCCGGGTGCAAGGTCACGCCATCGTCCTCCTCCTTCACCAACCCCACCTCCGGGTAGCCGACATCTCTCTTCATCACCTTCCTCTATCGGCGGAGAGCAGTCATCCCCATCGGCAGTCCGACAGGCCAGTACCACACACTGGAGCGTACCAGCCGCGGCGTGCAGTACCTCCTCAGTGCTGAGTGTACCGAGTGTCCATATGTCATCCAGCTCCCACAGCGCTGTTCGGTTCAGATCAGCCGGACAGACGGTGATGGCCGGTGGTGCAGCGGGCATTACACGCGTCTCAGATACCACAGGGCGGTGCAGAAAGTCGATCAGCTTGAAGGAGAACATGACCAGAAGGAGGATGAAGCAGATCACACGCAGAACGATGGCTGTGGATCGCCAGAGACGTGGCAGGTCAGGCGACATTGCGAGGGGACGCCTGGTGACTTCACAGGATGTAACTCACCAGACAATTTCCTCAGCAGATCCAAAGCTAACTTCTGCAGCGTCGGACGTCTTCGCGTTTTAGAGAGCACTCCAGCTATCGGCAGAATGGAACTGCTATCCCAGTCGACGAAGCTCACTGAGAAGCAGTGACAGAGCCCAGTCGACTGTCCCACACTGGAGTATAGTCCCAAGTGCTGTCGTGTGCGTCTTCCCACCGTTCGCTCAGTCTACTGATCGACAAATGTCGACTGAACGCGGTCGAGTCATTTCAGTTACCAGCGCGTGTACGGTCCCCGGAGGCCAATTTTCGCGAGTGGTCCAACACAACCAAGGTAATGAGTTATTGTAGCAATATTGATTTATGTGGTGCGTACGGCCGCTCATTGCCAGTCAATCAAAATAAGTGAAGCTTGTCAGTTATGTTGTAGATGGGGTCAGCGATAAAAACATGTAGACAAAACATCGAAATTAGCTACCCTAATAGTAATGTACCAATATGGTATGTTCTTACACAACTTTTCCACTGAAATCAGACAGTGAACTAAATTCAATCAGTTCCAACTCGTTCGACAAGATATCTGCTTTCACCAGAGTATCAGCATTTATCATCACACAAAAGATTGAATAGCAAAAATGTATATGCCTTTTTGTGAGCTGATGAGAGACAACAAACATATCACATGTGACAATGATGGCAGGCACGACCCATATTCGATGAGAGGAGGTAAAAATCAGCGATGAGACACGTATGCATTACAATGCATAAATACGGACACTGTCAACACTTACAGTTCAACTGGCATATACTCGACTTCCCATGAATCCACGAAACACAGTATTCTTTGCAGTTTGGGCAATTCCATTTGTCGCCCCTGGCATCAGGCACAAGGAAAAAAAAAACAAGTACTCTTCACATTACACCTTTCAGAGAAGCTGCGATGCTACCTCGAGCTATCACATTTATGTGCCGCCAGCCAGTATGCCACCTCCTCAGTCCCGCCTTGTCCCATCAACACTCGGTCTCGCTAGGTTGCGTCCCGTCTGGTTTAGTCCCACCCTATCCTATGACGTCCTAAGCCGTCCCATCCCATCACGAATCGCCCACGGTGCCGACTTGATAGAAGTGCGGCGCCAGCTCCGTCAGCCAGGCAGGGTCGATGACGGTCAGGTCCTTCATGAACGGCTGACTGGTGTGGACCACCTCAGAGAATAGCACCCTGGGAGACAGAGAGACATAGCTCAGACAGGTATGTACACAGACAGACAGACATACACACCCGTGTGGACCTCCTCAGAGAAGAGCACCCTGGGAGACAGAGACACATAGCTCAGACAGGGAGGAAGACATAGACAGACATACAAACGGTCACCCGTGTGGACCGCCTCAGAGAATAGTACCCTCGGAGACCAAGAGACAAAGCTCAGAAAGGAAGACGGGCACAGCTCAGACAGAAAGACAGACAGACAGAGAGCTGTGCTCAGACAGTAACAGACACTAGCAAAACTCTAAAAACTCTCAAAAACAAAACTCTCAAAAACTTAGTTCGTTTAAATGAAACAGTACCCACATTGTAATGAGGAAATAAGAACATAGTAGGAGGATAGCTAACATCACGAGTCCTGACAGGTACACAAAATATTGATTTGTGATGTAATGTAGAAATGGAATTAGAAAACTAAGATCCACTATCGATGAAAACAAATATTGGCGGGTAAATAAGACGCTAAGGAGCGCTGGCGGGCTATTTTGGCGCGAAGACGGCGCCGCCCGTGGTTCACCGTAATTTCGTCACAAGGCTAATGTGCATTCATCTAATTATGCACAATACAGTCGGTACGGTCCTTAGGGAATGGGCGATGGGAAATAATGATGCAATAACACCATATGCGGTTAATAAGAAAAGGTAAGGTTAATCATAAGTAGACTGCAGGATAATATCGTTCAGTATTACGCATCAACAAAGGAGCATTATGAGGTCTGATGCTGATAGTAGTGATACGATCAGTATCATTCATAATGAAATAATCCACTACGCAAAACAGCGCAACTAAGTAACGAAAACATTATTAGAAATACTGACAAACTGCAAACAAAAAAATGAAAAAGGTGTATCAAAAGGAAAATAAAAGTGTGCTGAATGTATCTAAAAAGTATGAGAACGATCATGTTCCAAGGCAACTTCGTTGCCTTGGAACTTCGTTTGTGTCAAAGTGTATGAAAGCATATCAAGGCTATCTGTTTTGCAAGAAAATTAAAAAAATACGTGATTAACACTCTGTTTGCTTTCACTATCGTGAGGACTGCAGAATTTACGACTAGGGAAGAGATAGCTACGATCAATCAGCACTTTGGATGTTTGACGGTGTTTAAGCGTCGATATCGGGTCCGTATAACTGTCAGTGGGGTTACAACTCACCACCAGGGGCTGTTTGACGGTGTATAACACAGAAAAGGGGTGTAACTGTCCGTATAACTCACCACTGGGGCTGTTTGACGGTGTATAACACCGACGAGGGACGTAAACTGTCAGTAACACTCACCACTGGGGCTGTTTGACGGTGTATAACACCGACGAGGGGTGTATAACTCACCAATGGGGCTGTTTGACGGTGTATAACACCGATAAGGGGTGTACCACTCACCACTGGGGCTGTTTGACGGTGTATAACACCGATAGGGGGTGTACCACTCACCACTGGAGCTACACACCATTGTATAACACCGACGAGGGGTGTACCACTCACCACTGGGGCTGTTTGACGGTGTATAACACCGACGATGGGTGTACCGCCAGCGGCTGGTCCCCCCTCACGGTGCGGTAAGTCCCGCTGTGGTGGAGGTAGGCACAGTTGGGGAAGAACCCGGCGGTGATACACCGGCTCACCGCGTCCACGTCGCCTGTGAAAGGGACAAAATGGTGAAAAGGGGGTTAGCGAGAACACGAACAAATACAAATCGATACTTGTAATCCAACATGTTAACACATGCTAGGGAAGTTCGTCAAGCGGTTCACAATATTCATTCTTTAGAATAAGATATTGCACAGCTTCCATTCGCGATAATCCAGTTTTGAAGTCACCGATGGGGATCACGCACACATAAAGATGCTGGAATGCTAATGATGTCGGACTTACCGTCGCATGATTTGGGCTCAAAGCCGGCGTGCTTCATCATCTTCAGAACCTGGGAAGAGAGCAAACCAAGATTACAGCCGCTGATCCAGTTTTCATCATTAATTTCAGAACGAGTAGTCACAGAATATTGCTGCAGGAGCTAGGAACTTAACAGGTTTTCTCAACTTCAGATTACAAAAAACGGCAACATGCTGTTCGCAACTACGACTTAGATCACAAAGTGAGACACTTCTGGTCTATGGAATGAGAGCAGATTCTATTTGGTGAGCTACTTTTATATTCACCGAACTGAGCATTGAACACTGATAGGCCAAAGTCACCGATCAATGACAAATGAGCTGGTCATGCGAGTGAGCAGGACTAGGGTCCAGTAATCTGGTGCTGTTGCCATTCGTCTGCCTCGTGATCTGCGTCAAGCGAACACAATACCGACCTGTGAGCGGATCTCCTCCACTCGCTGCATAGCCTTGTAGCGGACAAACAGCTCGTCACACCACTGTTTGGAGCGTTTCCGCTTGACGAACGACCGGTAGATGTTGAGGTAGGTGATGGTGTCACCCTCCTCCACCTGTGACGAGCAAAGAACGGTGACCATAAGTTTGTCGCGAGACACACAGCGCGGCAACATAACGTAGCACAATGCTAGTTTGGAAGGAATACATACTGCGTGATTCATCCGGTAGGGGCTAGATGAACTGTCCGAGGGGCTGCATAACTAATGCAGGGGTTGGGTACATTGAAGCTAATCGGGACACGCTGTGTACTGTGTAGCATGCGATTGATCTTGGCAAGTTAACCGTACATATACTCAGCTCTCCTAACGGCCATCGGCCTTCTAAGGCGTTCACTGTTGCCACTCTGACACTGTAACACCAACTGAAACTTCGCTGGCATTGCTCTCGGAGTCTCACCTCAAAGGTGCGATGAGCCATCCTGGCCTTGAGCAGGGCCTGACCGGCTCGTGGCCTCTGCAGCACTTGGTCCACCTGCAGCATGGCTACCAGGGTGGCAATCTCCTCTCCGCAGCCAAACTCGTCTGCGGGAGACACAAGGAGAGGTCAGTCGGGGAAGGTGGTGGCCCTCCTTCCCGCAGCCAAACTCGTCTGGGAGAGACACCAACGGGAGGTCAGCCAGGCGGAGGGTTGGGGATTGATGGTGATGGAAGGAGGGATCTTGGAAGGATCTTTTGGAGCCCGGTAGCCGGTGTAGACCTGCCATGTATCGGATCACCGAATCTCAATCTACTGAGACATACATGACGTGTGGGAGGAAAAAGAAAAGGCACTATTTGCATCAAATTTTAGGCCAGCGTATTTCAAACAGAATCAATTTACTACACAGTTACACACAAATGTACACTACAATGCACACAATACGGTCATTATCAATGTACACAATTGAAGACAGATAACATCAATGAAAAATAATATTTCAGACACCATCAAAGCCTGTATGAGTGGGGTATCGTCCGTTCTCTTCCGCTGCCCATGCCATACCTGCTGCCAGCACCATGCGTGCGTGTGTGGGCGGCAGCGGCAGCTCGGCCATGGCGGCGCCTGTCTCCGTCAGCGCCCCGCTCATATCCAGCGCTCCGAGCGCGTGAAGCAGCTCACAGGCGGCCAGCACGGCACGGGCCGGCGGCGGGGAGGGCAGCGCGAACCGCGCCGGGTTGGAGACGCCCAGGGCGCGCAGCTGCAGCAGACAGGCGGCCAGGTCCGAACGGCGCACCTCTGGGACCGTGTGCTCCGGCAGGGAGGTGAACTCAGACTCTGGGTACAGTCTGGAACAAGAACAGACCAACTCAGACTCCAGGCATATTACGAAGCATATTGTCTTGCATGAGACAAGATCAGACTTCGGAAACAGTCCATAATGCTGTGGATGTGGTATAGTTATGAGGCCCACCTCTGATTCCGGGTACGATATGAGGTCAGATTCACCGACGGGCTAATCCAGACTATACAATGACACTTTCGAAATAATTTGTTGCGTTGAGACCACCCACACCAACGCGCTGCCAATGCCCCTGAAAACGTTACTGCCCCAGCACAAAAACACCCCTCAACATCAGCCTCAGCCGCAGTGGGACAGTCACCTCACCTGTAGACCTTACCGGACCTGACGCGGCCGGCGCGTCCCGCCCGCTGTTCGGCCGAGGCCCGCGAGGTGGGACACACCACTAGTGAGTCAGTGTGGGTGTCCGAGTTGTACCAGCGCAGCTTGACGAAACCGCTGTCCACCACTGGTAGAAGGACAGAAGAGACGCTAGGTCAGCAGTCTTTAAAACACATTGAGTGGTGCCAGGCCCATTTTATGGACAGGCAATGAAGGAAGATAGCCTGTCTTCATGAGCCTGAGGCCAGTTTTACCAACAGAAAAATAGCCGCTTGCCGGAAATTTTTGTTTAAAGACCGCTTCACATGCAGAGCGTAAACGGTAAAGCCCTATCCTCTTACAGGCCCATCGCGTTTACGCTCCGTATGTGAAGCGGTCTTTAGGCAAAAAAATCCGGCCGGCGGCTATTTTTCTGTTGGTAAAACTGGCCTCTGCTCCCCACTACCGGTATATGGACAGAGTAGATGTCACGTTAGCTCAACGACTAACGAGCTCGGTGCAGAGATTTCAGGCCAGTTTTCACAAACACACCGATATGAGAGGCAGCCTCAGTTTCACTAAACTGAAAAGGGGGCGGTCAAACTTTGGTCCAACTCTACTGCATCCTCGCCACGCAAATGTGGTCCTTCACACATACCCACATACAGTCAGTATGCGAATCACCATGTAAAGCACTACTGACCGTAAACGATGCCCGGGATGGTGACGGAGGCCTCTGCCAGGTTGGTGGCCACCACGACCTTCCTATGGCCCTGCGGCGCCCTCTGGAACGCCCTCAGCTGGTCGGCGTTCGGCAGCGCGCCGTACATTGGCAGCGGTAGCAGCTTGTCTGTCGGTGTGAGGAGAGGGAGTCACTGTCATGCTGGGAGAGTGATGCTGATGATGAATTGGGGTTTTTGGGCGCCCGGACTTCAGTGGTCATCGGCGCTGGGGGGGGGGGGGAGGGGTGAGATTAAGTCAATCAGTCAGTGTATGGAATGAGGGTTGGAGAAACAGGAGTAAAGCAAAGTGACTGCATGACGTGCCATGGCAATGACAAGCCTCAGTACGGGTCTTAGTACTGTAAGAAGCACTCTCTGGCTCAGAACTAACCGAACTGCATTGCGAAACTGAACTGGACATACTCAACAATTGACATCATAATGCATGATCAAACCACTCAACGCATGTCTGATTGATGAAAATCAGTTCAGCACACAAAAACCCAAAATCAGTGCATTCATCGCAGAAGGCGCCCTTGCAGAACCCAATCACAATAAGCCCCGAACCTCTTCCCTAACTCCGTACCTTTCCTGGGCGTGTCGGGCGCCTCTCTCAGCTTCCTAACCACCTCATCCACCTCATCCTGGCCCGTGAGGAAGACCAGGACGTCTCCGGGCGGCTCAGTAGTGTGCAGACGACACACGGTGTCCACGCACGCCTGGATGTAGTTTGGCACTGGCTCTGTAATAGGGGTAATACAGCAGTTACTAACACACGTTGGGCATCGGCTGTTAGTAGATGATAATACAGCCGTGAGTAGCGCAATGTCAGTATACTGCCCGTCATCTACCGTTCCAACCATCCTCCTCCTTCCCTCCATCTGGTACCTCATACCCGCCGTTTCAGCACTGCAAAACTAAACTGCAATCCTCATCGCAATACACAAAACTGCAATTACACCTCGACAGGATGTTGTTGAGCGTTTGGCGTCCACTGTCACCGATATCCCCTCTCCCCCTTCCTGCGGTACTGAACCAGCCTGTAATACACTTCGACCGGGTACTGTCCATCCTCTCCGTCTCCTCTGTCCCTTACTCTACCCCTTCTCCATCCATCTCAGCACTTACCCAGACTGTAGTACACCTCAACAGGGTGTTGTCGCCCATCCACTGTCCCCTATACCCCCTCTAACCTTCCAGTACTAACTCAGACTGTAATACACCTCGACAGGGTGTTGTGGATCTTCCCCGTCTCCTATACCCTTATCCTCATCTCAGTACCTACCTAAACTGTAGTACACCTCGACCGCGTGTTATCAGCTCACCCTTACCCTCCAATTAGTCCTTACCCAGACTGTAGTACACCTCGACCGGGTGCTGCCGCCCATCCACCGACAGTATGGTGGCCGACGGTCGGTCGCCGTCCAGACTGAAGAACCGCCGCAGTTCCTCGGCGTCAACTGTGGCCGATGATACGATCAGACGCAGGTCGCGCCGCTTCTGTGGAAGCAAGGGGAGGACAATGGTCAGGGGTGAGAACTGAAACGTTGGGGACTGGTCGGAGAATAGAAAAAGACGTAGATGGGCGACGATCATGTGAATTGGCATTAAAAAATCACATGACACAGCCACATCAATGGCTGAACTACATCCCCCGAAAAGCGTTATTGGCAGAAAATGTATACAACAGAAGACGCATCGATATGATCATGATAAAATAAGAGCGACATAGAACCTATTTTTCATCAAAATAGTGAAATGTTAGTAAAAGATGTACCTATCTAAACTATGTGCAGGACGAAAAGACATCATGGCACATTGGTAAATGTAGGTTAAAACTAATTCTATCGCTCGCATTAAACCATCGATCACTGTGATCGTGATCATTAACCTTAGTATTTTTCTCACGAGTCACTAACCTTGAGTATTTTCTTCATGAGTCCCATGACGATGTCTGTGTTGATGGTTCGCTCGTGGACCTCGTCCAGCATGATGACGGAGTAGTTGGTCAGCAGCGGGTCGGCCATCATCTCACGGATCAGGATACCCTCCGTCATGTACTGCAGAACAGAGGGAGATGCGGGTATAATAGGGTCAAACGTCTCCGTCACCTAGAGATAAATCATCACAACTAGTCAGCGGTACCAGACGACAGAAAACATACCAATGGCACCTTCAGGAAATATGCAAACAGGTTTCCTCTCGATGAAGAATAAAGCAACAGCGATAGACGGATGAATACCAATAATACATGCGCATTTTATTCATACTCCTTCGGCCAATATACCTAGCCTACAACCTAAAACAGATCAAGAGCCCACAGATACCGCTCAAATAAACATAAAAATGTTGAAACCCACCCACTCCACCGGGTATTTCCTCACCCACCTTGATACGAGTGGCGGTAGGGTCGAATCTCTCGTCGAACCGTATGGAGTATCCGACCGTATGGCCCAGCAGGCAGCCCACCTCGTCTGCCACGCGCTGAGCCAGTGTGGTGGCGGCCACCCGACGGGGCTCGGTGACACCCACCAGCCGGCCGCCGTCCGTCCAGCCGGCCTCGTGCAGGTACTGTGGGAGAGCGAGAGGTTTGTTTATTAGGGTTTACGGGCGCGTCGACTGCGGTTTTCGCTCATTTTGAGGAGAGCGAGAGGCTGGGTATTACTGTGGCGAGCGAGAGGCTGGGTGCGAGGTGATGACTGAAAGAGGGAATTAGGAAGAACGAGCAACATCAAGGAGCAATCGAAGATGACAGAAAGGGTCAAAAGAAACGAACAAAATAAGAACACAATGGAGTTGACTAGAACATTAAGGCAAGATAAAACAAGATTTGCAAAAGATCAAAATGAAAAACAAAACGAAAAGAATGAAAGAACCTCCAAGATCTACACAATTGTACGATAAGAGTCTATGTAGCATATTGCACAAAATGCTAAGTGAGCGAGCCTCCCTATAATACCCGACGAGTCTGTCCAATGTCCCGCTCACCTGCGGCACCTGGGTGCTCTTCCCCGAGCCCGTCTCCCCCACGAGCACCAGGGTCTGGTGTTCCTCCAGGGCGTGCAGCAGGTGGTTTCTCAGACCAAATACGGGCAGTCGCTGACGCTGCTGCTGCAGGCCGAGCGATACGTGTGGGTTGTATATGAAGGTGGTGCTCTGTAGTGGGTCGGCGTCGGATCTGTCCTCGGATGAGCCGGGCGCCTCTGTACCTGGAAGGAGGAGAGGGAGGGTAAATCGGGCGCATTCAGGCATGTCAGGAGGAGTGCGAGCCAGGCGTATTCGTGCCTGGTCGAAAGAGAGAGAAGGGAGGGCAAGTCCAGCGCCTTCAGGCATGATGAAGCAAGTTAGGAGGGGAGATAAGTCCAGTATTTCTGTGTGTGTGCTTAAGACAATAAGCCCAGCTCAAGTGCAACACACTTGAAATTAGTATGGGATAGTCAGCCTCCTCTAGACTTGATGAAAAAGTTCCAGCTCCAACGCCTCCAAACCAGGCAGTAGAAGCCAGGGGAATGGGTTATGTTTGTTTTCCAATGCTATGTTTTCCAGGCCAACTAAGAGACTGAAGAGGCTGATGCATATGTACGTGTTTAAGCGGCTGTGGTGACTGGTGAGTCCCGACCCTCCACGGGAGGCGCGGGGGTGGAACGATGGTTAGCCGGCTCCCTCGGCCAGACAGAGGGAGATGAAAGGTTTCAGAAATTCAGAGCATATATTTCATTGACACTCTAGCCTAAACAGAGGGCAAGAGTGAAAAAAAACGTTCGGAGTTCGGACCCACAAAGAGTGACTGACTATTTTCTGGAAAAGTGGCAGTAAAACAAAATACCCCAAATCAACAACTTTTGACAAAAAGCGCTGCTTCTTTTAGGATATATCGTAAAAAAAGAACAAATAGACAACCATCACATAAATGCCTAGCAGCTAGCCTGTGGTCGACTGCTTACAAGCAATTCTCATGTATTTCAGTGGTGAGACATAGCATAGGGGAGAGTGGGGTAATTTGGCCGCTTTTTTATAAAACGATGTAACTAAAAATCGACAACACATTTCTGCATTTTCTCAACGCTGACAGGTGTGGCATACATTTTACTTTCTTGGACAGTAAACTTGAAATGATAGATTAACCACTTATATTGAAATTGTGACGTATTACAAAGGTCTGCAAAGCGGCCAAATTGCTCCACTAGCAGGGTTATTTGGCCGGGGGTGTGGGGCAATTTGGCCGGTGTTAGTTTGAGGCCCTGATTTTTGTTATAGGCGAGTCAGCTTCACATTCAGCAATGACGTGTGTCCTACGACGCATTTGAAGCATTTTGGAGGTTGACTCAGCCGTCACAGGGGTCGAAAATAGTCAAAAAAGCGGCTTTAGATGCGATGACAGTTTTTTACGAATAGCTTTTGAAGAAATCAAGCTAGGCCAAAACTAAAAGTACCATCGTAATTCTCTCGTCATTCCGCATTGAAACATGTATGTGTTGACTTCGAGAGGTCAAGGTCAAAGGTTGGCTTCAGGTCACGCTACCTCAGGTCGCTTGACCTCAAGGTTACGTGAGTCCAAGGTCATCATGTATATCATTCGATGCGCCTTGACGAGCTGAACACAATGAGACCATTTGCGCGGCTGTATCTTTTTTTCTGTAAGTATTTATTAGCAAAAAAAGCGTTAGATAACCTTTGATGACGTCACATGCCCTTACAGCTGTCCAATAGGAAATATGGCATCAAGGTAGTCAAAGTTGGTCATGAATTATGTCCTTTATGGTATAATTGACCATGACAACTCGGCCGTCCCAGCATAGTGACTCTGAACGCGCCGGCCAAGTTGCCCCGCTAGTCCCGGCCAAATAACCCCACATTGCCATTCTGAAAATGTTTGTCTATAATGTCGTCATGGCTGTACAGAACTAGATGAAATTGCTCTTGGAACCGCTGAACACCCTAAAAAATGGCACTATAATGTTGGAATTCGTTTACAGCCCAAATACTTCATGTTATACAAATTTTTAAACGGAAGTAAAAGTTACCATTTTCTAACGAAATTCACCTTTTATCAATTTTGAATAAAACTAAGAGGGGGAAAGTTTTGACATTTGTTCTCGAGTTAGTTCTGCCGATGACAAATGAATAGAGACTAAAGTTATTTCATTCACTTTTATCAGCTTTCGTACAGGTGGGGGCGGCCAATTTACACCACCGGCCAAATTACCCCACTCTCCCCTACATATACCTGGTTTCCAGAAACGAGGCTTAGCCGGTTGTGCCATCCTGGTTGGTCTCCTCTGTCAAGGAAAAGAAGTCCGAAGTGTTTATTCTGAAAAAGAAAATAGTAGCAGTCAAGATACTGGCTCTCGCAAGTCACAATTGTGTCAGGGGCCCTAAGAGGCCGGATTGAGGCCCTCAAGGCATGTGTAAAATTGAGTCCTCAGAACCCAACGACGCCCTATGAGGCTATGTAGTGTGAGCCACCGGGGCCGGAATTGGCCCTCAGAATCCGCATGAGTTAGAAATACCAGTGGCCATTGAGTATTATCGGCTTCCTTTCGTCACGGGGGAAACGCTCGCTTTTTTCGCTCGCTCGTTTTTTTTTTTCTTGTAAAACACTCGCTAGTTTCTTTTCCACGAGGCTCTAGCTGGATCCTGGGCCAAACGGCGGGGGGAGGGGGTAACGGACCTCTTCCCCTACCCATCTTTATACGTTAGATGCTGTAAAAGACGTTAGACGTTAGACGGTAATACGGGCGAGAGTTAAAATTGGATTTTCCGTTAGATAGCTCATTCAAATTCAAAACCCAAAACGTTTGGTTGACATGTAGTTAACAATATCACTGGTGGAGTGAACACCTTTGACGAGTACGACGACTGACGGAATATGTGTCCGTACAAGTTTGGGAACCGTGGCGATGTTGATGATTGACGTAATCTATCGTATGGAGCATCGCGAGTCACTGTCCTATGATTTCCGATCGACTGATGAGATAGGCATAGCCTTCAAGCAGTCCTAGATTTTGTCACACAAAAAACTATCACGCAATGGGACGATGACTGTATAACGACTTTCCGTTTCTAATCAACAGCAGCAGCAATTCCGATGCCTGAAGTAATATCCGTGTGGCTATTTATTTGGCTATCTATAATCTATAGTCGCATAAATATTCCTTCTCTCATTTGCTGCATGCTTCTGTATAACGGCAGAAATATAGACCTATATTTGTTGAGCAAGTAGTACGCGAATATTGTAAATAAGCAATTTCAACTGAAGGGGACCAGTGTCGTCTGACTCATCGCTTTAGCTGATGAAGCCATTAGACGAAACCGGTCCGTTTTATATGTAATTGCTTATTTACAATATTCGTGTGCTACTTGCTCAACAAACGTTCTTGCCCAATATATCCACAGCGGTCTAAAAGCAATCCGATTCCCCCTCGCTGCAGGCCATCATTTCCCGTTGTTTGTGTCGATCTCGTGTTTCTGTTCCTTCTCGCTGGTGACGCTTTTAGTTTAACGGTCGGGCGCCCGGCCGGCGCGACTGCAGCGGTGGTTGTCCCATCCCAGCCGGGCATGTAGGTCAATGGTACGTGACTTGGGAGTTCCGTTAGCTGCGGGTTAGGGCATCCGCCGCCGCACGGCGCTGTCCGTCTATGCTCGCTGTGCGGGTATGCCAGACTGCAGTGGCAGGCTCTGGCGGGCGGTGATGGCGTGTTCAGGGGTGTGTGGCAGCCTCACAGCCGTCCCCCGCCGGTGGCGGCGCCTCCACTCCGCCGGTGCAATTCTGATCGTGCTGCTCGCTCTTCATGCTCTCTGGAGGTGGCGGTCCAGAATCGCGAGACCTCAGCGGCCGTCAGAAGGGTGTCTGAATATCTTCCGGATCGGCGACTCCCTGCCAGGGGATGAGGACCGGAGTGCTGGTCCCTTCACCGGCGGCTGTCGCTCCAGCTCTCTGGGCGCTGACCAGGCGCACGCGTGCCTGCGGAGGCGGGCGGCGCGGCTGCGGCGGCCCGCGCGACTCGTGGTCGTCGGCGACTCTCGCAGCCGAATCCTGACGGAGCAGCTGCGCACGTTCCTCCAGCTGGGGAACGGCACTTCGGGCGCGGACGTTCGGCTGGAGGATATACCACCGGGTCCCCTGCACCCGCTGCAGAAGTATTGCACATGGGATGCGTGTGGGAAAAAGGACTTTGTGTGCAGCAGAATCGTGAAAAATGATGAGATTATAGTAGAATATTGGCGACGGCCGTTACTCTACTCGTTATTCTTGCAGAAGCTAAGAAGTCTTGTGATGGAGTGTCGAGAGAAGCCGTCAGAATGTCCCGACCTCGTGGTGATAAATAGCGGTATGTGGTACCTTCGTGTGATACCAGTCCAACTGCCAATTGAAAGGTCCAAAATTGCTTGGACTCTAAAGATGCGAGAGCACGTGAGCGGCATCCGACAGGTACTAGCTCAACTGGTGAAGGAGACCACGGTAGTGTGGCGACTGGAGGAAGCCATCACTTCCGACGTGACAAGCTCGCGCAGAAAGTCGGATTACCAGAGAAGGTTGACCGCTTCGCACGCTTTCTTCTACGAATTACAAACTAACGTGGATGGATTGGTAGTGTGGTCATCCATGCTTCCAGAATGTTTTGATTTCTCCCAGCGCGTCTGCAGCCCAGTCAAGGACTTGAGGAAGTCTGACGACCCCGTCATACAAAATGTGATCGATGAGTGCTACGACGCAATACATGTGGGTCGCTCCTTGCGACAGAGATTTGTGTCCAAAATGTTGGATGTGCTGTGCGAGCTTGATAGCGACAAGGATGCAGAGCACTGCTGCAGGGGATAGCATGATCTGTTATACGGTGGTATAGCAAAACGACTGTTCTATCGTCACAAGTTCCTAATCAAAGTTGAAATAGATTAGGCATGGACACTAGTTGGCAATGTCCAAGATGAATTGAAGATTAACTGAGGATCCTCACCCCTGTGTAAGGAGCTCTCAATCATATTTTCAGTATAATATCAGTGACCACTGACCAGTATAAGTACTCAGTGCATTATGTATACATTTGAATGCAGGTAACCTGAACTACAGGACCGCAACAAAACCATTGTTTTACACTTATCTAGTTTTGTTGAAAGTTAGTTGGCTGTTGTTAGTTGTTAAATTAATTGTGTGATGTATTATTTGATGTGCTGTGTGTGCTCTGTGATATTATTTAGAAGAAAGCATCAGCTTTGCTTCAGTGTATGTAATCAATATATTTTTCATTATGTGGATTTCAAAAAGAAACACTTTTGACTTGAGTCACAATTTTGTTCTACTTTTGACAGATATTGACCATGCATCACCCATTCAGACTCAAGGGCAAACCAATACCTATGTAGCCATGGATCAGGTACTCTAACTTCATCCATGATGCCTTCATCCATCCATCATGTAGCCAACTTGAGGTCAATGTCAATAAGCACTGAAGACTGGAGTTGCTTTGCTGTGGCATTTGAGGTGCAGAGCAACAGCCAAGAGGTACTCTAGTAGAATATATTGCAGAAAATAGAGTGGGACTTATGGGAGTGATTTTATTTATATCTGGCATCTATCAAGCATCATGGATAATAATGGAGACTGGGTAACCAGACAAATCTGTTATGAATTTCTTATTGTTCAGGTTTTCATCAACCTTTGTTCATCCAAAAGATTTACCAGTTTAAAGCATATGTTTACCAGAAAGCAGTACTTAGTGTACCTACACTTACCAGTATAGGTACCACTTCCCCCAAAATAAGTTTTTTTGCAACAGTTTTATGAGTTTTTATGCCTAGAAAGATCAGTAAAGAGAATAATGAATATTTACATGAGGAACTTCAAAGATATTTAACACAGGAAGACCTATTTCCTTCTTTGGTAGAGACTAGAAACTACTTGCAGCCCAAGCTGATCACATTCGCATTGACCAATCAGATCAAAGTTGCATAGACTTGCCTGAGACTCCAGACAGAAACTGAGCATTTGATGGAATTATGTACCTGCCCTGCCCTAGTTCTGACCCACAGCATGCTGATTGCCTTGAGAATTAACCTTGCCACTGGTGACTGCACTGTCAGTTCTTACATAAGGAAGCATTCTTGCAAAGGGAAATGATTTCAAAACAAGAAATGAAATATCCTTGCCTAGCATGATCATTGGACTGCAAAAGCTCTTGATTAAACGTATAGACATGAAGGTAGTAGTAAAGCAGGCATCACACTTCTTTTTGCAGCCAAGGAGAGGTGCTATACCCAGAGATGTAGGTTGTGGGTTTGTAGGCATTAGGTCATCATAGGTGGTAAGTTTTAGGTTGTAGGTGCCAGGTGGTAGGTTTTAGGTTGTACACATTAGGTTTAAGGTAGTAGGTTAAAGGTTAGGTTAGGTTTGTTTCGGTTTGGCTAGAAAGAAGCATCTCTCTTCTCTGGTATCAGTATAGCACCTCTCTTTGGTTGCAAAAAGAAGCGTAAAACCTCAGCCCTGTTCAAGTGTCTGTGGCCGCTGCAATAAAAAGGCAGGGCTTAGCTAGGCAGTCAATCAGGACAGTGGCAATTGAGGTCTGCGAGTCACCTCAATCAGTGATTGGCCGCTTAGCTAAGCCCCACCTTTCTGACCGCAGGAGCCAAAACGGCTGCAGATACTTGAACAGGACCCATCTTTACTACTGACATGAATACCTATAACATTGGCTGGCTAAAAAACAACCCCAAGTGAAACAATACGATTTATTGGAAACCTACTTTATCTTCCAATTGCAATGGCAATGCAACAGAGACTTCAGTTGATGATCACGAGCAAATAACTAAGTTAATCTGCTTTCAACCAGTGATATCAGTCGGGGGAGGTTTGGTCAATCGTTGTCATTTTTAGCACATGCCATTTTTGGCAACCATGTGCTAAAAATGACAACGCTATCAGCTATTTTTAGCAACGATGAAGTCGATTTCACTCCTCAGCGAGGAAATCACGATTTTGGAAATACAAGCACTGATTTTGGAAAAGAAGTGCTGCCACCTGGTGCAAGAAGAAGAAACCAGCTTTAATATGACCGTTGTTTGTATGGTAGTCCAACGTTGAAGTATACCCTTTTTTGTGGCCCGAAGTTGGAACTTTAAATTGAAGCATCCGAAAATGATCGATATTGATCGAAATCATGATGTGAATGAAAAAAATGATATGTTAAGTTGAGAGAGGAGGCCATTTTATCCAGATGCGGTGGTTTACTTCTTGAAATTATTTTTGCTTACGACGACTGCCATGTAATGAGGGATAATTAGCAGCCGTCATTAGCAAAAATAATTTCAAGATGTAAACTACTGCATCTGGATAAAATTGCCTCCTCTCTCAACTTAAAACATTATTTTTTTCATCAACATCATGTTTTCGATCAATATCGATCATTTTCGGATGCTTCAATTTTAAGTTCCAACTTCAGGCCACAAAACAACCTACCATGCAAATAACGGGCATATTAAAGCTGGCTTCTTCGTCTTGCACCAGGTGGCAGCACTTCTTTTCCAAAATCAGTGTTTATCTTTCCAAAATCTTGATTTCCTCGCTGAGGAGTGAAATCGGCCTCATCATTGTCAAAAATAGCAGAATCGTTGTCATTTTTAACACGTGTGACAAAAATAGCACGTGCTAAAAATGACAACGATTGACCAAACCTCCCCCGACTGATATTACCTATCTTGGCGACCTTTTAGAATTTAGATACGAACCGCCTGCGAATGACCAGCACCCCTATCTTAAATATGAACTACCTATATCAGCTTTATGCCATTTACATAAAAAGTTCAATTAATACAAGGTAAGTAGGTAAACACGGTATATGTATCATTGAAATGTGCTTAGGACGTAAACTTGACATTTACCGGTAAACACTTAATTA
Source organism: Amphibalanus amphitrite (assembly GCF_019059575.1). Classification (NCBI taxonomy): domain Eukaryota; kingdom Metazoa; phylum Arthropoda; class Thecostraca; order Balanomorpha; family Balanidae; genus Amphibalanus; species Amphibalanus amphitrite. The sequence continues at coordinate 374,669 of NW_024881944.1, read as the reverse complement.
GGAACCTACCTATTTTAGCTGCAAACTAATTGCAAACTTTTTAGCTGAGAGCGGCTCTATCTCTATACGGCCTTGGCTGAGAGCACGCTGACAGCGCGCTCTAAAATTGAAATCTTTACGAACCGCTATTTCATGTTAATAAAATAATTAATTGTTTAGGCAAAGAATGGAAATTGTCAAAGATGTTTACTGCCAGAGCTTACTCTTTCGTTGCATGGCAACCAGCTTATAAAACAGGTTTTTGCTTAAATAGAAAGAGGTTGCTAGGAAACTCGCGAGATTCGTAATGCTGCGAGCAGAAAAAAACAGCTTGAACCTGTCTTTTCTGCGTCATATATGGAAATATGGAAGCTCTGATAGATTGCATAAATATGAAGGGAAATTTGTCAGATTTAGGGGCTGAAAAGTCCGGCGTAACAAACCGACCGACGCATAACTTGTTGGAAACTTACCCGCGCTGTGCTGGGGGCAGGGGGTGTTTTCACACCCCTCTCAGGTTTTTCTCGAATATCTCAAAAAACGGCGGCGCCACATATTTATACATCTTAACCACACGTGAAAATTTCAGACCAGTTCACCAGGTCAGTTTACCAGGTCATGTCAAGTGACCTTATCTAAGAAAAGCCCAAAGGCCTGCTGTAGCTACACCAACTAAATGATCGCTTTGAAACTTTCAGCGATTGATAAGGGTAGCAGTATGTATAAAACGTACCTATACATATAACATATTTTTAATATCGGTCAATTTGGCGGCCTCTCCAGCCTCCATTATAGGAGTTAATGGGAGAAAACTGAAATGCACCTCTTTTGGACGAATGTCATTCTAAGCCCTCGCAAACATCGGTTTATATAGGTATCTGAACATGAGACACTGAATCTGAAAATTGCACCCGTGATCCCTCTGTGTACCCCTGATATCATCTCAGGTCTTGAAAGAGAAAGGTCACCAAAAGTGTTAGTTTTGCTTTAACTTTTGGTAGACGTTCTAGAGCGGTGAAAACACGTCAGTTGCGTTCGGATCAACTGGTATGCAGCATGACGGTATGACCCTTTCCGATTAGGTCATGATCTTGACCTGAGGTCAGATTTTCAAAATGACCATTCAAGGTCAACTTAGAGTTCATTCATCGTGTCTCGACGAGAGCAACACGATCCTGGCAAAAGTAATGTCGCGGCTCTCTTGAGTCAAAACTAAGTTACTACCGACTACCGAGAATCATGTTTCGTGAAAACGGCAATTTTTAAAGTGTTTGCCTTCTGGACCTGAGGTCAAATCTGCAGATTTGACCGGACATGTGGGAGAAAGAGAGCTGTAAGAGCTACCGAATACGCCATTTTCCGCGGCGCTGTAGCTCTATTGGTTCCCGAGTTAGCTGTCCGACGAAGTGTGTCATACGTCAGTGGGTAGGTATAGGCTAAGATAACTTTCATTTTGCACCATCAATGTTTTTTAGAAACGGAGTAAGTAACTTGAGCCTTTCTTCACGGGCGTCACTTTTTGAATAATATCGATAGGGCTAATGGTTAACTCGCGCCCTGGTGGTGTCTGTTTATAATGCGACCTGGTGGGGGGGGCTATTTTTGTCCCCCCCCCTCGTACATCTCCGAAACTACTGGACGGATCCGCAAAATTTAAACGGTGTTCGAAAGCTCTGTCAAATTTGTCGAAGGAAGTTTAATTTCATTGACCTCGGATCACCGATGACGTCACAGGTCAGGTCAAACATAAAACGTTTTGCCGGTCACAGGTCTTCTAGGGAATGCGCTATAACGTCGAGTAAAACGCATTTTATCGAAAATCAGCGATAGGTCGTCAGTTGCCTACCTAGTACATATGTTGCTATTAGAGGTCACTGATAGTACCAGGTCAGGTCACAGGTCAGGTCACCAAGGGTCAGCACATGAACCCAATTTTACTAGAGCTGTGTGATGCATGTTTTATGGCCAATTTTTAATTTTCAAACTAGTGTTGGTTATAAGACCATCAGGAACAATTTAGATCACATCCTGGTGGAGGTCAGGTCAATGTCAGGTCAAAAAAGGTCAAATCTCAAAGTTGATATTTTTGCATAAAATGGGTACTCATTGAATGCAACTCGTCACGGCGAGTCTAACGGTGGTCTTTGTTTTGCGCTAGATGGTCTAGAATCGCTTAAAATTGAGTTTAAAAATTTGCCGTCATCAATTTTGAACAGTTTTTTTCGCTATACCTTGGCCAAAAAAAGAGGTATCGATCTGAAATTTGATATGTGAATAGAAATCGGTAAGGGCTATCACATGTATTCCGCGTTTTCGAAAATCAGAAAACTTTTTGGATTTTTGGGCAATTATATCTAAAAAAAATAGTGTTTTGATTTTTGAGGGTCAAAATTAAAAAAAATTCAAATTTCTGAGATCGTTGTTCTGTAGCCCTGGTAATCTACACCTTTTAGGTATGTCTCAAACGTTTTTTTTTTGTATCTTCAAAGCTATAGGCCTGACAGCTCTTCCCGCGAAACCTTGTTTTTTTGTCGAAAACGGCAGAACATAACGTCACTCTGACGTCATTTGCGGCCAGCCTATCATAGCCTTTGAAAAAATTGTGGTCACAAAAAATTGATGCCCGAGAGGGTACTGAAAGTTTGGTGACGATCGGCGCAGCGGTTCTGGAGATATATCGAAAAGTCTGGAGGGGGGGGGGGCAAAAAATAGCCGCCGCCCCCCCCCCCCATCAGCCCATCAGGGCGCAGGTTAATTTTACGATACAAATGCCATTCTTACCATGCAGTGCTATATAGGGCTCACGTTAAAACTCCAAAGTTATTGCCGGTAGGGCTCGGGCCCTACCGCCCCATACAAAACGACACCCATGTCGTTTGCTCCCATGCTCCAAATATATTTTTATTTTCCTGTTATGTATGGTGCATGCTGCATCGCAGAATGTAACCAATTACCTACCTATCTATCACATACGAGCGAAGGTCGACATACAGTGAACACGCTTACGCATTAGCTGACGCCTTTATTGCTAATGTCATGGTGAGGGGCGCTCGACGGGCCTGGCGATCGTCGGCACACCGCACACTGCTCGCGCGCTTCCATTGCCCGCTCGCGCCCGTCAGCACTGCTATTGATCGATACGCTCGGACGGACGGCCGCGTGCGTGGTCGACCGGCCGGAGTTGTGAGCTAGTCTGCACGCGGCACGGGCCGAGTAGTGTGTAAAGTCGTGGTGTTGGCCCGTACAGAGTTGTGCGTTGGCTCCACCGAAAAGTGTGTTGGTTCTCCGGAGTGGTGTGCTGGTTCGTACGAGTTATATTTTGCTCCGTAGTCCGTACGTAGGAGGGATGACAGCTAGGACAGCGCCAGTGCCGTGAGACATCAGAACGGAAAGAGGCGGCCGAATGCTGTTTGGACCATCACGTCCATCGGTCACCCCATTCACGTTCAGGTGAGTCAGGCCCGAGTCACCGACTTCTACACGTTTCGAAAACCTGGCCATCGGCCTATCATGACGTTTTATGGATCGCAATGTTTCTCGTAAAAAATAATAATAAGGGCTCATTTTGGTGGACAAAGAAGTGAGTGAAACTGAGAGTTATAACATTATATGCTCATGTATGTACGAGTACATCTATGTACTTTATTTCATTCTAACAACAAAGTTGACTTCAGAATACCTACATATGTCTGGCAAGAGTCGCATGGCGCCCCTTCACTCAGCGCTGCACGGCTGCATTCTTTGTCGAAAAGCTCTCACTGCGGAAACTTCCGCGTCCCTACGGCCCTCTCGCTGAGAGCTCACTGCTTGCTACACCGTCTCGCCCGGTTAGTTAGTATTCTGACCCGGTGTTCGGCGCCGCTCCGCACCGGGGTTTCAGCCGAGTTCAGGGTCAGACCAGCCCTGTGTCTGCGTCTGTGTGGGAACAAACACGGCCAGTCCAGCTCGGCTCGAGTTTCGGCCACACTCCACTGACTAGAACTTGGTAACTCACGGTTCCAAGTTGACAAAACACGAAGGAAAACGTCGTGGTCTCCTTGTTTAATTGTGCCGTTTACCTGTTCTGGGAAACTTTTTAAGTTTTTTATTGTTTTTTATTATGCTTTTTATTGTTCGTGAATAAGACAGTAAAAACTGAGACAAGATACCTAATTCTATTTATTCAGACATGATTAACTTTTTAGAAAATCGTTGGAGAACGACTGCCGTAGAAAACATAGGTATTTGATTTGAAAAAATAACTTTCCACCATTTCGAATACATATATACCTATATCTGCATAGTGCATTGAAAAAAAATGAGAGAAAGAAACACCTTGATGGTGAAAGTTATAAATAAACCGATTACATCAACAAATAAGCACATAATCGATCATCAGGATTGTTTGTTGTCTGCCCAACGTATTCCTGGCAGGGTCCCTATAGTAGTTGTTTAGGATACTGCAATAGGCATTTGTTTTTCTTTCGATAGGTATAGTTTCCAACATGAGGGAATTATTATGTTCGATCCGGATCGAGATAATGCTGAAATGCCTTTTATAGTGTACCGATCCTGAATTGCCTTCTGAGAATATGTAAAAAAATTAACAGATCGATTTAATTTCGAAGTCAGTTTCCAAACAACGATGGCAGAGGCACTCCTGAAGCACCGTCAGCCTGGCGCCAGCCATTGTCTGTCGTGCGTTCCGTTCTGATTTAACAATTGAAACGTCTCACATCTCTTTCACATTCACAGCTGCCTTCTAAATGTCTTCTACTGCCTTCTAAATGGATATGTAAAGAACGGTTTGCAATTCAACGTAAATAATAAATGTTTTATTTTTAAGACATTCACAGAACATTTATATGCCTGACATTTATAAGCACTGTGACTATGTAATTGAATAGAATACTTTATAACAAGATGTTTACATTTACTGCCGCATTATTCGTCAATCCATGCATTCTTCAAATAAAATTATTGTCGCAAAACAGCATTTATCTATTTAAGTAATTATACCTAGCATGCCCGTCATTATAATTCTGCATTCTACGAGCCGAAGCACTTGACCCGCAGCTACTCACTGTAGGTAATATTTATCCGCAGTCGGCACCCTTACCTACCTTCCTCACTCGGTTATATCATGTCAAGTAACCACACTATCTGAAAATCAAAATAAACGGTGCGCTCATAACCCAAACAAACCGCGCTGGTGGTAGCTCGCTGCCCTGACCGCGACATTAACCGTCACGGGAGTCTTGATGCCACCGGCACTGGTGTGGGTCCTGAACCGACAGTTTGTTGATACACATATCATAGTGGGTCCCAGGCGGACGGTCGCCACGACTGGACTACGTCAACTGACCAGCTGACAGCGTGGGAACGGGGAGCAGGCGGCCGGTCTGCTGGCCTGCAGCACGCGCTGGATTGGTGTAGAAGTGCTGTTACGTGCAGTGTGCAATGCGCATTGCGCAATGTTGTGCGGTTCGGTGGCTAATCAGTACCTACCTTGCATTATTGAATGTGGTCGCCGTGCAAACAGACAGCAAAGCCGAGCAACGTGTATTTTTAATGTGCAAGTATATATTGGCAAACGAGGAAATTATACCCGGACGCGTGCGTCGTGCAGGTGCACGCATGAATTTGTGCACGCAGAACTGAAGTGATGTAACGACTTATACGTCACCAGTTTAGTAAGTTACCAGAAGCGGCACTGTGTCTCACGGTCTAATTGAACTAGATAAACTCTAGTTAAACTCGGTTCCAGTGGTCCGCACTTCTTTTATCCCATAGACGCCAGACGGTTCGAATTAAAGGGACCCTCCCAGTTCCCACCTTCAAAAATGTTAATGAATTGGCATGAAAGTGATGTCGCTCTGTTCAGAAAGAGCGAAAACGAATATCTACCAAATTTCATCGAAAAATATTCACCGGTTTTCAAGATATTAGACTTTTACTATTGTTTACTTTTTGGGATCTCCGCTGTTCCTAGCGACTTTATTTGAAAGTGCGGCATTTGTTGCGCGCAAAGCAGCATATACCACCGCGTGCTACCAAACGTTTTAGTAAAAGATTTAAAAATCGTTAGATCTCCGCTGACGTCACAAATTCTAAGGGGGCACACCAATGCATTAGCCCCTTAGAATCCGAAAACTGCAAGTTTGAAATTCCATATCTCCGAATTAAAGCATTTTTCGATGTTGTGAGTGCCCAAACCGGTATTTTCAGGCCATGGCCACCAATTTGGCTATCTCAACTCAAAACTAATGTTAAGGTGGGATGGTCACTTTAAATACCAGGCGACACTTTCTGTTTCAGCCAAGGGAAGTGGGACGCAGCTCTCCCAGGAAAATCGGATTGGCCGTGGCAAACAGCAAGTTTTTTTAAGACGGTTTTGATCGTTAATGAGGGTTGATGAAATGCGACTTTCCAAGGAAAACGCGGATGGCAACTAGCAAGTCACCCTGCCCCTTGCAGCTGAGCAGGCCCGGACAATGAGATGCACCCATCCATGAGTCATGAGCCCCGCTGCACCACATGACGTTCCCGGCATTCCTCTCCATGACGTGACCCCGGCATCCATTGTCAGCTGACTATCCGGAAGTGGCCATTGGTTCGCCAGAGTGCGGCATTCACGCCATTTCCTGTCCGGGTGCAGCCAGTCTCGCGTCTGTCCGTCTCGCGTCTGTCCGTCTGTTCATGGTGTTTGCTCGGGAGAACGGAGCCTGTAAGACGGAGTTTTTTGTTTCTGCCATCGCGATATAATGTCAGCATAAAGCATTGCGTTGTGCATGTACACACGCTTGGACGTGCGTGCTCTTGTAGTGATTGTACTGTATGTACATTGTGCCTATAACCTACAATGTCTTTTATTTATGTGTTTGTGCACATTTTAGCTCTCGGGATTTAGGCAAGAAGGGTGCCTAGCTTACCGTAAGTGCAGCAGGTGCCAAGATACCGAACTTTTCGCATCAAAGTCGTCTTTTCCGATTGATCAGCTAAAATCAGTGTGTCAGTGCCACCCAAAGGCCAAAACTACCCACCCACAGTGCTACCGGCCGTGCACTCTCTTTGCACGCCGTGCACGTTTTCCCGTGCACTGTGCAATGATGTTTTCTCCGTCCCTGCACCGTCGGGGAGCACTCCTCTCAGATCGTGCCGGGACCCTACGGATCACTGCTGCGGGGTTGCGTGACCGCTCATCCCTGTCCCGAGACGGTCGGCTTCTAATGCGCCGTCCAGCCTCTCTGGTACGCTCAGAAAAGCCACGGTCGCTGTCCTTGGGTGCCGCCTCTCCTCAGTTCTCTCTCCTCACAGCCTTCGTCGACCGGCTGGCCGGGCGGCCCCGTCCCAAATCGGGTCGTCAACCCTGAGGCGCGTGACCCCATGACCCGGCCTCGGCGGTGGTAGGGTTGCAACGACACATACATGACCCGACAGCGAGCCGGCAGCCAGGTATGCAGTGGAAGCCTCGCGTTTTTGTGCCCACCAGCCGGGCTGACGGCGGCTGGTACCGGGGCTCGGACAAAAGGTGAGTAACCCCACCTGTTTGAACAGTCAAGCAAAAGGCTCGCTGCAGATGCTCATCATTGTTACACTAAAAATATTAACAACGTCACACACCATATATGAAGGAACTTACAATAAATCCCTAGGCCGTATATAAATCCCCAGACCGACGACCGACACTGAACGAGCAGCCACCGTTTCTCAGGCTGCCGTTACTCCCGTCCGCTCGAGCGCCTTTCTAATGCATTCCAGGACCGGTTCGACTCGTTGGGGGCGCGTTGGGCCGCCGTGCGGCGCGGCCGGTTGCGCTGAGAGCCGCGCGGCTTCGACTTCAGCCATCAGTGGAGTCCGGAGGCCGCCGCGGTCCGCACGACAGTGACCAGAGTGGGTGAGACCGCGAGTGGAAAGTGCGTGTGTGTGAGTTATTGTGTGAGACGGACAGTGAGTGTGTGTTGGGAGGGGGGTTGAGGAGAGTTAGCCAGCGCCGCCACTGACCGCATCCTCCCTTCCGAAGATCCTTGTTCCGATCTGCGCACAAGATCGGAACTCACCAAACCGGTTTCCGAGCCCGCCTGTCGCCGTACAAAGAATCGCGGTGGCTCATACGGAGTCCGTTGGAGCCGCCGCGGACGGGGGTCGCCCCGAACAACACCGCGGCTCGTGCAGCCCGGCGCTGGACTGGGCTCGTCATCACTGTGGTGACGCAGTAGCGAGCCTCGGGGACGCGTCGTTTGCCGCAGAGGCAGTCGGTAACACGTAGAATGTGCTGCGCCATTGCTCAGGCATCGTGTAGGCAGAAACGGCGTATGCCACACCAGGCATAGATTCTCGAATTGAATATTCATGCAGTCAGCTGTATACTCGAATGGGCGTTTCAGCGGGACCAGTCACTTTCAGATCGCCCGCGTTGTTCAGGAATGTGCGCAGTGCGCACCCCTGCCGGCCCTGCCTGCATTCCTGCATTTTTCCGCCCGGCTCCGCCCCCGTCCCCGTCCCGGTGGACCGACCATTTTCCGAGGTCCATCCCGTTGAGCACCCAGCTCACGAAGCGCCGTAAATTGGCACACCTCTGTCGTCGGCCGGTCTTTCAGTTTCAATCCACAGCGGCGAAAGTTACCGCACTATGACCCCCAAGGAGTCTTCAATCAATCAGACGTTGGCATGAACGGAAACCAATTTTCGCTTCTGGATGAAAACAAACCCGCCAAGCTCGCACAGGGGATATTGTCTTATAGGCGACATAGGAGCAAAAAAGATTGGTTGGTTACAATTAAATTGAATACCAAGCGTTTGCATTTTTACGGCGAATCTGTTAGCAAACCGGTAATGTTAAAACGTAAAACGTAAACAGTTTAACGCATCCGACGTTTAAGGCGATTTTGCCACGGATTAATTGTCGATAGCGGAGATCCCTGACGCCAGCTCAGATTAGAGTCCAAACTCTGCCCCAGGTCCAGTCCCAGCCTTAGGTCACAGCCCTGCAGCCATAAATCATAACCGCAACTCAGCCCAGCCCGTACCATCTACAGCCTATCTCCGTCGTTTTTGTCCGTGCAGGCACCTGTCGCCGGATGCGGCCAAGTCGCCGAGCACTTCACCTGGCTGTTCTCTTCTTATGATCTCGGCACCAATCGAATGGGTTTGATGACCTTCGATGACCTGACGTGACCTCAAACAGGTGGTATGACATTTTGCTAGTCGCCTTGTAAACAGAGGTCACCTTTCCTTTGTGACCTATATCTCGTCCCTTGACGTTATACATGGTTGCACCAGGCACCTTATGTCTCTGTCCGTTTAACGTTCCCAGTCCCATGTTCAAGATCATCACATTTACCTGTCTGTTGTGCCAAGTCAGCTCCTTGCAGCCCCAAGTGCTCTAAGGATTGTAGCCCCAAGTGCTCTAAGGATTGTAGCCCCAAGTGCTCTAAGGTGACCTGTATTGTAGACTGGTTCACATTTATAGACCGCTTGGGACGTTGGCGCATTGTTCAAGCCGGTCTGTCTCTTTTTAGGATTTTGAATTGGACATATTTTCCGGGTCTTTCCTGTCTACAAGACATTTGCGTGATCTATCGTTTCCCTGACGCCTACTGTTAACGCCAGACCCCTTGAGACCCTAATTTTTCGCGATTACTTTTAAATGCGTGAAGGAATTTCAACCAAGCTCAGGACATGGCCGTTTCAAGACAGGCCGAAACTTTTACAATTTAGATATTTTATCGCCATTTCAATATTTCAGGCACTTGTCATTGACTCGTAATGTTAAATTTCGAGCAAGATTTTCATCCGGTGTGTAGAGGCTATCACCAGTCAGTCTGTGATACGTTATGACGTCACAGCTAAGCCCCGCCTCTGTGGTCTTGGCCTGCGGCGGTTTCGGGCCGGCGCGCGGTCACTCTCGCTGTGGCGGGGAGCGTGGACGGGCGACGGGCGAGCGGTGCCGAAAGCCGGCGGAGTTGTGCGTAGCGTCTTGGCTGACAGTGCCCAGAGAGCGACATGATGACTAAGGAGTCATAAATGCTCAATGCGCATTGCTTCTACAATGCGCATTGAGCATCCACCACTCAATGCGCATCCACCACTCATGTTCGCTGATATATTTTTTTTTTTTTATAAGCTGCAAATGACGGGCAGATGGCATATAACTGACATAAGGTTAGGAAATATTCACCTGTATTTAAAGCCTATGGCGTTGCAGATAATGCGATAATGGGATGTCGGATGTCACCAAGTAGCTGCCGATTTGTACATCGCTATGCAACCATCGAACAACGCAATAATAAGTTAATTGCCTGAGCTTCACATCATACGGCTCGCTCGTATTTCAAACAGCTACCCTACATCGAAAATCGTATTTGTTAGGAATCGTTAACGTTTGTTCGAAGCACGACTGAGTAGTAGGTTGAGGAGTGATGATCCTCTTGGTCCTATATACAAGAGTCAACAAGAGCCTAACATTTACTTGACCGTCTGCTGCAATTGACTCATAGCACGTGAAGCGTCAGCGAAATTCATAGTCCTTCACAGATGGCAGGGGTGTCGTTTGTACAGAGGTCGCTGATGGGCACGGGTCAATGCCGCAGTCGTGGGCGGAGCCTAATGTCATATGACGTAGAAAGCCTCTATCCAGGATGGAAAAACAGTTAACATTACGAGTCAATGACAAGTGCCTGAAATATTGAAATGGCGATAAAATATCTAAATTGTAAAAGTTTCGGCCTGTCTTGAAACGGCCATGTCCTGAGCTTGGTTGAAATTCCTCCACGCATTTAAAAATAATCGCGAAAAATTAGGGTCTCAAGGGGTCTGGCGTTAACAGTATACGCTTCGAGATTCAACTAAAACGTTGCGAACTGAAAGTTGCAACCTGGCAATGAGGCTGATGTTCACTCCCAGTAACTCATTGGATGGAATTGCCTGCATGGGGATAAAATGTCAGGATGTCCTGGGACGTGCTTGACAGTGTTAGACAGTGCTTGTCGCCAGTCCCTCGGTCGGCCATCTGCACCTGTTGCAGGTTACAGGTGCAGTTACCTGTTCACTGTTCAGCAGTGCCTATCTAATTGGCGAGTGACCGGAATGACCTTAAGGTGAATTCATGGAAAATCCCTGAAGGTGGAAGCAGTCGACAAGCAGCCATATTTAACCCTTGGAATAGGGCGAGGCAGTAAGCTAAGCTCGCATGTTTCACGTTGAAGGTTGCGTGGAGCATGACTGTGTCTTGGTCTAGTGTCTACGGGCCAGGGTCAGAGATCCACTCATACCGATGCAGGAATGCAGGCTTTCTGTGCCATTACCTCCATCAGCCCACTGCACTGAGCTCACTGCACGCTGCACACGTGCAGTGTGCACGTCGCTCATGTGCACGGTGAAGACGGGTCGGCGTCACTGACGGCCACCTGCCAGTGACCGGGTTCCCGCGGCCCGCATTCCAGCGGTTTCCGGCAGTGCCAGTGGTGGGAGTGGGACCAGCGGCGGATACAACTCGGCGTCGACTGGACGCTGGCCGGCTGGACGGGTTTGTCCGCGCTGAGCGTGACGCTAACCGTGACGTGACGTGACGTTAGCCGTGACGACGTGATGTGACGGAGGTGTGAAAGCGGGCCGTCACATCGGTTCGTATCACGCGATAATAGCCGTTTTCACGACTGCCATCTGGTACACATTTGGTGCAGATTAGGTGCAGATTAGGTGCATATTTGGTCAAATTAGGTTCAGTGTATCTCTTAGAAGCTATCAGCTATAGGGTTGCACTAAATGCTTATATGCCTCCTTTGTCATATTATCAGAGAGTATCATCGATTAAAACACTGACATAGTTTCATAAAATGAATATATTCGCTGTAAAAGAGATCAGGTGCAGATTTGGTCAAATTGGTGCATTCGCCGGATTGCCCGTCGTGAAAACGGCTATTACCGTGAGGCTCCCGTCACCCTGACGGGCCTGTTTTTAAAACCAGAGCGAGAGGCATGTGGGCGAATTGGTGCGACTATGGACACTCTTCGGGTCGATTTCGAGTTCTCGACTGGCCGATGAAGGCGGCAGGGAGGGAAATAAATAGTTTGTTGGAGTATGGAAAGAAGGTGGATGCTCCGTCGAGAGTCATGGATGAGATTATCCGCGAGCCATTGATGCGATTATCCGCGGTCGGTGTGACTGACCTGACCGAGCTTCCTCGTCTCGCTTGGCGGAGCAGGAGACAGCGTCTCCTTTGTCAAGGAGACCATCCCGGTCTCGACACTCCACCCGAGACTCATGGGTTTCATCGGAACGTGACATGCATTCTTGGCTGTTTAAAATTCCGCACTCAGCTGCCGCGTGCAAACAGACGGCGACGTTGTCATGACAACGCGAGGGTCAGGAACGGATAGCAGCGTCGCGGTGAATTTGATTCAACTCCCTAAAACAACCTTCGATTCAACTGCGGCTTCGTCCGCTTATCACACATCCAGGATTGGTTAAAATGACGCGCTCCGGCGCGGTTCGTGTCGCGTCATGCTCACTTCATGGACCATTTACCGCACCTCTAAGTATAGGCTCAGTTCTTGAAAAGTAGAACTGCAATATATACCTTCACTCTACAGGATGAGGTCCGGCTTTTTCTGTCGTTTCGCCGCCGCATGACGTTTGAACGTCTACTTGGGCTGAGGGTGGGGACACCCCGTTGTTCCACCCCACGAGCGACAATGGGTTGTATTTCACGGCTGGAGGCCTCCCCTGCCATCAGGTGGCCTGGTCCAGACTCGGGAACACCATCAGACCAGGGTCTGGTCGGTGGACGGCACTTGGCCCGGGTCTGCCCGCCGACATCAAACTAGACGCTTTCGTAAATGGAGTATCTCACGATTCACGAGGGCTGCCGACGCCCGGCTCTCTCATACTCCCACACAACACACGATCTTTCCCAATGCACAACGACTCGCTGAGACTCGATGACTCGCTTCCATCCCCTGGCTCATTTAAGTCTGTTTCTCTGCAGCTAAATGAATGCAAAATGTTCGTGTGATTCGTGGTCGTTTACTCTGATCCAGCACGGCAGACCAAAGTGTTCATGTAATCGTCCAGTTCACTAATAATTGCGTATCTGATCGAATCGTTTCATTAACCGGAGGACCAAAAGAGTTCTTAGATGAATGTCTATTTCTGGATTACTCGTCACACACTGCACGTCAATCGAATCGTACGACGCCGGCGCCGTTGCGCCGGCGGAGTCGCGTCGCCGTCGTCGTCGTGTCGCAAACTGCCGAGCCGGCCGGCGGCGGCCGGCCCGGCGCGTTGGGGCCGGTCAGCACACATATGTGCTCCAGATGACCCCCCCAGGCCCTGTAGAGGACCACGTGGGCGGCGGGGCTCGGCCGTGCCCGCCGCGCGCTGCCGTCGCTGTGCGGCACGGTACGTTTTCTCTCGAACATGGCCGGCCCGAATTTTCGCGTCGCTCGCGGAAATTCTAAACGTAAGAGAGAAAACATTAACGAAACAACAAACAGCTGCTCGCAAGCAGCGTCTCCGTCCGTATCGTACAGCAATAAACGAACGCTAAAGCTAAGGCTGTAAACTACATCGGTTGCGCCGCGCGTCGGTCCCAATCTAAGGCTGCTACACTCTAAGGCCCTAAACTGCTAATCGCACAGACCGACCGGCCGAATGACCCGGGAGGGGCACTATGACAGTGTGAACGCGTAGCACTGTCGAACGGCTCACAGCTGTTAGCTAATGGCTAATCACCAAACAAATGACAATTGACACAAGCGACAGCGCACAGAATGAGCGGCTCATTCTCACACACGCACACGTCAACCTAACACGAATGACGGACGCAGTTAACACTCACAAATGTTCAGACTCCGACGCTGCTCGGCAGCGGCACACGGTGGTCGTAAAAGGCTCACTAGTCGCCCCACTCACTCACACATTATCCGTCTGAGTCCATTTACTGCCCGTCACCATCGCACTGGAGACGGCAGAGACGAGAGATCGGCCGCCTAGAGCGACTAGTGGCAGTGGCCATTTCGACCACCCGCCCTCGGCCGTCGGCGCCAGGGAACACGTTCACCACGCGCCCCACAGGCCAGTGCCCGCGAGGCAGATTGTCTTTTGTCACCGGCGCTAATTCGTCGAGCTGCACGTCTGCCGGGTCTGCGCGTCACTTCATCCGTGTGATGAGCGTCCGGAGGTGCGGCTCGGGGCCGGCTCGCCCACTTGGAAGGCTGTAGGTCACCCGTTAGCGGCGGCGCTGGCTGGGCTGACCGTTTCCGGCACGGCATGCAGGCAGGCGTGTACCGCTTCACAGCGGCCCTGTCACTGATGACCCAGAAGTGGTGCCGCAGGCGAGCCAGAACGTGCTCTGCGCCAGAATGGGCGAGCTTCTTGTGTCGGTCGGTGACGATCAGCCGAGTGATGTCTCCGCGAGCAGGTAGAATCACCCGGTGCTTGACCTTGAAGTCGAGCTGGGCGTGGCGCAGCTGGCCCCCGACTCTTAGAAGGCCGTTCGGGTCCAGGAAGGGGTTAAGCCGGTACATCTGGCTGTTCGAGGGAAGCCGCCTTCCGTGCTGGAGAGCTTCGATTTCATCGCCGAACTGCTCGGCCTGTGTGCTGAGCAGCCAGACACGCTCAGCTTCTCTCAGCTCTTCAGCAGTCAGCGGTCCCGTCCGCCGATCAGCTGCTGCTCGGCTGCGGCTGTTGTGAGCGAATCTGCGCGCCCACGCTGTCACACGCAGCAGCCTGAGCCATGATGAGAACCGGCTGGGGTTTATGGTCGGCTCCGCTCCCCTGGTGACGCAGGCTGGTGCTCTCATTTCGGCCGTTTCCTCGTCTCTCGGGCGCTCTGTCGGGCGGGGCGGCGCGGCGGGCCGGTCCTGGGGACGGCGCGACAGGACGGCGCGACCTTGGCCCCACTCTCCGCTCGGTGCCACCTCAGCCACCGAGCGGCCTCGGCTGCCTATGTTCGATGAGTTCAGTGACCCTGGCGCGTGTTGCCATCGAGTCACTTCCGAAGCGTCCTGGGTTTCCTCGCTGACACGGATATGATGCACGTCCTTGTTGACTGGCAGGTTTCGATCCGGCGCGCGGCCGGTGACCGTCCAGCCGAGCAGTGTTCTCACGGCGCACGGCGCACCCGGTGGTCCGTCGATCACCTGACGTGCCACGATCAGTTCTATGACGTCAGCGCCCAGAAGTACTTCTACTGGACCTCGAGTCGTACTCGGCAGATCCAGGTCAGCGAGATGAGGCCATTTGCCCTTCCCCCGTGACCAGTCCATGGCGTGATTTGACACACTCAGCGTCGGCGTCGTTTGGGCGTTCCGTATTTCGTGACGTGTGCCACCGCTGCTGACAGGCTCGATCACGAAGGACACACGGCGTGATCTGAGTCGTTCACTTCCGTTTAGGGTACTCAGGACCAAACTGTCAATGGGTCCAGAGATGCCGAGACGGTCGCTCAGGCCTTCGGTCACCAGCGTTACCTGGCTCCCGAGGTCGAGAAGCGCGTGGGTTGTGCAGCGCCCAGCAGGACCATGCACCGTTATCGGCAGTGTCTGCAGCAGCACCTCACAGGGTGGCTCGACCACCGCAGTGCCAACATGTTTCACTGGTGACGGCGCGCTGCCGGCAGCATTGCGCCGTGGAAACACACGCTCTCCGTTGTGCAGAAGCGTGTGGTGACGTTTTCCACAGTTCTCGTGACCACATTTTGCGCTAGACGTGCACGCGGCGCTGATGTGGCCTCGCACGAGACAGTTGAAGCAGAGCCCGTTTCGACCGGCCACTTCAGCTCTCTCGCTCGCTGTCAGCTCCAGAAACCTGTCACAGCGCTCTACGTCATGTGCCCCCTGACAGACTACACATGCGTCCTCACTCGCGACCGGCGCTGCCTTTATTGCACTAATTTTCGGTTTTACGACCTCTCGGGGCGCGGCCGGCGCTAGCGCAGTCGCATAAACACGCCGCTGCCGGCTCTCCCCACTGTTGACCTCGGCCTTGGATTGCTGGTGGCCCGTCAGGGTCAGGGACGCGCGCCCAGCGGCCACGTAGCGGCGCAGCCAGCTGTCCAGGTCAGCGAGAGTTGGGCGGACGAGACCGCTGTGTACAGCGTGCTCGCCCCACTTCAGCGCCAGCGCAGCGGGAAGCTTCGAGATCACGGCTGTTACATTGGTGGCAGCCGAGATGTCCGCGTCGTAGTGAAGGCACTGTAGCACACGGACTGCGGTGCGAAGGTCACGTGACAGCTCTGTCACAGCCGACATATCACCATCTTTCACCGGCCGCGAATCGAGCAGTTTTTTCATCGTCGCGTGAATGACCCGCGCCGGGTCACCGAACTCCTCCTCTAGCTCACGCAGAGCCTCGCCGTACAGAGAAGAGTCGCACAACATACCGCGCACTGATTCCTTGGCCGGCCCGGTGAGATGAGCCTGGAGATATGTCAGGCGCTCGACGTCAGTCAGGTCGTCTCGGTCGTGCACTAGAGCCCTGAACAGCGCGATCCATCTCGGCCATTCCAGAGCGGAGCCGCTGAACTTATCCAGGGTCACTCGAGGCAGCTGTGGAGTCGTTTGCTGTCTCACGGGCTGTAGCGGGCGTCGCGGTTCCTGCTGGTGACGGTCGTCGTATGGCCGCGCGCTCACCAGTTGTCCGTACTGGGAGGACTGCTCCACCCAGTCCCGGGTGCGTGAGGACCTGTCACCCGGCAGCAGCGGCTCACGCAGCTGGGCAGCTGGCTCACTTGGAGCTGCGGCAGCAGGCCGAGCTAGAGCCTGACGGTCGACGGCAGATGACTGGTGGTCATACTCCTCCTCCTCGAGCAGCTCCAGCTCCAGCTGACGGCGTTCAGCTTCGTCGGCGAGCTGTTGAGCTTCGAGAGCTGCCCGCTGTCGTGCCAGTTCTGCCTCTGCCGCGGCCGCGCGCTGGCCTTGCTCCGCTGCGAGCTTGCTTAGCGCGGCTCGGCGGCGGGCTGCGCTGATGGTGGACGACGCTGCGCTGCCGAAGGTCTCGCTGCGGGTATGACATGCCTGCGAGCTGCGCGTAGATTTAGCGTCACACCGTGCGACCGCCTTTGCGGTCGATTTCGCGTCGGACTTCGCTTCCGACATCACTGCGTCGGACTTCGCTTCCGACATCACTCGTTCACTGCACTTGCGTCGGACTGTACGTCCATTCACTCACTAGTTCACATACATCCGGCCCGGAGGACCAAAATGTTCGTGTGATTCGTGGTCGTTTACTCTGATCCAGCACGGCAGACCAAAGTGTTCATGTAATCGTCCAGTTCACTAATAATTGCGTATCTGATCGAATCGTTTCATTAACCGGAGGACCAAAAGAGTTCTTAGATGAATGTCTATTTCTGGATTACTCGTCACACACTGCACGTCAATCGAATCGTACGACGCCGGCGCCGTTGCGCCGGCGGAGTCGCGTCGCCGTCGTCGTCGTGTCGCAAACTGCCGAGCCGGCCGGCGGCGGCCGGCCCGGCGCGTTGGGGCCGGTCAGCACACATATGTGCTCCAGATGACCCCCCCAGGCCCTGTAGAGGACCACGTGGGCGGCGGGGCTCGGCCGTGCCCGCCGCGCGCTGCCGTCGCTGTGCGGCACGGTACGTTTTCTCTCGAACATGGAGTATGGAAAGAAGGTGGATGCTCCGTCGAGAGTCATGGATGAGATTATCCGCGAGCCATTGATGCGATTATCCGCGGTCGGTGTGACTGACCTGACCGAGCTTCCTCGTCTCGCTTGGCGGAGCAGGAGACAGCGTCTCCTTTGTCAAGGAGACCATCCCGGTCTCGACACTCCACCCGAGACTCATGGGTTTCATCGGAACGTGACATGCATTCTTGGCTGTTTAAAATTCCGCACTCAGCTGCCGCGTGCAAACAGACGGCGACGTTGTCATGACAACGCGAGGGTCAGGAACGGATAGCAGCGTCGCGGTGAATTTGATTCAACTCCCTAAAACAACCTTCGATTCAACTGCGGCTTCGTCCGCTTATCACACATCCAGGATTGGTTAAAATGACGCGCTCCGGCGCGGTTCGTGTCGCGTCATGCTCACTTCATGGACCATTTACCGCACCTCTAAGTATAGGCTCAGTTCTTGAAAAGTAGAACTGCAATATATACCTTCACTCTACAGGATGAGGTCCGGCTTTTTCTGTCGTTTCGCCGCCGCATGACGTTTGAACGTCTACTTGGGCTGAGGGTGGGGACACCCCGTTGTTCCACCCCACGAGCGACAATGGGTTGTATTTCACGGCTGGAGGCCTCCCCTGCCATCAGGTGGCCTGGTCCAGACTCGGGAACACCATCAGACCAGGGTCTGGTCGGTGGACGGCACTTGGCCCGGGTCTGCCCGCCGACATCAAACTAGACGCTTTCGTAAATGGAGTATCTCACGATTCACGAGGGCTGCCGACGCCCGGCTCTCTCATACTCCCACACAACACACGATCTTTCCCAATGCACAACGACTCGCTGAGACTCGATGACTCGCTTCCATCCCCTGGCTCATTTAAGTCTGTTTCTCTGCAGCTAAATGAATGAACTCAAGGAATGAACCCATTCTTGATTCCTGAATCCGGGTCATATTTTCGACATCCCTGAATCGTGAAACTGCAGTACGACGCATGTCAGCCTTTTCCCCAGTCCCGCTGGCGCTCATCGAAATAAACGCCATCATTCTTCGAGAGAGACGTTTTCATCTCTCGACATTCGTCGGCACTTCTTTTACTAGAACAATTTTTTTTTCATAAGCTTCTTTGATCTCTCTCTCCCTCTCTCTCTCTCTCTCTCTCTCTCTCTCTCTCTCTCTCCCTCTCTCTCTCTCTCTCTCTCTCTCTCTCTCTCTCGCTCGCTCTCACCTCTGCGTGGGTTCTGCCGAATCATGACGTTAGCTCGGCGCCTGAGGACCAGCCCCTGCCGGTACAGAATCTACAGGACGGTGTATACTTTCACACCGATGTGGCACTAGCGACGCCGGTTACAGAATGACCAAGTCTTTCTAAGTGAGCGAACCGTGAGGTTAACCGAGGGCAGGGGATACTCACTGACACAGGATAAGCCATCCGGTTCATCCACCGTCCTGCAGAGATTCACAAATGGCTGCACCACCGCCACCGGTCACCGGCTGGATGGCTGGGCGGTAGTGGCGGCTGGTCAAAGCACGTGACATTTGCACTGTATTCAGTGGAGCGATTGTCCCCTCAACGCGACAGGGGCCTCGGAGCGCTTCGGGGAACGTATTGATGAAATATCGACGAGCGAAGAGACGGCACCGTCGAACTAACATCAGTAGAATTTTCGGGTACTGTCGGCTACCATCTGACGGAAAACGATACACTTCCGTGCGCTAATTAGCATTCTTCCCATCCACCCCTCTTCCTGCCGACTGCCCTCTCGACCCCGCCCCTCCCGGTCTTCCCACCTTCACCCCATCCACCTGCCGCCCGCCGACTTCGCTCGCCGGCGCTAGTTCCGGTGACGGCCGGTGGCGTCGCTGGCGTCGCGGAGTAACGAACGCCGCGAGCCAAGGCCGCTGCGAGCCGCGGGCGGCGCGTCGCGGCTCCAGTCCACTCCAGTCCAAGTCAGGTGGCGGCCGACCGGCTTTGTGCCGCAAGAGACTGACGGCGTTCTTTTCCAGCGAGTCCAGTGAGCGAGCCGGGCGGCGGCGGGCGTGCCCGAGAGCGTCTGTGATAAACTCTGTGAGTGGGCCGCGGAGGCCGCAGCATCGGCATCGGAGCGTGCACGTGCAGTGGTAGCGGCTGGTGCTGTGTCGGGTGGTGACTGGTGCCGACCCGGGAGATCAGTGATTGGTGACGACCATGGGTGCCCAGGCGTCTCACGAGCCCCTGGAGCAGAGTGTGGCACGGGTGAGTACCTATACCTCGTTATCGTAAATTGTGTCTTGTGGGTGATTGTTGCGGTGGTTGACTGAGACATGGACACATCAAGTTGAAGTCCGTGGTAGTAATACCTGATTCCTGTTGGCTGTTGCTGTTGTAAGTTGAGTTGGTTCAGGCTGATGCTGGTAAAGCCAAGGCCCTTATTTAAGTTTTGATTATATTATAATTCATAATATAGATCGACTAGTGGACTGTTCAAAATAAGTTCCACTGCAATGTTGATGTGAAACTTATTTTGATGGGACGTCAGCGTGGCACGTGCGACTTAGCCTTTTTGGAGGGGGGGGGGGGGCACACCAATAACCATTGACCAATGACCAGCTTATAGGCGTGGCAAGGGCTGCGCGCAGGGGCGGATCCAGAAAATCTCCAAGGGAGGGGCCATTAGAAACTAGAAACCAGGAGGCCCCCCCATAATCCCACCTGTTGGAGGCCCCATCTTCCCACTTGTTGGCCCCCCCCCAAAAAAAAACTGCGTCTATTGAGCTTATCTAGCTGTTCAGGCAACATCTCAACATCTGTGCAGGCTTGGAGGCCCTCTGTGCAGGTTAGGAGGCCCTGTAAAAGTGGTCATCTCTGTGAGTATAAGAGACCTCCAAGTTATGAAAAGCTTTACCAATCTTCTAACAAAGAAGTCTTCTCAGCTAGTCTTCTAAGAAATAACTAAGTGGGTAGGTTAAAAAAAAAACTCATCGGATTTCGGCCACTTTATTTTCAGGAGGCCCCCTTTTCAGCTTTTTAACTTTTTAACTTTTTATTTTATTTTTGAAAAAAAAAAATCGGCTAAGGGGGGGGGGGCCATGGCCCCCATGGCCCCCCCCTTGTATCCGCGCCTGGCTGCGCGTCACGCCCATCGGTATCGTGACGATGGATATTGATCCGTGAATCAGGACGGCTTACCAGTAGGGTGTCCCAAATTTCACGAAGTTTTTCAATTCACTTAGGATACACCGGGATCCCGTTCCTTGGTTCATTTGAACCTCACACACCAATTTATAGAGTAAACTACCGGTAAACAAGGTTGCCGCTAGTGCTCTTAAGTTTTATTTGCATTTTGGTGTTATATGATAGTGCAGCGTTGTAGTCTCCGAATGCAAAATGGGAAATATGTGTAAGCAACGTAGCAATATTACCTTCTTCGATGCTCAGTGATGCTCAGATCCCACGCACATTGCACAATGATGAAAATCCGGTTTTATGTACGCATACATACGTGTGAAACTGTGTGTGTGCGTGCCCGTATGCCTCTATGCGTGTGTGTATGTGTGTGTGTGTGTGTGTGTGTGCGCGCGCGCGCGCGCGACTGCGTGCGTGCCTACCGGATAGAAGGCAATGCCAGTTTTAATCTTGGTGTGGGTGATTTCATGTGCCGCTGATTTCGTTTAGGAGTAAGCGATCAAACAAATGTCTCAGGTTAGTGCTTCAAATGTCTCGCTTCAGATCGAACCGTCTGCGGCAATGGCACACCACATAAACGCAGATTGAACAGAATCAAATTTACATTGCAGCTATGGGTATTAAGTTCACCGTACCCTGTCCTGAGACCGTCCACGCGTAACATCACCGTACCCTGCTCCGAGATCCGTCTAAACCAACATGATGCCTTGCTCTGAAAACCGTCTGACACATCGTACCCTATTCTGAGCTTCGTCTAAAACATCGTACCCCATTCTGGGATCCGTCTTAAACATCGTACACTGCTCTGAGGTCCATTTACACTCTACGGTCTACACGTAACGTCATCGCACCCTGTTTAACATCTGTCTACCACTACAGACCCATGTAACGTCCTTCTTGGTGTGACCGTAAAGCGACCTGTGTCATGCCACCACCTGGGCCAGCGCCTGCAGCTGGTCCTCACCTTTCGTTCTGGCCATCATCTCCTGTGCCAGCTTCACTCCACGATCCGCTCCATCATTCACAACTGCCAGGCTATTGACGTATTTGTGAACTGCGTTGTAACCTGAGATACTTTTCCATTTTTGACAGGCTCTTGCAACCATTCGAGGGCGCACTCATCCCGATTATGGATGAGTGCCTATGATTCTCATAGCCGGGTGCCCGGTGCAACCATTCTAGGGCGCGCTCATCCAGATTCTGGATTAGTGCGCCCTCGAATGGTTGCAAGAGCCTGTCAAAAATGCAAAAGTATCTCAGGTTACAACGCAGTTCACAAATACGTCAACAGCCTGGCAGTTGTGAATGATGGAGCGGATCGTGGAGTGAAGCTGGCACAGGAGATGATGGCCAGAACGAAAGGTGAGGACCAGCTGCAGGCGCTGGCCCAGGTGGTGGCATGGCACAGGTCGCTTTACAGTCACACGAAGAAGGACCACGTGGGTCTGTAGTGGTAGACAGATATTATAGCAAGGTGCGATGACGTTATGTGTAGAGTGTAGAGTGTAGATAGGCCTTACAACAGTGTAGGATGTTTTAGACGGACCTCAGATCAGTGTACGATGTTTAAGACGGATCTCAGAATAGGATAAGATGTTTTAGACGAATCTCAGAGCAGGGTACGATATTTTAGACGGATCTCATAGCCGGGCACGATGCTGTTGACGGATCTCAGAGCAGTGTATGATGTTTAAGACTGATCCCAGAATGGGGTACGATGTTTTAGACACATCTCAGAATGGGGTACGATGTTTCAGACGGTTTTCAGAGCAAGGCATGATGTTGGTTTAGACGGATCTCGGAGCAGGGTACGGTGATGTTACGCGTGGACGGTCTCAGGACAGGGTACGGTGAACTTAATACCCATAGCTGCAATGTAAATTTGATTCTGTTCAATCTGCGTTTATGTCGTGTGCCATTGCCGCAGACGGTTCGATCTGAAGCGAGACATTTGAAGCACTAACCTGAGACATTTGTTTGATCGCTTACTCCTAAACGAAATCAGCGATCCGGTAGGCACGCACGCAGTCGCGCGCGCGCGCGCGCACACACACACACACACATATACACACACGCACAGAGGCATACGGGCACGCACACACACAGTTTCACACGTATGTATGCGTACATAAAACCGGATTTTCATCATTGTGCAATGAAGCGTGGGATCTGAGCATCACTGAGCATCGAAGAAGGTAATATTGCGACGTTGCTTACACATATTTCCCATTTTGCATTCGGAGACTACAACGCTGCACTTTCATATAACACCAAAATGTAAATAAAACTTCAGAGCACTAGCGGCAACCTTGTTTACCGGTAGTTTACTCTATAAATTGGTGTGTGAGGTTCAAATGAACCAAGGAACGGGATCCCGGTGTATCCTAAGTGAATTGGAAAACTTCGTGAAATTTGGGACACCCTACTTACCAGTTACCGATAGGGTTAGGCGATAGTGTTGGGATTGTTCGTGCACCCAAGAACTAATGATCGGCCAAAGTATGGAAAATTCTCCTCGAATCTGACCTGACCTGACCTTGCAGTAACGAAGCCAGCGACTGGATTCCAGAAGTTAACCTCCCAGGACCCAGAGTCGTATCCTAATCCCTGTTTAGCTGGAGCAGCAGCTGAAGCGTCGAACGTCTCGGCCATCCGGTTCATTAGCTCCAGCTCATCTGTGGCCGAAGTGACAGGTTCGGTCGTTAGACATTAGTCCGAGGACTGCACGAATGTTATTGGCACCGTGCCAGGCGTCACAGGGCTTCCTTTGGGACCTTGCGGGGGAGGGGCTGCCGAAATAGACGCAAGCAGGGACCTCCCGGTCAGATTGAGCCCGGTTTGGTAACGGGGCATATTCTAAACTGTGGATAGTGCCCAATAATGTACGTTTATCTACTTATATGATTTTCAACAGCTTTGTTCTGAATGTTAGCGATTGATTATTTGAAAAGAATAGGCAGCATCGTCTCAAGGCCGGCTTTTTCTGCGATATAAAATCAGTCGAGTCACTGGGATGTTGCATGCAAGTCTGTCAATAATCTTTCATTTCTTGAACCTCACAGGCTATAACAGCTACTGAGACTGAACAGTAGTCTATGCACTTAACCATTGTATCTTGTATCAGTCGTCCCTCTCTATAAAGTTTACATTAAATTTACTGTGTTAATGACTTACAGAGCGTTGTGTGCACGATTTGAGCATGCATTAGCTTTGAATTCGATAACTGGTGAAGCACTGGTTGCAACACTGTGTTGGCAACTGTCTGAAAGGATCTTTGGAGTGAACTTTTCAATACGCTGACTGAAAGACTAATCGCCTTTGATGCTTCCAACTTGCTGTAACACATTTAAACGATGTCAGTGTCTGTACCTACTTCTTGTTCTGTCAGACGCTGCACACATTTCAAACGTTTGTTTTCTCTTTAGGCGTACTTTGAAGTGAGCTTCAAAGTGTGTTCAGTTTGACTCAGATACCATTGAAGCACACAGCATCTCAATATAGGTCTCGTCAGCTGCTATTGTTTGGATGAAATGTCCTGTAGATCTGACGGTCGTCCCCCGCTCCCCGTCCTCGCCCCGCCCACTGTCCTCCGAAGCGGCTTTGCAGGGAGTGGGGCGGCCACTGGGGAGGGGGGATAGGAGGGGGGGACTGTTAGACACGTGCGATTTGTGAGGACGGTACTTTTCTCTCGGTTAGGTGAGAGGGTGGTCTGTCTCACGTCTGCCATTCAGCATGAATGGTTCAGCCGACCCGTCATACTCCGTCCCATTGAACCAAACCATTCGGTTCAGCTGTGATATCTGGCTGTCTGATTCTACCCGAATTTCATGGTCCAGCCGCAATGTCTTGTCCAACTGATTTGAGCGAATGAGTTTATGGCAAAGGACAAAGGTTAAGTTGTTCGCAGGTCATTGATGGGAAAAATGTAATGTGAAAATGCCACACATCCTGCCCTGAGTGCCCCTGGGGCCGAGCAAGCGGTGGGCGTACTCCGTGCCAGTTACGAAAGCAGCTCACTGCCATTAATCTTCATCAAAGATGCCACTACATCAAAGGCATCAAAGGTCCGATGAGTTGGGCTGGGCTAGCAGCTCGGCTTGTTTGCCCCTGAGGGACGTCCCTGACCCATTCTCACACCCAATCCTTCCCACTAGCTACCATTGACCACTGAGCGGTGACCAATGACCACTGACCAGTGACCAGTGACCACTGACCACTGACCAGTGACCAGTGACCACTGACCACTGACCACAGAACTTCTCTCGGCCCCGCGTGACCTCGGTCCAGCGTCCACCGGGCGCCGCATATTCTAGACATGACGTCATCGCGCGACCCACCCACAGCTCTGGTGACGTCAGCTGACCCACCTCGATGACGTCATGTGTCACGTGACCCGGACAAGGTCACCGTTCCACGAACACCGAGAGACGTGCTGGCAACCATCGTATTTCGTCGCTCGGCAGGGCCTACGATATAGCGTGACCCTATCTCACGTAGGTATAGGCACGGCATACATCATGCCCATGATGGCGTGGCCATGGTGATTGCCCGTGCCTCTGAGCGAGATTGTTGAGGATTTTCCTAATCCCACATGCCCTTTTTGGAGAGCAAGCATCACGCCCGTGAGATCCGAGGCGTGTTTGGTGGGCGTGAGCATAGGCAATTGGCCGGGTTTGGAGAGACGGTTCGTCGCCCACCGTATCTGTTGTTGGGCAGCGCTCCCGTGGTTCTCGTGTGACTGCGGGGGGAGGGGAAGGGGAAGGGGAGGGGAGGTGGCCGTGACACAGTGGTGCGTATAATGACTGGTGATAATGGGCGCTCACTGCCACAGGCTCTGGGGCTCCGTTTGTTGTGTCGAAATTTGGACTCGGGCTGACTGGATGTGTCATGGCTCACAGGATTCGTGACGTCATTACTGTAACGATTTTTTTTTCATACGGCCTCACCGGTGTGTGCTTTGAGCTAAAATAGGTACTTTTCCTCTTTAGGAGGCAAGAGTTTCTTTGCTGATATAAACCATTTCATGTCTGAGATGCTAGTATCATAGTTTAGGTTTTATTCGATTACGCGGCACAAACAAAAGAAGCTGAAACTAAAACAGCGTTGGGTATCCGTGAAAACGGTGGCAGCATGTGGCAGGTTCTAGCCTCAACTCGTTTTCTGTTATTCATCACCTCTTTACGTCATACCGATGTGTTGAGTCAATCACAACCGATGATGAATCCTATAGCTTATTACCGATTCCATCCGCCATGGCCTCCGCCACAGCCGGAAACTGGCTGCATATACGGCACAGAGCAGCGATCGGCGATAGGCGCGGCCCCCTGGTGACGTCACGCTCTGCCCCTGATGACGTCACAGTGCTGACCGGTTCTCACCGGGCTAGGCAGGTCTGTACTGCGGTGCAGTGGAAATGGGGTGCATTTGAAACGGTGGCTGATGAAACAGGACATTTAATTTTGATATGAGTGATTGTGTAGGTGACGTGCTTGGTTGTGGTGTCAGAGCTCTGCAATAGGAGACGGAGAATGCTGACCAGATATATTCATAAAAATCGAACTGAATGAGTCAGGTGACTGATGACTCATGATCTCCCTTCGTCTGTTTGACTGCTGAGTCAGAAGGATATTCTGCATTTTTATCCAGTCAGAGCGTTTTCTACAACTGACGTTGAGTCAGCCAGTCCCCTGCCAGTCTATTTGACCTCGATGTCAGACGATCATCAGAGGTCTGCATAGTGCACATTACTGCATATACTGGGTGTTGACTGCTGACTTCTGAATCAGATAACTGCAAGTCAGATGACCAGAGGTAGATATTTGTCATAATCCCGGAGGGTGTTTTTCAGCACTTGGTGAATGGTAGTGTCGAATTCCAGCGTAGAAAAGCACATGTAGGTACGCTTTCCGAACAGCATCACTCTCCTCTCGACTTGCAAAGCAGTTTGTGTCTCAGCTGTAATTGGAGCAACCTCTGGAGCATTATTATATGGTAACCTTTGAATTTCAAAACCCCTAATTCTCCACCCCTCTAGATGATGCCTCATGCCGGTTCGGAGACCTGTCTTCCTTCGACCGACTGGGAAGTTTATAGTTCATCTGTAAGTGTTTTCCGCTCGTAAACTAACTGTCTGATAGTGTCTGAATCTGCTGCTTGCTGACATAGCCTCTCCCGTTGGGCGAATGACGACGACGAAGGTCTTGCTGACCACTGACCTTCCAGAGCACTCGCCGACATGTCATGCTAAATGTTACAGCCATAACCGCTGAGAAAGCTGGAACATCATCCATATCCGAACGACATTTTTACGCCTTGTTTCTCGGACTGGCCTCGTCCGGCGCGCTTCCCGTCTGCTCGTGTCCAGACATTTGCCGTTTATCATGGAGCTGTTAAAAAGCGGGCCGTGCCGTCTGTTGGCCGTCGTCGTCTGCTGTCTGTCTGGAGAGAGCTGGGGTAAAGCCCGGGGAGCTGTGCTGAATATTGGAGCTGGCTGCAGCAGAGACGACCGGGTGTGTTCCAGTTGAATTCTCTGAGAGGCGGAGTGATGCAACATGACTCTAATTAATGGCTGAGTGGCCCTAGTAAAATTGATATTTTCTTGCTTCATGCCAGTTGGGAATGGGATCATAAACAACTTCTATACGCGTGTTGTATGATTGTTGTGATACAACGCGATTGTTGTATTGTTGTTGTAATGGCTAGATGCTCTTTGACAGGGCCAATTAATCGGTTTACGAAGCCTAAACCTCCGTCTGATGCGTGTTTTTACGTCAAAATGGCGACTGAGCTGACTATTGGTATAGTCACTACTCACTGACGTGTAGCCATTTGTGATATTATGCCCACATGACCAGAGTGCACTCGACAGTTCGGTGGACGGCCGCGTCGTCTGGCGTCGCTGGGTCACGCACGTGTGATCGGTCACGCTCCATCGGATAGGTCACGCACTCGTCCGACGCTGCGCCCGGGTGGTCGATTTGTCGCGAACGCGGCGCGCTCGGCACGTCTGCAAGATAGAAATCGGCGGCGTATCTGTCCCTGGGGCGAGCCCTGAGGCGGCGGACGTCGACCGGGCTCTGCCGAGGATCCGCTCTCTCTTGGCTCGACGGGAGGTAGTCTGAGTTTATGGCTGCTCTCTTGGCTGGTGACGTGTGTGCGGAGCCGTATAGCAGCTAACGGCGAAAGTTGCGCTTCGAAGGGCCGACAGCCAGACAATGGTCCTGTCATTGGAAGTTTCCAGTCCAGCCGCGACGAAAATTTGTCGATGGCTGTCGAGATTTAGTTTCAATCAGGAAGGAGTCAGGAGGCGTCTTTAAGGAGACATGTTCGTAGTTAGCTTTCCTTTTTGCATGAGAGGCTCTCAAACTTAGATAAACGGGCTTACGCAATCCCAGTTTTGTTGAAGAGCTGTTATAGCTGAATTCACTTGGCAAAAACTGAAGGGCTAATGAAGCAATGAACATATGCCGTTCGGTCCTTTTTGTTTCCTAGTCTTTGTTATTCCCCAAAGTAAATAAGAATAAGTTACATCCCTTTCTCGTTATCACTGACCAAAACAAGATTTGGACATGAACACTAAGCGCTTGAACAGTATTGTGTGCTGAGTGCGCAGCAGCTGTCCTTGCAAATGCAATCAGGCCCAGGATGGAGCCAATTGTATGCAATGAAGTTGCCAATGATGCAGCGCGCTGCGACCGTCTGCCAACTGACGCAAGGTGACGTTAAAATCGTCCATGCTACGGGTCATGTCGTCACACCTCATCGCTGATTGGTGGTGTCAGGACAACGTCATGGGTGTGGAAACAGCGGCCGAAGGCGGAACAGAAGGGGCGGCCTACCTGTCAGAAGTGCTCCGAGACGAGCCTGAGCCTCGACCAGCCAGGAGCTGCCAGATTTGTGACGTCACATTGACGTAATGTGGCCTATCTACACCTGGGTAGGCTCTGTCGGCAGTCTGCGGTCTGCGCATCAGTCTGTCCCGAATTAGATGGTTTATTTAGGCGTGCAGGCGATAAACTGCATCACGTTTGGTGGGGCTGCGCCAATCCAAAATCCGCCCATGAGCCCTGACCGAAGCGCCCGCTACCACTGATCTGAAATAAAAAGCGCTTTTCGAAGGTGGCTTCTAATTCTGTTTCGTCAGGCCCTGTCCATTTCTTGGCAGATGTATTTTAACTGATGATATGTTCCTCATTGCTGACATATTATCAACTGACATCTGTCTGAAGTTTCCAGACTACCGTGACCGTTCTCGACATTTTTGACATTTAATTAATAACGCTGTGACGTTTCTGGCGATATTGGGACACATGTGACGCGCCGTGACGTTGCGGTATGCGCTCCTTCGCGCAGCATTTTGTGACGTGCGCCACTTCTGGCGTGAAAAGCGGACCACTGCTAACGAGCCGATGACCAGTGAACTGTGTCGGACAAATACCGCGGGCGTCAGCACTCTCTGAGAGAAGTTGAACGGCGACGGTCAGAAGCGTAGAAAAAATCGGTGCGACACCAAATAATTTTTAATCTAACAATCTTCGAATACGTGTTTCAAAAAGGAAAGCAAGTTTTCTGCTTTTCCAGCTCCCACTTGCATTTCTTTGGAAATATCGCACATTGGAAATAAAGCGTAGATTTTCATGCCTTTGCCTTTTCATGCCTTTTCATGCCTTTTTTGCAGTTTTTACTAACGTTTTGCTTACTTTAAACTATATCATTATGTGGTCCCTTACAAACTGCCAGTATTAACTTGTGAAAATGTGGCTTCTTGATAGGCGATAGCTATCATTTTATTGCGCAGATCGATTGTTACCTAAGGCATTTAAGCTTTGTAGTGTGTCCAGTATTCCACTCAGGTATGCTGGCCAATAAATTGATGGCGGTCGCCGTGTGCACTGTGCACTGTGTGCGTGAGTTACTGCTGCGTGCCGGTGCAGCGTGTGCCGCGTGAAACACCGCCCGTGGCCGCCGTCACGCGCTGCGGGGGTGCCCACTCGTCTGCTGAACCCACGTGTCTGTGTGGTGACCTGACCGGCGGCACCGCTGGTCTGACCACGTGACCAGACCAGCCGAACTGGGCCGGGCTGGGCCACCGGTACAGCCGACTCCCTCGGCGATAACGGTGGTGTAGGATTCTGCAATAGACGATTCCGCCTAAATTTATCTCCTCTCCTTGCAGAGGCGACCCCATTTATAGTGCCGAGGACTTTCGTTCTTCCCTGTCTAAATTTGTGTAGGAATCCCTGCTTGCCCTAGCTCGATTGCGACTTTTAATAAGTGTTTATTGCTGTGCAGTGTGAGCAGTGTGGAAACGCTTGGGCCGTTTTTGTTTTGGTCGTCGTCTTTGATTGATCCAGGAGACCTTTTTTCAGTGATTGCTTTTCTTTGATTACTACGTTTTGACTTGTTGGGTGGTCCTTGAGAAGTGCGATTGAGTGCTATCGAACAACTTGTCGGTATTGTAATATCGCGATAAGCTTTTCTGTCTGTTACGTAATCTGAATGAAGGAATGAATGACTTATCTGATGCTGAATGAATGAAAACTTACCTTCGCCAGTTACGCAACATTCTTTAACAAGTCGTTATTGGATCCGAATATGCGGCTCCACAGGAAAGTCGTCAATGGATCCGAATCCACGCGTAGGTGTGGATTGTGGATCTCGTAATGCGTAGTTAACTATCGTTGCACGTCAGGATGTGACGTAAAAAAGCTGTGTTAAAAGAGAGATTGATTTCCGACAAATAAATAAGATACGATCATACGCGGTAAGAAGGACAGATGATAATTGTCACTTCACAATACGTGCTTTTACGTCTTTGCTGGTCCGTCCTGCCGTCCTGGCCTCCACGATCTACGCGACAATATACGCCACGTGCCGTTTATTTTCCTATACCGGTGACAATCCCCCACATAACGGTGTCATACCGGTGCAACAATTCATTTGTCCTTCGGTCCACCACTGAACGAGTTGACGTGCGATCGTTGCTGACTCAGGTCTCTGGGACCGCACACAATAGTTGAGGCCGTTACAACACACTGTTCTGGCTTTCACAGCCTGCCTTTAGTTACTTCTGGCTTATGGGATTTCTTGGGAACGGGTCGCTTATGCTGTCACGTCTGAGTGACAACCGCCTTTAGAGAAAAGTCGGCGTTTTTTTTCTGTGAAGGTACGTTTTTTATCGTAGTTTTCTTCCAACTAAAGATGTTTTAAGATGACATCTTTTTCGAACGGCTAACCATTCATCTAAACGGCTCAGCCTTACACGGCACCTTTCGTCCTTTTTGGTCTTGAAAAAGGTGCATATGTAATCGCGTTCTTCTGAATCAGGGCTGTCTATCATGTTTTATGGTGTTCCGTGAAAAAAGCAATAATAACGAGGCATAAAAACTTAAAGAAGGTAAGAATAGCCTCCACATCATGGTAATTTACATCAGTCTGAGTTGAGCATATTTAAATCGCCCAACAATCAGCCGAAATGTCATCTCACAAAAAATGACTCATTTGACCGAGGTCAAAGAGATGACCTCTGTTTGTTCCGCGAGTCTCTCTATCGCGGTATGCACCCTCCCCCTGTTTCGGAATGATCCAACGTGTATTGTATTGTATTGAACAATCATGAGCGATCCACATTCTAAAAGTGCGTGGCGATTACTGCTCAGAATCCGTATGTCTATATGATCCACTGATTCAGCTTACCCGGCGCATTGGACCAGCTGGGAATATATTGGTCTGAACAGCGGACTGCATGCCCAACCCTGACCTTCTCTGGGCCTGGAGAGCAGGCCAATCGATTCCAGCTGGTGAATGGCTGCGGCGAATTCAGAGCGACGGGTGCGGCCAATTCCACGTCCCGGGCGGGATTTGCACACACTAGGCCGGGCTTGGACAGTCGAGGTGTCCAGAAATTCATTCTGGTTCAATCGATTCTGCATCCTGCCATACGAATGCCTATTGCCTGAGAACCTCCTGAGCTACATATTTCTTATAAATAAATAAAAGATGGCACATTTTAAAGAGTTATAACATTTGGTCCTAAACTATGATGCAAGATTTTACGAAACTGACTAACCGGTCAGAATTTCTCTGTCATAATTTGACATTTGGGAGCATATGTAATGCAGTTTCCATTATCTGCCTTACTGTTCAACTCAGCCCAATGTATTATGTATGTGTTGTGTGCGTCAGTGTTGTGAACTGCTTTACATTTCGCCCGCTTGATGAAAGTTGCACGATGCTGTGCCTGACGTGTTTTTCTCTGCGTCTACGGCATTGAACATAAACCAGTGCGTGCGCCTGACTTGTTTTTCTTTGCGTCGTTAGGATCAAGCGTATTCTCATTTCTCAGTGCCAACTTATTTGCCTTGCTTCCACAAAATGTACCTTACTCTCAGCGTTGACTATTTCACTTTGCGTTCACAGGACCAGACGTACCCGACCCACCACGTTATCCAGCCGGAGGTACCGCCTGGATCCTTCACACGACGGCTCTCCATCAGAAAATCGCGCAAAAAACGCAAGGTAGGTCGGCCAGTCTGCCGCACACATCCACTCTAGAGCTTTGGTATCGGTGGTTTCGATTGAATTTGATGGTCATGAGTCCAGGGTTGTATACGACTCAATCAATAGCAATCAATTCAATCACGACAAATTTGGGAAACCAATCAAATCAATCAAGTCAAAGCAGCTTTTGGGAATTGATTCAATCGACTCAAACGCGACAATGAAAGGAATCAATCAACTCAATCAAACGACTCAAACCAAGATATACATTAGGTTTTTTGCCCCACCAACTTGGAAAAGTGTCCATAGCAGTCTGGTGTACCTACCTACCTACCTACCTACAGAAGAAACAAAAATATTGTCATTTAAAATTATAAATTGCCATGCCATTCAAAGTTTCTATGTAATAAGGAAGGATACCTAGTGATGGACAGGTGGATCATGATATTGAGGTTCAATGGGTAGAATTGGAGCAGAAGTTTCATTTAATGGGTGCAAAATAACCCAGTAGTTGACTTCAACAAACGCCCCTTAACCCAAATCACCACCTTTCACCTAAAAGTTGTCAATTTAATTTTGACCATATTCCAGCTAAGTCATCAGGCCATCTACCCCATGTAAAGCCCCAGTCTGTCTCTTATGTGAGTTATGCGGAGCTCTTCTGAATTGAACCCTGAACATAATGAAACTAGCTAGGTTACATGCCACACTGACACCATATTGATATGAAAGCGTTGAAAATGTGCTACAAATTTGACAACTTCATTAGGTATGCTTTATGAAGACAGCAGGAAAGCAGGTAGGTACCTACTTACCTGCCTAGATGTGTCACTGGCTACCAACAGTACCAACGAAGGTAGATAGGTTAGTTATATGTGAAGAATTCAAAACATTTTATTTCAATACAATTTGAAACTGTTAGGACTGGGGGATAGGGATGAGCATTAAAAATATTAAAAGGAAATGGAAAGGACAGGGACTCTGGAACCACAGGATAAGTTAACCCGCGCCCCACTGGGGTCTGTGTATAACACGCCCTACTGGGGGGGGGGGGGGGGCTATTCATAGCCCCCCCTCCTAACTCCGAAACTACTGGGCCGATCGTCAAAATTCAAACGGCGTCTGATAGCCCCGGAAAAACTGTCGAGCGAAACCTAATTTCATTGACCTCGAGGTCACCGATGACGTCACAGGTCAGGTCAAAGTAAAAATTATTAGCACTTTGGCTTGTTCACATTTTGGGCTCTGGCCGCCGTCTTACAAGTCAGATCAGGCTCATTTTTGGTTTCCACACTCGTGAACAGATGCTCTAGATACCTTGAGGGTACCAAACTTGTACTTTGATTTTCAGGTCAGGGTCAGGTCATCACAGGTCACGAAAATATTATATCATGCGTCGGTCACGTGACACATGTTTTATGGTCCATTTAGGCCATAGATTTCGAATTTGATGTCGTCTATGTCATTCGAGGTCATTTTGAGTCGAATTTAGCTTAGGTCAGGTCACTTTCAGGTCAAAAAAGGTCAAATTTTGAAGTTGAAATTTTTCAACAAAAAAGGTGTCTATTGGATGCAGTTTGAGCTCAGGAACACGATGGTGCCATTTATATTGGTGTACGATGCCAAATACGTACTAAAAAATTGGTTTGAAAAATTAATAATTGTGAATTTTTTGCAATAATGCGTATAACTTGGCCATTTTTGAAGATATTTAGCTAAAACTTGCTAGAGTTAGTCATAATCATGCGTTCTGTCACATATATTCCGATTTTTTCGAAAAGTCAAAAACCTTTTGAAAAAAATATAAAAATATAAATTTTGAATATTATTATATAAAATTTTCGAAATTTTCAAAATTTTGAAAATCCGAGATGGCAGTTTGATAGCGCGATCAATTCTGAGTTCTTTCATGCAAAGAAATTGGATCTAGCTTAAAAACTGAGCTCTTGGGAGCGATTGCCGTGGTTCAATGTTTTGCGTCGAAATCGGACGAACATGACGTCACTCTGACGTCATTTCCGGCCGACCTATGGTAGCTACGAAGTTCAAATTTTGACACAAGGTGTCAAATTGATGCAGCCGAAGGTACTGAAAGTTTGGCGTCGATCCGTCAAGCGGTTTGGAAGTTATTGCAGAAAAACGGGAGGGGGGGGGGCTATAAATAGCCCCCCCCCCAGTGGGGCGCGGGTTAAGGACAAAGGTAGAAGAACAAGGAAAATTAAATGCCGTTGGTGCGACTGCGAAAAACAAAGAAAACGTTTTGCCAAGAAGTATGCTAAGCTTTTATAAATCCTTATCTACGTCTTTTGATTTTTTGGTAAGATGACGTCATTGGTTATCATGTACCTACTGTAGTATGGTAGATCGTCATAAAATAAATCGGTTGTACAACACCAATTTCGTTTTAATTATTATTTCATTTGAAATAAAACCACTTAATAATATTCGGTAAAATATTTTAAGGAAAATGAAATATATTAAATATGTTATGCCTAGGCTCTCAGGAAAAAAGGATCAACAAACGTTCTGCTGCAAATTAAACAATGCAGCAAATTAGCTATTAATGTAAACGTAATTAGCGAAACGAAAACGGCGCTTTTGTTTCAGTTATTTTTGTGGGGGTTATTTATAGAGTTCAGTGGGTTGTTTCTGAGGAGATGTGGAGATGTGAATTAGTAATTAATCACACTTTATTAGTATATAGGGACTTGCACTTTATCATCTGGATTAAAAAAAAAGTTTCCTGCTGAGTGCAGAAAGGTAGGTAGGTGCATCGCCAGGTTCTATCACAGAATTGGAGCAGTTATTGCAGTTGAAAGTCAAAGTTGGCTGTTCATGTTTAGGCCCTGTTCTTTATTTGGCCATCTACCCCATATTGCAGTTATGATGACAAGCAGTTTTCAGTGTAGTTTTGTGATCTTTGATGTCATCAATTGGTGTCATTATTTTTTCGTCAACTAAAACTTATTTCAACTTTCCATTCAATCGACTCAATCATACGACTCACTCTAATTTTCGGGAATCAAATCAGTCAACCAGTCGCTAAAGTCAAACGAGTCAGTCAACTAGTCATCTCGAAAAGTCAATCGACTCAATCCAATCAACTCAAAATACGCGTTGAATCAAATCAATCAATTCAATCGACTTGATTGGTATACAACCCTGGTCATGACATCCAGAACCCTGTTCAAATGCAGTTTAGCTGAAATGCAGCGGAACAACGTAATTGGTAGGTACTGTCTGTTGTCTAGTGCAAGCAATGTTTAAGCTTGCGATGACTCAGGCGAGACCTTAAGTTGAGTTTTGCTCAGTCCCGTAAATGAAACTGTGGACCTTTGACCAGAAAGCTATCATTCCATTTGTGGAGTGGGCATTATCTGAAGCACGCGTGTTTACCTATTACTAATACCGATTAGAACCATGTGCAGACTTTTCAGCCGTCTCCTAGCTGAGTATCCTCTGACCCCGAGGTCACTTTAGGGTCCATTGGCGACCCCGAGTACGTCCCCACTTCAGCAGGCCACTCCGCCTCACAGAGCAGTATCGTGTACCGTGATGATAGTCGCATGTCGTCCACCTGCTTTTAACACGGCTCGTTAATGAGGGTCATCATGGCGAGCTGGTAGACACGCTGCAGAAACAACTTCATCACATTTGGACAAGAAATTAGACACGGTGCACCAACAGCTTCATCACATTTAGGCTGCAATGCCATCCTCGTGTGAAGTGCTTCAAAGGCTCGGACACAGCTCTGAATAAAAATATAGTATTATGCTGTTAAGACTTAAGACTTAAGACTGTAGTTTTATGTATAGTGTAATCCGTGTGCCGTGCTGAACTGCTGAAAAATATCAAATTCTTGCGCTGGGCGCGCAGCAGGCCGGCACTTTGTGCAAAACATCCCGCTATGAGTCAACATGGCGATTATGTTTCAGTGTAGCTGTCGAGTTGGTTACCTCTTACCAGTGCGTGATTCATAGTCAGCCTGTTTCAGCTCTGAACGTCGATTTAGTTGCGGTCGACTGTGACTAAGTATGATATTAGTTAGATCATGCTATCGCTCGTTACGGAATGTCCAGCTGTATTGGGGTAGGCTGGACTGAAGAGACGATAAAACCGGAAAAATATGTAACTCTACTCAGGCCTCAGGGTATAGGTTGAATTAGACTCTACTCTCTGAACAGCGATAGGCAGCTCCGGACGGGTTCGACAGCAAGGGGGCGAGCTTTGAAGCGAACCTTCTTCAGCACTGCCCGAATTATGGAAGTTCTTTTTATGACGCAAATGAAATTAAGCGACCATTTTTAAGGATCGTCTCCTTTAAATTGTCCGTAGCGCAGGCTTGATACAAGCTTAGTTTTATGTTGAAAGCGAGACCCTATCAGGAGCAGCCGAAACTACGAAAGTTAATCCTCCAAAGAAGATGCAGAGTAGAGTTGCAAAATTTCCCCCAAAGGCTGCTACCGGCACCGCCCCGCCCCACAAAAATTTTCTGGGATACCGGCATGCTACCACGACCCAAGCAAAAACACCACCAAATTACCGGCATACTAAAAAAAACTGCAATGTTGATTCCAGCTTACCCCTACAAGAGATGCCACACTTTGGCAATTTCAGTACCCATCCCATCCCAGTTCCCACCCAGCAGCCACCCAATGTCCAACCTAACTACGAACAGGATGATTTTGGCTCAGTTGGCCCCACAAATACCCACAATTTTGAAACTCAGTTCCAGTCTATAACTGTTAAAATATCACGTGTAATCAAAGAGGCATTGCCTACAAAAAAGCAGTAAGAAAAAAAGCATAAAAAAGCAATGACAAAAATAACTTAAATTACTGAATTGTTTCTGAAGACTGGACAGTTCAAGATAGCAGTAATCACATTAACATTTCAGAGGTGTTCTACTATTCCACATTCTCCTAAAATGTTGCAGGAACCTACCAACCAAAATCAAATTTTGACATCTAGATGGCCACAACATAAAAAGTACCTACAGATTCGGCCATGTGCCTGAGGAAGCGAGATCAACACCTTTTTTTTCCTTTTCGCCATGGCTTGCTGGCTCATGAATAAGATACGAATCATTTGAAAAATGTGAAAAACTCACTTGTCCTGAGAACAGTCACAAAATAATATGCATAAAAACGATATAATACCCGCTTTCTCGAAGAATCTTCCTCTCCAAACACAAGGTTATAAACTATCAAAGATTTCGAAACAGATGCGCCATAATAACAGAGACTTTTAACCAGCTGATTAAATTGCTGCAAAAAAAGTTTCTGAACTGTAGCAAACTGCCTCATAAATGATTTGTTGATGTAAATGATCCAAAACGATATTGAATTCTGATGTAATCAACATTGTGAGTTTAGTTCACTACAAGAAAATGCATTCCCTTTCAGGAATTAAACCAAAAAGGCATACGAATAAATATTACGTCATCATCTTACATCCTTCCATCAGGGGAGAGAAGATCTAAAAAGTCAATCCTTGGTTCCCCTGTTATTCTGCGCCACTTTGTTTATTTTGTATGCATATTGTGTTTTCTTGTAAAGATGAGACAAAATGCCAGTTTATTTGATTTTCATTTCATTTTTGGGACTAAAGTCAGGCTCAGGGCTACCTAATACCTGCCTTTTCAGCTGGATTTTCAGTGTCAAGTTCTTTGTAGAGTATCTCAGACCACATCTCAGCACTCAAGGCCAGTTCCCAAACAGTGTGTTTTGTGGTGTTTTGATTCTGCCTTTTCCTCTAGGGAACGTTGTCATGAACATTTATTTATTTTGTTGTATTTTACCTATTACATACCATTAGATTTACTGATTGATCGAGCTTTTGCAGCATGAATAAGTGTTCTTCCATTTATTGACCACAGTAGATTCTTGACAATCCTAATTATAACGAAACCTGTGAATCGCTGAGCTCCATGTGTTATCCCTACCCTTAGCAATGTAACTTCTACCACAAAATGTATTTTGCAGTGGCTAATATTGCTGTTATTATAATTTGATAGCCTCTTAGTGCCCAAAGTTTAAACCATATGCTGATATTTTCTATTTTTGTGCAAAATCAAAAATACTGGCATGCTACCGGCAAGACATGCCAGATACCACGAAAAAACCTGCGGTAGTGAAAATTTACCGGCATGCCAGTAGTGCGGTAGGGAAACTTTGCAACTCTAATGCAGAGGAGTGCGATTTGTTCCCAGAACGTGAATTTTATGTTATAACATAACATGCGCATTGAAAATATCAGAGGTTTGGTGACATTTGATCAATGCAGTTGCTAACAGTCATCCGTAAACCAATGGTAGCTGCTCGCTAACTTTGTGTATTAATTGGTTACACGGGGGCGAAGGCCGGAAACCTCCCGAGATTCGACCATTGTTCACCGCAGGTTTTCCGTTCAACCGGCGGTGTATTGGGAAATGTTCCACGATCTGGGATAAGACGTCGGCTGATTTTCCGATTTTCCGTCTCTCTCGCCCACGCTCCAGTTCTCTGAGCGTGGTCGGCAGTTTTCTGTCGGGCTGTGCTATGTGCTATGTGTGCTGTGCTGTGCGCTATACGGTTGTGGGTTGTGGTGCAGTGCAGTGAGCTCGTTGCTTCAGCTGGAACCGGTGTCAGGCCGTAGCCCTGGTAGCCGTGGAGTCGATTTCCCTTGGGTAAGTGCCAGCTCAGCTTCCCCAGTAAGTGCCAGTTTCCTTTCTGCAGGCGTCAGATAAAACCATTACCCGTGGGATAGATTTAAGGCCGCCCCACACTGGACCTCGCATGCGAGTTGCGAGTTTTTGGGTTTTCGGGTTTCTTCAAAATTAAATAAAACAATCTAAGCTGAGTGACCGACACTACCATCTAACAAGCGAGTCTGCATGTGTTTAGCTTGCGAGCCGCCTTGCATAGCATTCCAAAAGTTGATTTTGAGTCAACTTTCGATTTTTCTCGCTGCGAGGTCTGCGAGTTCTGCGAGGTTTGCGGGTTTTTCCTTGGAGTCGAATTTTGGTTCGTTGCTCTGGTATTGCGACTATATGTAATTTTCTGAAGGTGTACCGGCTTCACTGCATTCATGAAGTCGCCATAAGGGAACGGTCTAATCACTCTATGAATGAGTATTATGCCCGTAAACTCAAAACCCGCAAACTCGCAACCCGCATGCGAGTTCCAGTGTGGGGCGGCACTTAACGCGCACCATTTCTCGTCGACTACTGGTATTCTCAATCGACATATCTCGTCGGCTGTTCCATTTATCTTTGCACTCGCGTCCGTCCCTGGAGGGCCATTGGGCTGTTCACCTTTGACCGGCCTCTCATCGGGGCCGGTGCGTTGAGAGGCGCCTCTATCGCGCCGGTGGTCGACCTCGACAGGTATCGCCGCCTCTGCGGGCGTTGATAGCGCACATTCCTCATTCCTGACACGTCGCCCGTAGCGCGTGGCAGTGCTGACCGCAGACCGTGCCTCTGTGAAGCGCTAGAGTGTAAAATATCGCGTGTACATCGAAACCGTGCGTGTGCAGGAGCAACGTGGATATACGGAACTGAGGCACAACGTTGGGAAAAGCTGAGCTTCTAACACTACGAGAGCGTGGAAGATCAACGCCTGCAGCTATGAAGAGAATGTGGTCCTCGTTCCGTAAGAAGGTGAGGACTCAAAGTTTACCTCTCTACCTGATGAACTGACCAACCGGCACATCCAGTGTCATATCCGGTGGATTTTCACCGCTGCACATTTCACTACTGATATTGGCACGCGGCCAACGTTAGACTAACTACTCCACCTCGCCGCCGGTTCTCCTCTCGTGTGAACTTTCACCTTCTGTACACACCCGGGTGGCCAGCTGAACTTTCCCTGCCCTGCCGGCGGCCGGTCCGCCGGGATCCGCCGTTCAGTGACCGCTAACGGTGGAAACTTGGCCGGTCACCGGCCTAGGAGGGTCGGGGAAGCGAGGAGAGTGTCGGGGGTGGGCTGCCGAGGCTGGCTCGCCAGTCGCCACGCACTGGTGTGAGGTGGTCTGGTCAGTTCGCACGTCGTCCGGCTGGTCCGGTGCTGTCCGGTTTGGTCTGGTCCGTTCATTGATTTAATCAACTCTGGTGACCTGTTTTTGCGGTCATCTTACGGGTTGTCGAAGACCTCGTGGTGTTTCATTGAGCGCCCTCCGATCGCATCACGATGTCATGAACAGCCATTTGGAGAGGACCACCATGACTTGACCTGTGGTGACCCATGGTAACCTCAGGGTGGCACACACAGTCTAGGCAGGCTGGC
This sequence comes from Amphibalanus amphitrite, assembly GCF_019059575.1. Classification (NCBI taxonomy): domain Eukaryota; kingdom Metazoa; phylum Arthropoda; class Thecostraca; order Balanomorpha; family Balanidae; genus Amphibalanus; species Amphibalanus amphitrite. Next base: position 334,146 of record NW_024881944.1, on the reverse strand, counting down.
GAGAGCTTAGAGACGCGACGCTGAAGGATTTCCTGGCGGATTGAGGCGCTGAGCTGCGGCGCATTTGAATTCCTTGCATGCTCGCTGATCGTTCACGGATGAAGGCTCGGCTAAGCTGGGTTTGCTGTAAAACCGGATCCCGAATGCCAGGCTCGCGGTGTGAGGCCGCTATTGCTGCACCGTACTGGACGACGCTGTGCCGAGACGAGCCTGGGCAGTGGATCCTTCTGAAAATTGGTAGGTGTCCTCTTTGTGAGTCAAACGATGACATGGGCGGAACTGGGGAGCTCAAAGAGGGAAGGCTTATATAAAATATTTCGTGCCAAAATTCAAGTGGTTAGGTAGAATCTACTGAAAGGTTAACGTCAGTTATGCCTAAGATATCTTTAATTTTAAAGCTTCCAGTGGCTGCAGTTTTTTCATGTTTCCTGCCTGCTTCTTGGCGTTGCCAGTCAGGCTAAAGCGATAGTCGGCCTGGCCTCTAGGTATCCTACCAGTCCAGCACCGGACATAGTTTATAGTAGCTCTCGCTAGATGGTGCTGTCATCGCCATCACTGCCGACCCCGCCGCCGCCATTGTTCCGTGCTCACGAGCGAAGAGACGCCACCCTGGCCCTACTCCGTCCTGGCATGACGACCTTGGAAGATTTGCAGACGGTCCGAGGGTCAGCCGTGACTTCAAATCACGTGTGATCACTGCGCGAGCCATGGTTCGCTGAGGTTGTCACGAGGCCACGAGAGGTCGCATGAGGTCATGGCGGGTCATGAAGGTCGCGGGCGGTGACATCGCTGTCTGTCGTGATGATGTGATGAGTCACGTTCTGTTCGGCCGTCGGGCTACGTCCGTAACCCATTGTCACGTCAGCCACGGAGGAACAGATAAATCAAACCAGCGGACATTTTCTGTGGAACCAGGCGCTTCGCTCATAATTTGTATACAATTCTGATGGCCGGGAGTTCTGAGCGTCGGCGAATTCTGTTCTCGCTAGCTCTGCGTTATTTTGAACTTGATTTAGGCTAGTGTGAAAGCCTCGGAACAGCTAGATATGTGTGATTGTGTGAGCAGAATAATCTAATGTCACTTGGTGGCTGTTCATTACGGTCGTCGTTGATATCTGCTAAGCTTAAGGTTTGTCCCTTACCTGCCATGCTATAAAGGCATCACTTGGATGGATTTATTACACGCACACAAAACGGGTACCTGCATGAACGCATGATTGCGTATGCACAAAGAACACCAACACAGTTCCAGAGAGCAGACCTCGGAGTTCGGATCTCCTGTGAGTGTGACAACTGGCACGCTGCGCCTTGTTTGCTTGTCTGTTTGCCCTGTTGTTTGTTGTCTGGGCCCGTTCCGTTCCGGGGTGGCGTGTGTCTGTCGGTGTAGACTGACTGCCAAAGTGCCGCGCTGGGTGCATGTTTGCTGGCTGTCCATGTGATATTTATCGCGCTGCAGACCGAACAGAAGGACACCAGGAGTGGCACGCTTGATGACTCATCGCCCGTCCTGTAATGTATTGCACGGTGTCCTTGCATTCTTAGTTGATTAATCCTGCTAGGCAACAGACCCAATTACCTACGAGTCGCCTATTGTTGTTCTCAGTCTTTTGTTTCGCTACTAAGCCTTCAGGTTTTATCCTTCTTATGGATCTCTGCTCTGTCCATTTACGCGCTTCTAGTGTATACTTTTTGCACAGCAAGGATTTCGATTACTGTCTTCCTTTTACCCTCCTCTACCTCTCCAGTTTCTTCTCACTCAGACCACTAGAAAACAGCTCTCCGGAGTCAGTCGTCATGCTGTACGACGTGTCCGTCCGTCGACCTTGGAGTCGCAGTCACTCTCTGTAACCGGGGACGTTCGATGGCCAGCGTTTGTCGGCTCGCTACACTTCAGAGGAGCTCACACCTGCTTCCGGCGGAAAACTGAAGTGATTCTGAACTGATGGACAAGCTGGGTGCTTGCCATGGGACCAGTGTATGTCTCATACGCTTGTAGTGACTGGTAGTACCCGTAAACGTACTCAGCTTGTGGCACATCTGGGTCGACGTTTTACATGGGGGGGGAGGCGTTTTTACCGGATATCAATTTCAACCGGAAGCCGCTGAAGACTTAAGTGCCGAAAGAGCAGATGACAGCGATGGCATAGAGATGACAGCAATCGCAACAGCGATTAAGGCGAAAAGACAGCAGCAACACCATGTGTTGGAGATCAGTCGACGGCGTCTGGGCATGGCAGCGAAGACCTCGGCGTCCAGCCGCGAAGTCGGCGGTGTCTACGGCGCCACAAGGTCACTGTCGCCGCTGTAGCTACACGCCGAGCCGGTGGCCGGCTGGACGGCAGTTCAAAAAACGGAGACAAGGACCGGTGACCTTGGCTGGTGAAACGGCGGCCGTAGCCGGACTCCTAGGACTCATAGCCTGGTGGTCGCGACTGGAACTGGTGAAGACAGATCGTCGGGAACACGAAAAGCCTTCGATGTGATTGCAAGACAAACAAGATGATGCTCGTTATTGGAAGTGTACTTGTGAAGACATTCAACATCCTCGAGAACTTCGTGGACAGTTGTGAATGTATTCAGCTTACTGAATGGTCTGTGGACGATAAATACTGGACGATAAATTTCCATGAGTCAATTATTATAAATGCTGGTGGGAAAACCAGCACCACGCACGTCCCGACCTCAGAATGTGGTTTTATCGAGAGCTGGACTTTCAATCATCAACGCCGGCTGTGGTTTAGTGGAACGATTCGGTTTCCGCTATGTTGCCAACACAACATCGGCGCTATGCGTCATATGCGACCCACACTGATAAGTTTGTCTTACGTCAGAGGTCGGCAACTCGTCGGCAGTATGTCACTGACAAATGAAGGCATCAGACCAGGCACTTCAGACTCTCGGGGTTTATTTGACGGTGGTTCGAGCAGCTTCGTCGTCGTTGGACGACCAATTTCTCTGCGGAAGTGGACAACACTTCAATGGAATGATTGAAGGAGTTCGATAGAGTGCAAAAATGTGTACCTATGCCACCACGTTCACTGGACGTCGGACTCAGTCTGTGACCTTGTGTTCGCTATCTGTGCCTGACCGCAGACTGTTGGTGGCAGGCAGCAGTGCCATCTCGGCCACTATGGTCCGTCTGCCGCCGCCACTGCCTCCCCGACCCCTCCCTCGTCAATCACTGGGGGGTAGAGAAGGTAAACACCGCTGCCGACGGCGACGACGGAGGATTGAGACGGACGACGGAGGAGGGAGGGGGAAGAGGAGGGCGGAACAGCAGCAACAGGCGCCACTGTCACTCCCCAGCCTGTTCCGCCGCTGGGGGAGGAAGGAGGCGGCGACGGACAGGGAAGAGGAGAGACGCGCTTAGAGTGGGGTATGGGCCACGTTGTTAATTAGGAAGAGCGATGAACCCTCCGCGACTCCCCAGGTGCTGCGTTGTAAGTAGCTGGTGTTGTCAGAGGAAGTGCCGTTGGTGGAGATATGGGTATCAGCGTCAGCCCTGTTAATGCACCACTCGCGTGTCGCTTGGTGAACAGCATGCACATTGCACAGTGAGCATAGTGCACGGTGTATGATGTAGGGTGCATGGTGTGGTATTGCACGGTTACGAGTGAGCATGTGGGCATGATGCATACGATGCAGATCGTAGTTTTGCAGTGGTGTAACCTCCGGGCAGCTGAGTTTAGGAATCAGAATGCGGCGGTCGTCTCGGCCTACATTCCCAGCAGAGCAGCTGCTCCTAACGGTTACCCATGCTTCACGTTCAATGTCATATACACGTATGTGAACCAATTCTGACTCATGACTCATGGATCATACTCGTTTGTGTATAAACTGTTTGGTCTGGCGCAGTGGTATCCATTAGAGTCCTGCGAACAAATATCCTCCGGGTCTTCTTTTCCTCCTCTCCCCGCTCCATCCAGCCTGTCAGCAGCGATGTCTGTTTCATGTCTGTCCTCTCCCAATCTATCCCTCCATCGCCTCCCCTGCCATCACCTCCAGACAACACCTGGTCGACGCCGCACTGCCTTCGTCGGCTGTCGGCGTCGACGCGGCGACCTTGAGCGCAAACCCGCCCAGTTCGTCGGCGGCGACGCGCGTCGGTCGCGTCGGCCGTCGACGGGAGGCGGTGTTGGACCAGTCGGAGCGAGACCGGCTGGCGGTGAGGGTGTGCGTGTGTGGGGCGTGGGTCGGTAGAATGTGCTGTGTTGAAGAAGGACCAAAACCGTAGGCATACAGTCCATCGACGCGCATTGGAACTGCTGGATATTGCAATTTTACGAGGTGCGTTGGACGTTAAGTGTTTTCGCTCGGGGAAGTTGTGCCAACCTTTCTATGAAATGCTATTGCTGGTGATTGGGATAGGCTGCCGTCACAGCGCAATGCATGGGATTAGTGCCGTCAGCCGACGTCATTCACGCCTGACATAATGACCTGCTGGGCTGGCAAACGTATCGAAACTCTGTTATTGTCGGGTATAAGTGTGGATGTGGCGACGGTAACATTTGTAGGTGGGGAGACCTTGGAGACGGCTGCGATCACAGCTGTGTGGAACACGGCACATGTTTCAGTTAGTTCTCGAGACAGGTGTTGACACTATTCACGGCAGTCCCTACCGATTACTCAGAACTTGGTTACCCTACAAGTCTTTTCACTTATATGCGTATCGGTCTGTCACCTTCTAACATCCATCAGTTTGTAGATATTTATTTCGCATGTTACTCACGCCAACATTTGTCAGGTTTTATGCATTTATGTTTTATACTTTTTGGTATAGTTTCAGTCAACTGGTCAGTCAACTGGTTTCAGTTAACCGACTGCGGCCCTGGTGGCGCAGTCGGTTAAGGCGTCGACCCGCGGTGCGGGCGGTGCCGGATTCGGGTTCGATTCCCGGTTCCGCCCGTTCCGCGGGCGTCGTCCCCGGCTGTGTCACCAGGTGTGGGGTAGGCTCCCACTTCAGCCGTAGCCTGGGGGGTGGGGTATGGTGGCCGGGAGGAGGTGGAGCCCTCCTATAATTGGCACAACATTAGAGCCCGTTGGAGGGAGGCCTGAATAAAAAAAACTGCCCCGACTTTTTTAGCTTCTTTTCTGTTCTCTTTCTCGAGTCGTGTGGTGGGTAAAAAAAAAAAATCAACTGGCGAACGTCAGTACTCCATTAAGTATCATCTAGTTGAGCACATTTAGCGTCATCAGATCTTCTCTGCCAGTGGAGCAGTTCGGCCTGTCACTCAGCTGCCAATTCCGTACGCCGCCAACTACCGACCTGTCAATGCCGCCCGCCCCGTCCCGACATGTCAGTTGTGACGAGTCTGGCCGTTCTGGGGTCTGCCCAACCACGGCCGGAGAGTCGCTAACATGATCGGTTTGCGTTTTTTTTTTGCTGCTCTTTCGAATCCTTTATTAGCTATGTAGTTTCGAATGGCACTGCGGTCCACTTTTTTAGGTATTATTTGTATTTGTTTTTGTGTTATGTGACGCATCGAATATGATAGGATTCGATGCCGGTAGACGTTCGAGATCGCCGAATGACTGGAATGCGGAAACCTGACAACATGAGAAGAGGAGAAATGAGCTCCTCGAAGGCTGACAGCCCATTTGTAACTCAACGCATTTTATGGATCATTACCTGTGAGCATTATTTTGTAATAGAATCACTCATTCATACGCTCCCTCCAAGGTGATTCTGATAGAAAATGGGTTATTTTTCGGTACACTAACGCGCCAGATTCCCTTGCATCTATCCTCGATCACATTAGAGTCGAGTCCGTTGATCCCATAGTCTGCGGCTACAGATCCTGTCAGAGCCAATTTCAGGCTGGTCGGACGACGCCGGTCGCTATTCCATCGACGACTGGCGTCCGTTAGTCGTTACCTAGCAACGAGGCTCGACGAGTACACAACAGCCCGCGAACACAGCACTGGCCTCGCTGGGGACAAACATTCCTTTGGCCACGTGCCCGACCGCGCTGCAACTATGCCGGACACGTTCGATGTAGGCATTGTGGATCTTACTCGATTGCTGTAGGTGTTGAGGTGTCCAGGTTCTACGGACTTGATGGAGTTGCAGCTAATGTGGTCTCAAGGAGACAGAAAAAGAGATTACTCTTATACATTGAGAAATGAAAGATCTAGATCGCATTGCATCCGAGGCTTCCGCTCGTCGGTTACTTTTATATTGCCTCATCCATCACTGAGATCGGTATGTATTTTTGCGGTGTGAGGATAGTTGATTGGGAAGATAACGGTTGTCCCACGGGCCACGAATACGATACAGCTATCGCATACATCCACAATGCAGCTGCAAGGCGGCGCTGGCAGATCGTTTCCGGCGATGACGTGATTTCTTTGCAATCGCGGCAGGGCTCCTTTCACCGAGGCCGATTGGCAGTCTGCTATGGAGCGATGGTGGCGGCTCTTGTGAAATCCAGCCCGGTATAACCGGCGGCAAAAAGCTATAAATCCTCGTCTGCGGAACCCTGAGAGAGCGACACTCCTCGCTGTTGTCCGGCGCAAGGCATCTTGGTGTCTCTCACACAACTCTTGCCTTGTCTTTTGTATACAGGTCTTGCTTCTCTGCACACTAATGAGAATACGGTTGCGTTAATGACGCTGATGACTCACGGAGAACCCTCATCGCTCGTCGTATGCGAACGCTCCGCCTCTGGGACAACTGCCGTTTTTACGAGCTTCCTCAACAAACACGCCGTTCCAATCTCCATCACTCCTCGGGTGGCTGTGAAAGCTCCTTTCTTGCACGACGGCTGAGCCTGCCGGGCCGTGAGTGGAGCGCGCACTCGGCCTTTGAGGCAGCACCACCCGTCAGCCGCCTCCATTCACTGGTGAGATGCTCTTCGTAGCCTCGTGGCGGACAAAAAAGGAAACTTGAGAAACGGCTGCCATAAAAGAAAAACTCGGAACTCCCCGGCGAGGTCCTTCATCCCAAACTCGGACCGGCGCGGCGGTCTCGTAAATACCACTGCGGTTCCGTTTGCTACGTGCCCGGCGACACTCGCGGTGATTCAGCTACCAGCTGGCGTTTTGTGAAACCTCCGCGAGCATTCACACGGGCATGGCTGGTCGTAACCGAGCATTAGCGACAAATTGCTCCCGCTCTGTCGCTTGTTGAACCTATCTCCAGGTCGGCACGACCCTTGTTCGTGACCCCAGTCTCTGCCTGCGAGATGCCGCTGGTTCGCTGGGGTCAGCGAGAGCGCTCAATGAGGTCATTGGCCTTCCGAGAGCGTCTCTGCCGTCCGGTGAGTCGCGGCTCTGCTCAGCTGAGGGCTAGCCGGCTGACGGCAGCGACACCTATCGTCTCATCGTGAGGGTCGCGGGGAGCGCCGGGCTTGTGCGCGCTGTGGTGCTGACTATTGTCCAATTTCCACTGTCTGCTGTCTGCTGTCTGGCGGCCTCCCATTGCTGTCTGTCTTCTGTCCGTTGTCTGGTACAGTGGTCAATGGAATGCGGGTACGGACCGTCGGCTGGACGGTTCCCAAGCCCACCTGACCTCACCTCCGCCCACTGCGGCCACCGCTCCGTCCTCGCGCTCCGCGGTAGCTCCCGTGTGCTCGGCTCCGGCTCCCGTGTGCTCCCGTGTGCTCCGGCGCCCCCGGGTCGGCCGGGCCACTGTTGGCGTAATTTGGGGCCACCGGGCACCTGCTATTACAGTCGGGAGCGTGGGAGCGCGTCCGTGCGAACGAAGGTCACTCACCGGACCGAAGGGCCATGGTGGCAGACGCTGGGTGACAGGGCAGGATGGCACGGGGGGGGGGGGGGGGGTTAGCGGGGCCGGGACATGCCAGGAGGGTGGTAAAGTAGAACGGTTTGAAATGTGGACGGTGGTCGTATTATTCGTTGGATGACACTGCAGGAATGGTTAGCGGAAATGACAAATCGATGTTGTGTGGGAGTTATTTTGCGCGGAACATTGTGCTGCGTGATAGAATTAGAAGTTGCGTGTTTTGTGTAAGTTCTATGTCGTACATCAGTGCACGGCATTTCAATAACTTCATTCTAATTTGTACCGGCGCATTGGAGCGTTGTAGAACATCCACAAGTTTATTTTCCTTCGGAGTTGTTGTGCAACCTGCCAGCAACACGTTACGCAAGCTTGCAAAAGTTATGCAAATGTAAACCGGGGGCTGGCCGGTATCGTGCATTGCATAAACGACCGGTGAATTTCAATACTTCTCGAACGGTGCATTGGGGACCCATTTAGCCTCCCATTTCGGGCCTTGTGTCATACTGCTGACACGGTGCAGCGCGTGATCCATGTGTTCTACATGTCGGTGACCATGGCGCTATGACCGCGACCTCCAGGCCCAGTAACTCAGGCGCTGGACGGCCGTCCGGACCTGAAATGACCTCGTAGCTCTCACTTCCTCGGCTGCGCTGGTGCGGACGAGTTGCACGTCGTAACACGGCTCATAAATCATTTCCAGGCTTCCAGCCACGCTAGGCTTGATATTACTACCCTGAGAAACTACGAATGGTTTAATTTTGCCGGCTTTGTAATAGCGAGGCTCTTGATTCATTTTCGCTTGCCTTCATAGTTGGGAGCATTTACCTGACCATGGCTCACTTAACCAACTGCGGGTTAATGATTCATTTCAATGTTAGCACACAGTGAACGAAGTTGCTTCTTCTTGAAGCACAAATGTGAACAAAGGCGCTGCTGACTACCTAATCCTGAAAAGGTAGGGGAAGAGTCAACCGACCATGCGGCGTGCAGCCACACACTCTGCATGGCATGATGATTGTCATGAGCTGTGTATTTACTTGTTGCCTCCGTTTTCCGAGCCCCTCGTCCTGTCGGCATAACACGGCATAACACGTATGTTTGCGTACGTGCTGTGTCGTTCCTCTCGCACGTGCTGCTGCCGGTGACAGGGGCACGTGCGGCCCATGTCAGCAGTGTCGACGTGTGTTTGTGTGAGTCACCCCTCCTTCCTCCTCACCCCACCAACCGCGGTGTGTTATGCGTAACTGTTGAGTGGCTGCATTGGGTCGGTCGGCTGAGGCTCTGTGAAATTCAACAGCTGCTCTCCCAGCTGCTGTTTGGAAGTGTCAGACGGCTGCCATTGCGCTGTGGGTGGTATAAGAGGGGCACGGCCGGCCCCTCTAACTCGGCCGGAGCCCGGAATGAGGCGTTTTTGATGAGTGGAATTTGTACCCTAATCATCAAAAGCAGCTGTGCTGCACACCATGTCATGTTCTGCTTTGAAGCTGTTGCAACCAGTGTGCACGAAGTGACGTAGGTTTGTCGTTACTGGAGATGCATGCTGGGAATAAGCTGGGTGTTCCAGAAGCCAATGTGCTAACTTTGCGGACAGCGAATGACGAAATATCCAGCGATTGTCGCCATGCATGTTAGCTTCTTGCCGAGTGCTGTCGATGACGTCATTACTTGTGATGCACGCCGGCATATCTGTGGCGAAGTGAGTCACAGTACGAAACTTCAGAACGAGCCACACTCGTGAAAGCGGCTGTCGTACCCAACATGGTTAATAATGAGATCGGAGGCATTGCATCTCATTATGACCAAGAATTGGTTCCATACTGAACTGGAAGTGACTTCACTCTGCGTTTCTTTTGTCGGTAGCTCTCCCCCCCCCCCTAATTCCGTGGACGTTATAATAGATCATGTAGATGCTCCCCGGACGGTCACTGGACGGTCACTGGACGGTCACCGGAAGACCACTATCTGCTCACCGGTCATCGGCTGGTCATTTTGGCCGATCGCCGTTACCGAACTCTTATCGGTCGGTGACAACTGGTCGGGGCCGATTTCACACGACGATCCCAGGCTTGTCACGACCCGTGGACAATCTGGGAGAGTCTGGGACAGTCCGCACGGGAAAAGTCTCCAGGCAGTCGGACAGTAACTCCAGTGGGCAGTGGGGGCAGTGACCGATGCCGCACGGATGGGAAGAAGGTGACAGGGCCCAACAGCCACCGACCATCCGGCGCGATTCACAACTTTGGTCTCCAGCTCATGCTCATGGCTTCGACTGGGTATCACGTTTCATGACTCTCGTCTCCAGCTCCCTCTCACGATTTCGCTCGTATTCTGCCTCTTTCCCCGTCTGCGACTGTTATAATTTCATGAAGTGGCTGATGCCCTTTCAGAAGCCAAAACAGGGTCCAACGCTGTAGCCGCTACAGCTGTGCTACACTCTGCTCTATAACCATGCCGGTTATGAGCGATAAATGCGGACAAACGGCAAAGGAAAACGAAAGAGGTTGTGAATTGGAATGTCCGTACGGCCACTCCCGCTGCTTCTGCATGTGTTCACGCTGTAGGTAGATCCTGTAGTTTCTTACCTTCCTTACCATGTTCTCTGCTTTGTTACCATACCTTGTTCGTTGCTACGTAAGCGTCGCTGGACCCTAACGACGCCCATTGGCGAGCCGGCCTATGTGGGGGCGCTGTCTCCACATCTGCGCTGCACGTGAGGCGTGCAGGGGTGGCTGGCCTTGTGCCGACATCAGACACTCGCTGATGACGCTATTATGACGTCACCGGTCTGCGGCCAGCTGACTGCCACAGGTGGTTCGCAGACGTGGGTGTGTTTGTGAGGGTGTTCCTCGGTTCTGCCGGGATAGCGCTATAGCTCAGGAGGACAGATGGGGATTGTGGGCTTTGCGAGGGACGAGGGTGTAAGATGGGTGGTGAGTCACAGCTGTGCGATTGTGCGCAGCAGAGAGGGGAGAGAGAGAGAGAGGGCGGCAATCATCGGTCCCGTGTGACTCACGGCCGTGTCGTGACTCACGCCGCCTGCTCTGGGTGCCGTGACGAGACTCCGTGACGGCCGCCGGGAACGACCAACGGTCCGCCCGCCCCCGGGCAGGACTAATTATCTGGGGGAGGGACCTGCACTGGCGGTGCACGGTGCGAATAACCTGCGCTACGCCGTGAATAACCTGGTGGTATGACTCGTCGCCAGCGATTGTCCTCTTTGTTGGATAGACTGGGCGAGCGTCTAACTAGGGTCCTTTGTGCGGGCGGCGGATGGTGAGCGTCGGTTCATCAGTGGTGCCCCTGGGGTCAGCCCGTGCGAGTCGCTGATCAGTGGTGCCCCTGGGGTCAGACGGTGGTGATGAGATGGTGACAAGGGAACGTCGGTGCGAACGCCCCGCACAGAGAGCTGTTCCTTGTCTGGGAAGTGGCTGGGAAAAAGTGTCCCTTCTGCCCGTCACTAATCATAAGTGTGCGTGAACGTAGGTGCAGGGCCAACTGAAAGGAAGCAAATGAGAGCTGAATGTGAGTTACAGTCTTTTATCCACAGTTAATGTGTATCTCCTGATTCTATACAAAATCCAGCTGCATTCTTCGGTGGACCGCCATTCGCCGGTCCCCACCTCGCCCCCTTGCGTCCCCCACAAATCGATCGATTCACCACGTGACCGACCGCCCGCGGCGAATCTTCAGCGTCGCCGACCCATCCCCCGTCGACAATCAGTCACGTGACCTGTCCGTCTCCCCTCTCGGGATGGCGTGAAGGTCTGTCGTCCCTGTCTGTCGCTGTCTTCGCTCCAGGGCATTTAAATGGCGGCGTGTCAAATTACGATCGGGTCCGTTGGAGTACTTCACGGGTAGAGTTTCCAGTAGCTCTCAACTTAATTGGATGACGGAACTTGGTTTCTTGCACGCTGCATCTGGTGGAAATGTAAGTTTTCTCACAAGTAAACTACACTGCTTTACGTTGATGATTTGTGTTGCTTCTTCCAGTTTCCTTCCTTGTATCTCCAAGCACTACACTGCTGACCCTCATTCCCCACTGTAGGTTTGAGAACCCCCGGTCGGTGTAGCCAGGTGTGGTTCCTCGCTGCGTGGGGAACGGTCGCCGAGTGGGGGAGGGGAGGGCAGGGGAGGGGAGGTGAGGGGAGGGGGACGGCCAGCGGCGGCCGCGGTGCCGCAGCAGTGCTGTGACGGCCGCCGCGTGGTCGGGAACGGTGCCGCCGGTCGTGGGGAGAGTGTGTGACGACTGTGACGTGACGGTCGGTGACGGATTGAGGACCACTGCAAGGAAAAACAGACAGGTAGGAATTTGTCAGAGGGTACCGAAGGGGTGGAGAGTCCACTGACTGCCATTTCCACTGCTGGTATCGCTTTCTGAAAGCTGTGTGTGGCTTCACTGTCTTTTCTTACGACATGACAGTGTTGTTGGTAACGACATGTTTGTGTGAAGGTTCAGTCAATGTGGTGAGGTGCCGTGTTTCCACTTTCCCGCTTGAACCGACCTGGCTGTACACCTTCAACGCTTGCTCACCACCTGCACACATGCTTGGCACTTTCCTGTGCCGCATGCGCTGGGTGCATGAGCCATGACCAAATGAAACCCAGCTAGAAATAGCAGCCACTGACATTGTTTTCTGATGGGTAAGATAAGAAATGCCCAAGAAAAATAAAAGCCCGAAGTGCTGGTTTGTGCATTGATCTGTTCTCGTGAACGAATCAGTTATGAATGCCTGCACAGAGCATTCCTGAGGCAGTACGACGTCGCCCGTCACTCCGCCGTATTTCATATCCACCGTGTGCAGTGAGTGGCCCGGTTAGCCGTCAACCAGAACGGCTCAGGCGGCGGCGGCGACCGTGACAGTCACCAATTGTCAGTCACCAGTCGTCACCTGACGGTGAACGCCGGTCACCAGGTGGCGCTGATGTGACCTCGGCGGACTGATCTGAATTTGGTCACCCTGGAGCGCGCCCGACGAAGGCTGTCGGCCGCCGCTTCGGTGCACAGATAACCCGATATACTGAGCACCTGAGCAGGGGCGCAGCCAGGCAACGGTGGCGGATGGGACGAGATCAGGGGCGGAACGGGCAACGGGGAGACGAGGCTGGCCACCTACGGGAGCAGACTGGCATTATTAGATTGTGCTGGGATTGGCTCTGAAAGTCGTGTGTTAATCGTCATTCTTAGGAATGCATATTGCATATGTCCCGAGCTGAAATTCAGCCAGTAAATTCGGTAGAAGATTCAGAGTCGCTGTATTCTCAAGAAACCGCATTAGATCACTACCGAATAGAGGCAGACTAAGGGCTCTAGGAGTCTAACCTTCACATCGGCCTCTATAGGTATAACAGTAGCAGTGCAGGACCACTGCTGTGAGCATTGATACGGTGCGGTATATACTGCATCCGTTGATAGCCGTTGACGACCCCCGGCCGCCGGGCCAGCGGGTTCACGGCAGCATCAAGAGGTCTATCGCGCCTTGGGAAATGGCTACCGGGATCAGTGGCGATTTGTGCCCGCATTCTACCGGTCTGATAGGTTCAAAGGTCAGTCGGACGGGGGCTTTATTGCATTCGAAGAGCTTCAACCCAAGGCAAAGCTATCATGCTATTATAACTTCGCAGTTAAGCGTCTTTTCAGGCCTCATACTCGTTGATAACAGGCTGCGTTGCTGAGACCTATCAGGCGCCTTGAGGTTCTGGGCTGAAGTTGAACAGACAGTAGTCAGTAGTTCTGACGGAAAATCACCGTTGTATTGGCCAAGGGCGATTAAAACGTACCAACACGCCACTGTACAAACTCCGTGAATGCCCAGAACGGGCATCCGATGTACACATTCTGTGTGAATTGATAGGTACTGCCTATTGCCTTGTTGATCATGGCTCAAGAGAGTGAACTTTCTTATAACAACTGAAATTAAATTGATGCTGTGATACCTATAACCTACCCTCAATTTAAGAAATAGTTATCTTTTCCATAGCCTGACATAACGAACTGACGTCAGCCAGCCGAACTTTGCTAATGTGGGTAGTGCGGTACAGCATAACTTCAGGCGCCAACTACTGCTGCCATCTGTGAGCGAAAATGTAATCAACTGTGCGCCGTCGCCTGCGTTGACCATGCGTATTGCATTTGGACAGTGGAAGCACCGCTGACATCGACAAGTTACCTACTCAGAGCATATTTCACTTTCCTTGCTAAATGACCAAATAGTCTGTTGATAGTGAAAGGGAGAGCAATTGTGTAACAGTCATTGTGTGCCATCAGACCATGCACGCTCATGACTGCTAACCGTGCGGGTGAACAGCGTACCTAGTTTGGAGAACAAACCGGTTATTAGTTTTGGTGATTTGTCAGTTCTATTTTTTCAGCCAATTATTTCATCTAGGTTGCGTGTGATATGATTGCGGCGTTCAATTAATTATCGAATATTTATTTTACCCATCTACCTAATTTTGCTGAATGGATTTTCATTTGCTCAGTTTCTCACATGGCACTGCGGTGTCTGACTGACCGAAGAAAATTACCGTCCTTTCTGACCAAACCACCACCTCCATTCCCGCCTACCTACGCTCTCAGTTCCTCTGTGCCCATCCTCCGGCCACTCCCAGCAGTTACGATCCTCTCCGCCGAACAAAGGCGTTCTGCCGTCGTCACAAACCCGTTCCGCCGCTGCTGGTAAACATGGAGACTGCGTGGGAGAGCGGCACCCCGTCCGTGAGGATAGCACGCTCCGGTGCCGCCCGAACCACGGCCCCGAGCTGCTGATATGGTCATTACTGGTCTTCACGCGTGGCGGACTGCGGGTGCAGGAGGGACCTTGAGGCTGGGACTGTAGTCTGTACCTTCTCAGACCGTTAGAGATGGAACGGTACGCTTTGTACGTTTTCTTATTGTTCAGGCTTAGGATATTGCGTTAGGACTTTATAGGATGCTGCGCTGTCTAACAGATCCTGAAACTTGGGACAATACAGTCATGCGTTTTGATGTTAAAGGGACTATCCCACCTTTAACATGGGGTTTGAGTTGAGATAGCCAAGTTTGCGGCGAGGTTCAGAAACCACTATCTATCCAGGTTGCAACCCCCGCGGCCTCTTGGTGTTGAAGAAATTCGTTCCCTTCATTTGAAAATGGGCCTTGTGCAAGGCCCTATCTTCAACATGGAGCGACCGTTAGTGTGACGTCACCTCGTTTAGTCATTCTGATTTAAATGGGTTTGTTCGTTGAAAAATCGCTTAAAACTTGGTCTGAACTTTGTTGTGGTGCCTACAGAGTAAAAAGAATCAGCTTTATGGCAGTAATGTGGCCTGGGGAAGGAGGTAATTTTGGGCTGTGACGTCACATATTTGAAAGTTTGTGTTTGGAATATGGGAAGCCTAAGATGTTTAATGAAAAATAAATGCCAGAACCGTGTTCCTGGTCATCCAATCTATAAAGTCGGGCACAATTTAACTGGTTTTAACAACATTTTAGAATGTGGGATAGTCCCTTTAATCGATTAACCTGATGACTACCGACTAGAGGTCTGCACCGGCCGGCTGCAGCCGCGGCTGGCTGCAGCCCCACGGCTGTGGGCCGGGGCGGCTGCAAATATCTCCAAGAACACGGCTACGGCTGTGGCCACGGCTGTGAGATTTCAAGCTCAATCTTAAGTACTCAAATATAAAATTTTAAATCCTTAATCTCACATTCTGATAAGCAGTCTAGCCTGTAAAAATCATGCAAAGGATGCCCAGCAACATTGAAAGTGGTAAAGCCTTTGAAAACCTGTAATGGTTTTACCATTTGTTGTAGGGGAGTTTGCACTCTGGTACAGAATACTAATTATAGGTACCAATTGTTCCTTCATCATCAAGAGCTTGACAGTTTCAGAAAATGCAGCATGTTGCATTGTCACATCCCTCTCAAATCAATCTCACCTGGTCATTAGGAGAGCACCTTACAGCTATTGAAGACGAGCGTTAAATAATTCTTTCAGGTAATAGAAAAAGAAATCACGCCTAGGTAAAGGCAGGTAAAGGCTTCATAAAATATTATCTAAAATAACTCTTAGATGTATTTCTGGATTTTCGGCAAGTCCAATTACATAATATAAAACTGGCGCTTTATGTTCTAACTGGTGTGTGAGTGACCGCTAACAGAAAATGCTGATCAACGAAGCCAATGGAATTATATTATAGTGAACATGAACCTTACTTACGGTTAATTCACATGATGGTGAAAACCCTGAACACAAAATTCACATGACGGTGAAAACCCTGAACACAATATTTCTTACGCGAGCTGTTGACTTTACTAATAAAATGACGCCTTCTTCTGAAAATGTAAAAATTTGATACTTACTCTTTATTTGAGAGCAATTTTTTGACTGTATAGCATTATTATTTCTTAATTTTAATTTTTA
Organism: Amphibalanus amphitrite; assembly: GCF_019059575.1. Classification (NCBI taxonomy): domain Eukaryota; kingdom Metazoa; phylum Arthropoda; class Thecostraca; order Balanomorpha; family Balanidae; genus Amphibalanus; species Amphibalanus amphitrite. The sequence continues at coordinate 318,000 of NW_024881944.1, read as the reverse complement.
TGGCTGTTTATAGTGAAACAAAACAATTTATTGCCACTTCTTTGCTATTGACGTCATTAAAAACTCAAGTAAAATTTTTGATTAAAAGAGGTAATTGTCGCACGTCCTTGGGGATTTGAGCGAAGATCATTATTTGGAAAATCAAAATAGAAGAATGTTTTTCTTTCTTGGATGCTCACTAGTGTTTTGATGCCTTGCATATCAAATTAGTTTGAGACTTGCCCAGAAGGCTGCTTCAAGTCTGGCATATCACACCCCAGAAAATATGCAAGGTAAGAAAGAAGCAAGAGTTTTTACTAGACAATCAGAGTTCTATAGCCTTGAGACAATCACTGTTTGACAGTCCATCAACTTGAGTTTCATTTTCCATACCTAACATTGATAATGAAAAGCATCAGGGTCTGTTGTTCTGTCCTACAACCATGCTTCAGGATTTGGCATTAGATGTCCACACTGCTAGTGCTTCTATTCTGGTTCGTTGTTTATGTTTTCTGTTGATGTAGGTACCTACCCATCTTTCTTAACCCCTTGCAAGGGCTTGTGTAGGCATGCGTTGCGCATCAGGCTTCAGGCCTTCGGCCTAAAGCCAGATACACAACCACTTAACCTATGATGCTTCATGAGCTTGAAAATCTATAGCCCATTGCAATGTGCTTTTGGCTATATGTTTCAACTAAAAACAACCTATTATATACTATTTGGTTGCATTTCATTGAAAGTATCCACGGCCGGCTGACGGCTGGCTGCCCACAGTTTGCCACGGCTGTGGGCGGCTGTGGCTGTGGAGCCACGGCTGCGGGGCGGCTAGGCTGTGGAAAATTGCAGCCGTGCAGAACTCTACTACCGACCCCAAGGTCATCGTCTGTGTTATCGAACCCACTTAATGACCCTGTTCATGTCTTTGTACCGGATTAAGACTTTCATTGTCCATCTGACCGACAAGACATGGTATCTGAGTCCGTGGCTGGTGCCTGACAGGGACTTGGTACTTACCATGGCGGAAATCGTGCGTCGCCAGTTCAAGGCATCGGAACTGACTCAACTCTTGAGGCCTATATTCAGAATATTTTCCCGAGTTCCCCTTGTCCGCACATATCTACCACCGGCATCCTGCAGCCGGACAGACAATGCCGACAGTCACATTCTGTCACCGTCACGTCTGTTCATATGTCACTGTCACCTCTGTCATTGTCGCCTCTGTCACTGCCTCGGATGGTTCCTTGCAGCGACGGTGTCCACTGCTACATCAGTGCTTGACCTGTGGCCAAATCCTGCATCCCGCCATCATACATACAGCCGGTAGCTGCAGTCATGTGATAGGTTGGAACTGGCGCATGATTCCATGGAGCCGCAGGCTCGCGAGATTCTCGGAATCGCTGAGGGGGCTGACCGTTCAAAGGCTTTGTCTCTTTGTCATAGGCTGAAGTCGTTTGAAATCTCGAACAATACGTTAAAATATGAAGTTCGAGCATAGATTCATGTTATCTATGGTTAGAGTAATGGTACAAGTTCGTATCAGGAAGCCTTTTGTCATTTTCACGCTCATCTGAAATGGTAAATCGTAAGATATGCGATGTTTGCTGAGAACTCCTACGATATAATACTTCACCTGCATTATCCAACGCATCAGAAGACGTGGCGAGGTATACATTCCAACTTCGCCATCCTCACCTTGATTTATAGAACCAACAACAATCAAAGCCTAACTTCCTCCGCTGGGACGTAATTCAGCTCCATGATGTCGTGACATTTCACGGGCACCATTATGTAAACTTCGACCTTCTCAGAGTCTTCTGCAATCTGGACAAAGTGAACTTTTGGGCGACTAGCTGTGTACGCCGCATTGCAGTGTCATCGGCTCGGACATGAGATTGCCGAGGTCGATGGGCTTTCTCTGGGGACGCTCGGAAGTTCGCCGAGTAGCTATTGTACCTTCTCGAGATTGGATAGCTTGAAACAGCGGTGAGAGCTGCTGCCTGTGCATAGTGAGTGAGACGAACTTGGGACAATGGAAGGGTTTCGGAGGCGTTGTCTCGCACGCCTGCGGAGACGCCCATGAACTTGGGTAATACGCTCTGTCTGAACATGGATTTCATGGATTTATAATCACGAAGCTGGCTTCAGTCTAAACTCATTGTAAATTTAACCACATTACTGTTATTCCATCAGGCTTCATTATGGTCTGTTGAACTCGGTTCTGTATAGATCGGTTTAGCACGGGGCGAGCCTCACGATTGGTTTATCTGGTAACTCGTCTCTCACTTGGTGTAATCGGGTTAGTCCGGCCCCTCTGCAGTGGCTCTGGGCTCGAGATTGTGCCTCAGGCGCTTAGCTCCCCACTCAACTCATCCAATCTTTCTTCGTCAGCACTGGCGGGAGGATCGAGCCCTGAGCCAGTCCTTACTGGATTTAAGTTCCACACTCAACGGCATTATATCTGGCTTAGTGACTACTCAGTATTCGCAGTACCTAAGTTATTTTTTTTGTCATTGGTATATTGTGTTTATTGCCTCGGCCCTGGGCTGTCAGAAAACATTACTATCATCGCACCTAATGAAGATTCTCAGAATGTTACAACTCGTTCTTCATCCCCAACCATTCGTGAAAGTCATCCTTTACCTGGCGTCCCCTCTGGAGGAGCTCATGGGACACTTTTACTTGCTGGGTGCCCGCTCCCATGTTCCGCGACCAATCATGTCTCTGCGTGACACAGTGCACACTGCACAGTGCCTGTCACCGGACCACGCTGGGCAGGCAGACCACCACGGCTCAGCCGGCCGGCCGGCGGTCGGTCGGTCGATGATGCAGTATTGAATAGCCACCGAGGCCACAGCTCCGGGCCAGCTCCGGCTCCGAGTCCGGTCCGGGTCCGGGCGCCCTAGCTACCGCAGTTCGGGAATGACCCGGCCCGCCGGCTGGAGACTATTTGGGGCGTCCCGGCTGCCCGGCGGTGCAGTGACGGATCAAGGGATGAGCTCATCAGCAGCCGTCTGCAGCGCTGGCCATGCAGCCGGCTCCCGGATCCGGTCAGCGCGACCTGGGGAGATGGATTGTCGTGGCTAGGATTATCGTGGCTAGATGAACTGCCGTTTTGTACCTGGTATTTATATTTTGTATCTGTGTTATTTATTTTCACCCCGTCAGGCTACAATCCTTTTTCTTCCTTTCCCCTCTTCTTCTTATTCCTTGCATTTTGGCCGTCTCTTTCCTAGTTGATGCTTTTCTTATGAGACATCATGACCCCATTTGAGCACGCTCAACAGCTCGCAGCTCATTCACCCCTTCCCGTTTGTAGACCATCTTGCTCCGTAATCACACAGCAGGCTACGTTCGCTGTCTGGAGACGCTCCGAGGTGGGCGTTATCCACTCCCAATCACTGGCCCCAGGGAAGGCGCAGAGACAGCCGGCGGGGACCTAGCGCCACTTCCTAGCAATAATCTGGACGACCCGCGGGTCCAATGCCTGATGGATTGGAATTCCGGAGGGAAGACGTGGGGGGGGGGGGGTAGGGGGATATGATAGAAGCTCCGGATTTATGATGGAACGCGTGCCACATGGAAGCTGAAAAGGGTGAACGAGATTGGGCGAAGCTCGCTGAAAGGAAGAAATGGTATTGTTTAGCGCCATCGAGCAACAAATGGCTGATACATCCTGTACCACTAAGTGATTCAGATTTCAGGCTGTCTTTGCCAAGCCCTCTGGCTTTTAATTTAATGTTATGCTACTTTCGTTCTCGCCCTTAGGAACGGAGCAGAGCGGGAGCTGCCAGACACAGTATCCCTTCCCTTTAAGGAGTAAGGAGCATCCCTTTAGGGATGCTCCTTACCGAATGTTTTCATCGTCGTATTGTAGGAAACATTCGTCAGTGTGTTTCCTCCAGTGCCGCTGTGTTCTGTTGCCGTATTCTGTATTCTGTCGTGGGTACTCCTCTGGCGCGTTTCCACTCTAATGGTGACTCTAAATGATGCCGCGTTACAATCATTGTTGGACCGTGAGATGGGCGGCTACACTTGAGTCAGCTGAAGAATCTCAGCCGTTCCTTGAAGTGCACCCGTCTGTGTGTCTCGGGAAAACGGTCTAAGAAAGGCTCCTCTGAATTTCTGGCTGGATGATTCAGGGAAAAGCTAACGAGCGTGTTCGAGACACGTTGTCCAAAGGCAAATAAATTCCAATTCACTCGCTCAATTTAAGCTATTTCAGGACATCGGTCTGGACTCCAAACGACCGCAGCTGAAAAAGCTGTCGTGGTAGGTTTTCTGGAACGCGTGGTTCGGCTCGGTTTGAGCTTGTCAAACATGGTGTTAGCCGGTGCTGTAACAATGTAACCAGTTCTAGCGGGCTGTTGAGGCTGCAGGCGCAGTTGTAATGACGTTAACGAAGCTGCTTGATTAATCTCTTACAAAGCACATTCATAAAAAGGAATAACGGATCGTCTGGTTTCGCTGCTGAACATAACAGGCATGCCTATTGCCTACTCAACTGTCATTCAACCGGTATAGTTAGCACAGTGCGTGCTGTTTTCTTTTTCAAATGTAATGTTGCGCATTGGAAAATATGATGCATCTGTATTTAGTATTCAACACCTGCTTCTATCTCCTGTTTTTCTCGATGCATCACGTGATTCCATCCACCTGCGGCTGCTGACGTCATCACCCGCCTCTGCCGCGCCTGTCGGGCGGAGAAGAGGCACGGTGTGACCCTGTATCGTGCCGGGGCCGCCGTGTGCACTGTGCACTCGGGCGTACTCAGTGCACGATGCAACAGGCGGCTCGTGCAGCTCCATCCCTCGCCTCCGCCCACCTGAGGCGCGCGGCGTGTCACGAGATTAGTGCGGGATTTGGCGATGGAGGTTCTGTCGCTATCAGGCACCTCCGCCCGCTGTCTTTACTGCTTCCTCCGCTGTTTCGCTTCGTCCGTCGCTGCTTACCCTGTATGCGCCTTTTCTCTGCCCCACTCTCTCAGCTGCATCTCACTTGTGCCGCGGCATTCGATCGTGCGGTGCATTGTGTCAGCAGCGAGGTCGTTCAGTCGGCCTCCGCCGCGACTCAGTGGAGCGCGCAGCTCGTAGCCCGCGGCCGCTCACTGGGACGGCGAAGTGTTGTTCCCAGTCGCTCGGCAGGAGGTACCGCTCGCAGGAAGTACCGTCCGCTGTCGGAGAATGGAGGGGAGCGGTGGGCGGACGGCTGGTCTCGTCACGTTTTTGCTCACCACTGACACCTGTCCAAGTGCTGAAACGTGCTGAGGTGTTCGAACGGAAGATCGTTTGGTGGAGCTCGCAAGAAGCTCACCGCCTGTGTCGGATGGAGGTTGAGTTCTTCGTCGGGCTGTCTACCGCTTGGGTGTTGCCTCACCTTGTCATGTATCCAGTCATGCAAACATCCCACTGAGGTTCAAACATGGCGTCTGCGTGCATGACCAACATCGCCCCAGGTCCGTATTTCAACACAGCGGCCATGACCAACATAAACTGTCCCTTTCAAACGTCTCTCTCCGTGCATACAGTGATAACTGCTAGCTCAATAGATGATTTTACTACATCACCTCAGCACTGCCACCGGCCGCCTATTCGCCACCATCTAACTCTCCTCTCTCGTTACAGGCAGAGCGCCTTGACGCGCCCGGCGGCTCTGGCGGCGGAGGCGGCGGCTCGGGATCAGGTGCAGCTGAGTCCGAAGAACAGCGACAGCACCGCAGAATGGACCGGCTGCGGCGATCGCTGCGCGACAGTTTCCGGCGCAAGAAGGAGCCGCGGAGCTCCGAGTCGTCGCGGCCACACCAGTGGCAGGCAGACGAGGCGGCAGTGCGCGCCGGCACCTGCTCCTTCCACGTCAAGGTGAGGGTGGAGACGTGGTGGGATGGGGTAGGGGGAGAGAAGGGATGTGATGCGTGGACAGAAAGATCGGTCGGGAGGTCAAAGACAGAGTGGATGGGAGGACAAAGAGAGGGTGGGGTGGGATGGAATTATTAAAGACGAGAAAATGAGATGTGGCGGCGCCGATCTAAGTGAAATTTAAGAGTGTGAACAGGTGACTATGGGAATGGACGATCGACCTATCAGTTAGTTTTGGTGCTTCCCTAGCTCGCCCTAACAGATGTTCGGTGGCTTGTATGGCATCGTGGTGCCCGTATTTCCTCGCATTTCGTATTTACCCTGTTCTACAGTTCCCTGTTTATCGCATTTGGAGCGCACTTATCCGGCGCCTCCTAACCGCAGGAAGACCCGCAGGCTGCCCACAACACCGTCCGGTGGCTTCCCCGTGGGGTCCCATAACCTCCTGTCGGCACAGTGGCCTCGTTCCCGCTATCAGCACGCCGTGCGATACGGTCCTGTTTGTGTGTCTGTGTGTGACCGCTCGCCTCCGGTTGTTTGTGCGGTCAGGCGTGTGGTGTGACCCGCTCCTGATCCTACCGCTACGATCCGCACCGCGGGTGATACGCCCCTGAGCAGCTGAGCTGTGCTGTTCTGTTGTGGTGGATAGTTGACGAGAGGTGAGACTTACCACTCGTCCTTTGGTGGGTGGCGGGTGAGGAAGAGCACCTCTTGTTTTTGGTTAATGACTGGTGGGACTGCTCACCTTTCGATGGGCGGCTAGCTAGGCATGAGACTCCACTAAACGTTCGATTGGCAGCGTGGCAACGAGACTGGTGAGACAGTGACACACCGCCTTATTTAGGTACCTGTCGGTAGCCGCCCCGTGAGCCAGCCACCGCTATATGTGATCGATGGGTTCTGATCAGGTCACGGAACTGGTTTTCCATAAATAGGACTCCGAAGAAAAGTGAGAACCCGATTCTTGCTAGTTGGGTACAAGGGCAACCGGTGCAGCGGATTACGGTGATGGAACGTTTTGTGTTTTGCTCTCGTATACAAAGGGATTATAATAGTTTGTGGAAAACGATGCATTAGTTGTATTTATTTTCTCTGGTTTCTTGATATGTTGTGGCGTCATTCTTGTGAACTGTGCCGTATATTGTACTGAAACGATTTGCTGAATAATTTGTAGTGCGCTGAATGCGTTGCGAGTACGTTTTTTGAATCACGTGTAGCCCGCATGCCTAACATTAACATCCTCTTACATATCTATCACCCTGTTCCTGTCAATGTTACCCCACTTTTTGGCCCTTCTCTGATTCTCTTTTACCTGTTTTCCTCGCATTTACAAAGTCTCGTCGCATGCACTCCGTCTCCCCTTTACATCGACCCGGCCTCTGTGGCCACTGTCGTCTGTCACTGTGGCCCGTGTCCCTCCTCATACCCCAGGTTTTCCTAGCGTGCCGGGCGCCACTGACCTATCAGCTGATCTCGCTCCAAGAATGGAGTGGGGTAATGTCCCAGTGGGGTGGGTCGGGCCCAACCTGCAGGCGAGCCCTCGCGACTCTGTTACACGAGCCTTTGTTCGGCCTGACCCAAATGGTAGGTACTCCGCCCGCGCGCTGGCCTCATGGTTGGCACGTGTATAGCTGCACTGAATTGCTACACTGAACTGTGCCCACACTGTACGGGGTCGCGTTTCGAGTTTTCGGAACAGTGAATATCACGGATAGGTATTATTTGAGGCTGGAGGTGCGGATATATTACCGTGATATTTGTTGACGCCAGATTGCAGCGCGTTGGCAGTGACTGCGACGCTTTGATGGACGCTGTCTATGTGACTGAGTCGTGTGACTGTGTCTCTGTGCTATGCCGGTCTGATTTGTCCCTGTGCTTGTGTGCTGCGTCCCTGCTTACCGTCTGCCATGTACGCGGTGCCGGTTTTAGTCTTAAAGGTGTCACCAGTAGCAGCTTCTCGGTGTCGGTGCCAGAGTCAGTGGTGGTAGTGTCACGAGCCCAACTCGCGTGTCGTTCCGTCCGTGTCGTGCTACCGAGTTACGTGCGTCCCGTATCGGGTGGAACTCTCTGGGGTCCGGTGGCACCGGCCGCAGCCATTGTTCAGACCCGAGTAAACTTTCCGAGCGGTGGCCGGTGCGTCAGGCTGCCAGGTACGGTGCACAGTGGGCCAGGCGCTTCAAAAAAGCGGAATTAAATCAATGAGCACAGCTGCGGTGCCAAAAATGATTCGTTACAGGGTAAAATATCATGCTAAAGCCGAATCCGATATCCATTTTCAAATTTGATTGGTTACGCTAGGTCACTGACCTATGACGTCATTATTTAATTTCTGCGCTGCACATATGCCTGGGACAGGCGGGCACTATGCCGCATTGGCCGCGCGTTTGCAGTCTTTTCGTGGTTTCAAGCGTTCAAACATGTGATATGATGTTGGTCCCATGCATTACGGTGGGTGTAAGGGACTAAGGGTCACCTGAAGGTCAGGTCAGGTCATTGACCTTCGATGACCTCGGTTCACTTTTTCGAGTTTTACATGTTTCTGGGCTAGTTTTTGGAACTGAATTCGAATTTAGGAACCATTTGAACATTTACGAAGTAGTTTTGGTGCCTTCGTAACATGTTACGAAGCTGTCAGAGGCGGGTTGACACCCACTACGAATACCCGGCAGGACCCATACTGGTTGACCTGACCTGAGCTGACCCGACCTGGCCTAAATGCATGAAGACATCATCTGTGATCAAAACTAACATGATATTCGTGATCAGCATCCCGAAAAACCCCTTAGCAGCCACACTATACGACGTTCTAACACGTCCCGACTTTCGGCCATTGACCTGACCTCAGAGGTCACCATTTGACCTATGACCTTAAACCCGGGTACCGTTGGCTTCGTCTCGTGACGACCTACACGATGGTTTTTTCCGCGAGGCTCTAGCTCAATTAGGGGCCAAACGCGAGGAGGGTCGCATCCCCCGGTGCCGTCGAGGGATGCAAAACGGCCTATGCCGGCGAGGGTTAAACCCTTATTTGTCCATTTCGCGCAAAAATGCGCAAAATATTTGCATTGGGCAGCAAGCTATACACCTTGAGAAAAGTCAGGCAGCAAATATCTTCGTGTTGTTCGGTGACGTTTTCTTTATATCCTTATATAAATTCATTGCGTCGTTGCACTACCACGGTTCCGAACAGGCACTGTAAACCCCACCGCTACTAGTAAGCATGAAATAGTTCCCAGGAACTTGAGTACGAGAAACATGCGCAGAAATACCGGCTGTTTTTTTAAAGCTATTTTGTACGGAATAACTTTAATGATTTTACGCTGAGAGCTTTTGAATCGGGGGAACGGAATATGGTACACAGCAGTCATTTCCATCTCCAGTCGGTAAGTCCTACTTTGCGACGTTATAGCATTATCTGCCTTGACATTGGGGAAAGGAAACTTGCATATTCGGAAACTTTGGACATTTTTACAATACTCTATCCCATAATTACAGGAATTTCACCGAAGTGGATTTTCGACTTAATTCCGCTTTTTTGATGCGCCTGGCCCACTGTGCGGTGGAACGATCGCCTCCTGCCCCCCCTCTCGACCCCGACCCGCTACGGTCCAGACTCCCGGTCCAGGCCTCCGCAGACCAGCACGTGGGTTGTAGCTCAGGCTAATGGCCCAGAGCTCTCACTGTCACGTGGCATGGAAGGCGGTGCTTATCCTCTGTTGGGGCATTCCACGTCAAATCAAACACCGAAATCCGTCATCCCCTTCGATTTTTCTGAAAATTTGTAGGCAGACTGGGCATGGTTCAAAACTGAGTTACGTATAATATTTTCGAAATTTGATAACGTATCGCTGAGATATAGGTCATCGAATATAGCGAAAAATGCCACACATCAATTTTTTAAATGGCTATAACTCTGGTTCCTTTTCTGGTATCAAAATGATATTAACAGGGTCTTATAGGCAATTGATAAGGCTTTGATTTTTAATTATAAAATTAAATTGAAGTGACCTTGAAATGCATTTGACCTTGAATTAAAACAGAAAAATTTAAATAGCAAAAAACACGTCACCTTCGATTTGGGTAATTTTTACATATTATGTCCGTCACAATGTTCCTAACCATCTGTGAAAAAATTGGAGTGGGCCATTCATAACTTTCGCGGCAAACGCCGTTTTCATGCATCAACATCACGCAACCGCGCGTGACCTTGAAAGACAGAGTCAAGACATGCTTGCTTGTGTACACTTTCTGAAATGAATGATTGCTGATTAGTGATATCCCAAACTCTGCGAGAATGGAAATGCATAGTCATCGTAGTCAAGCATTCACGCTCCATAGTAAAAGTGTCGCAGGCAAACGGTATTTTGCGGTGAATTTTGAGCCGTGTGGAAATGCATCATGAAGTAAATTCAACGAAAACATTATCACGCAACGATATCTTCACGCCTTTTGATCTTCACTATACGAAAGAACATACATTTCTTAGTATGTATGGGGAATTTCTAGTTAATCCAATAATAAATATGGCAGTTAGAGGCCTGCTAAGAGTAACATGTCGCCGGCTGAGGCGGGCTCGGCCGATGCGGGAAACGCAGCAATCACAATTTTGTGTTAACACGTTCATATTTCAATTGTTTACCAACCGATTTTCAAAATTCTTTCACCATAAGATTGCCTGTACATTTCTTAGTCTTCTCACAAAAGTTGACGCGAATCGAACGTAATCAGCGGTAGGGAGCGCGATGTAAAGACAGAACCGTTCCGTTCCGTCCCGGCACAGTCTACAATTCAGGCGGCGCGTAGCGGTCGGCGCCGGCTGCCGAGTCGCCGCGTCGCTGCGGCGACAGGATGTTCACTTTACACCGCTATTACTAGAACAGTTGTGAACCGATTTTCTTATTGCTTGCACGATGAGATGTCCAATTCAATTCTTGACAGGTAGCCATAATCAATTTCGCATTAATCTTATGAGATATTGGCGAAAAACAGGAGGGGTGGGCGAAATTCGCTCTTCCCCCTCCACTGCGCGTGCTAACATACGTTTGCATATGTGCAATTTTCTTCAAAACTTATGAATGGCCCACTCTAATTTTTTCACAGGTTGTTAAGAATATGGTAGGCAATAAAATATATGAAAATGAGCCAAATCGAAGGTGACGTGTTTTTTGCTATTTCAATATTTGTGCTTAAGAACAGAGTTAAGCAAATTTCAAGGTCATATATTTAAGTAGGTGCAATTCTAAACAAATGCTTAAGAAATTACCTAAACAGTAAGGTTTATTTCATTCAAATCAAACAAGTACAACCAAAGTTATGGTCGTTCAAAAATATAAAGATGCAACATTTTGTAAAAATTTGATGCCCTATATTTAGAAGACCTGTGGTCAGAATGTGCAAAAAACATCAGTGTAATGTCCGGGGCCACACAGGAACTCGCTCACAAATTTATAATGAAATCGCTGATGGTAAGGTGCAAAACAGCCGATTTTTGTTCGATTTGACGTGGAATGCCCCTGTTGCAGTATGCATTGGACTGTGCACTGTGCAGGTGTCTGTTGTGTCTGTTGTAGTGCCCAGGCTGTGTGTGACTGGGCTCACAGATCACGTGACTAACAGTTGATGTCTGTCCTCTGTTGCAGTACCTGGGCTGCGTGCAGGTGTACGAGTCACGTGGCATGCAGGTCTGCGAGGATGCCCTCAAGCTGGTCCGGGTAAGTGGAATCGACTTCAGCGTGCGGGTTTACCGGTAGGAGCGGGGGAGGACCTTTAGGTATATTTTATTTCGTGAGCCAAATGAACGACTGCAATCGGCACGCGGTGAAACATGCAGTGAAGCTGCAATAAACACACAAATGTTATGTTTGGTCACTTCTCAGTATGTCGTCTTGCCGTGTCTTGTCTTGGATACGCCGAGTTTTTTTTTTTGTTGGGCTGCTGTGCTCCAGACTTCTGGAAAGAAACTCAATTTTCCATGAATAGTTCTACATGAGGTGTCCTGAAGCCTCGCACACGCCCAAAGCCACGCCAGTGGCGGCGGAAGGTAATTTTGGATGGGGGTGCAAAGTTTTCTCAAGGGGCCCCTCTGGAGGTTTTGGCCCCCCCTCATTTTTTTAGTGACTATTATTGAATCATGAAAAACGAAGATTTTGGAAATATATCCCCATACACACAAGTTCTGTAGGTTTGAAATTGCAGTGTACCTACCTAGTAGGTACCTATCTCAAATAATGAAAGCATAAAGAACCAAATGCAGCTAGTTTTTTATCGGCTAAGTAATCTTTTAGTCTAGCCATCACCCGTAGCGTCTCAAACCACTTTTCTGGATCTGCAGTGGACCATTGAGGGCCCTACGAGACCGTTCCAAGAAGACCGTGTTTAGAAGCCCATTGGAAACCGACCACATAGAGACTCCTCCAGAGGCCTACATGACTCCCCAGACTGAATGAGCCCTCCGATCAGGGTCGGTCCCTTGAAAGTTGCTGAAATGTTTCAGAAGGCAGTATAAGCTCGAAAGTCTTTTGAGGGCTCTTAGAAACCGGCATCGGACCCCAAAAAAGCCTGTATGGAGGCCCTCCAAAGCCGGGATGGAGGCCACAGGAGCCGTGGCTTAGCCTAAATAGCCGGTATGAAGGACTGAATAGAGGAAAGGGGTCTCAGTGGGGCCTTCAGGGGCAAGCGTTTGAGCCCCAAAAGTATGTGTGGGGTCTTAGAGGCAGGTAGACCCCTGGGGTATGCACGGGGTCCCAGGAGCTCGCGTGTGAGCCCAAATATTCGGCGGGCAGCTACTAGAACTAGCATGGGGATTCTTAGAAGCCGCTTAGACTCACATTTCATGGGTCATGAGTCCCAAGAGTCGATGTAGCCCGTGTAGGGGCCAAAAAAGCCGGTGTAGGGCCCATGGCCCCATAAGTTCCGACATTGAGACTCTCAGAGGCCGGCGACGGGGGACCAATAGCAGATAAAGTGCCTCAACAAGTCGACATGGGGCCTGAGAATCAGTGTAGAATTCCAGGAGCCTGCGTGAGCTCTCGGAGACCTTCGTATTCCGTAAGGTCCACAAAGGTCGTTGGGTCCTCTGAATCTGAACTCTGCGGGGCCCTCAGAGGCTAGCATGTCTCCTGGCACCTGCCTGCGTTGAGTTGAGACCCTCCGAGGCCGTCGTAGGGTTCTTCAGAGGCCAGCATTGGCCTTTGAAGCCTTCGTTAGGCCCTAGAAGCCGTCAAGAGGGCCCTCAGAGGTCAGCGTGGCCCCTGGAGCCTGCCTGCGTCGAGGCCCTTAGAGGCCGTCGTAGGGCCCTCAGACGCCAGCGTGGGCCTTTGGAGCTTGCGTTGGGTCTTAGAGACCATCGTGAGGGCCCAGAGAGGTCGTGGTCAGGGCCCTCAGCCCCTCAGGGACCGTCCTGAGGTCGTCAGAAGTTGTTGTGAGGGCCCTTAGAAGCTTTCGAGAGGATCATCAGAGGTCTCAGGAGGGTCCTTGGCCATAGTGAGGGTCTTCATGGGCCCTCAGATACCTTTTCAGGGCTCTCAGAGGCCTTGGTAAGACCGCTAGAGGCCATCGTTAGGGCCCTCAATAGACCGTTGCAGGGCCCTCAGATGCCAGCATAGCCCCTGAAGCCTGGTTGCGTTGGGGCCCTCAGAGGCCGTCGCTGGGCCGTCTGAAGCCAAATGGGCCCTCATACTTGAGTTGGGTCTAGGGCTGTCACGAGGGCCCTCAGAGACCGTTGTAGAGGCCCTCAGAGGCCAGCGGGGTCCCTGGAGTCCTGTGGGACCCTCAGCGGTCGTCATGAGGGCCCTTAGTGGTCGTTATAGGGCCCCAGGGGACAGAGACACAGAGGTCGTCGTGAGAGCCCTCAGAGATCATCGTAAGGGCCTTCAGAGGCCGTCATAGGGGCCCTCAGAGGCCAGCGTGGCCCCTGGAGTCTCCTTAGGGCCCTGGAGTTTCTGTGGGACCCTCAGCAGTCGTCATGAGGGCCCTTAGTGGCCGTTGTAGGGCCCCAGGGGACAGAGGTCGTCGTGGGAGCCCTCAGAGATCGTCATAAAAGGGCCCTCTGAGGCCGTCGTGGGGGCCCTAAGATGCTGCATGGAGCACCAAACGCGGCTCGGGACACTTCTAGCCGGTGTGGGGGCCTCAAAGACTAGCATGGGGCGCTCCTGACCATAATTGGACATCCCGGATGATTCTACATCAGTGTTCGTTTCCCGATCACTGGCTTTCAGGAGAAAATGTATTGGATGGTGCCACGGGCCCCTTGTACGGATTTTGGGGGTGCAAAAAGATATGTTTGCACCCCCATGTTTTTCGATGGGGGTGCAGCTGCACCCCCTGCACCCCCTATTCCGCCGCCACTGAGCCACGCCCGGGCTCCGGCAGATGGGCGGGCGTTGTGTCCCGAAATTGAGCCCCGGGAATGGATCTGTACTGCAGCGGGAATCGAGCGGAATTCCTAGACGGCTGAGGTCTGGCGCCATCAGTCTGTCCCCCTCCCCAGGGGGGTGGGGAAGGGGAGGATTAGGTCTGCCCTCTCGGTGCCTCAGGGTGGTATTATGAACAAAGCTGGGTCGGCGACAAAGTCTCATAAAGCATCAAAAGGTGATATACGTTCGCAGCTAAAATGGACGAGCCGGACTAGGTGAAATTCTATTTTTAAACGCCTACTGATACGCCTACTGAGCCCTCATACGCCTACTGATAACGTTTCATATTTTGCAGGACGCATCCTATATATTTAACCGAGTCATTTCGCCGGGGAGAGCAGTCCTCGTTTGGTCGTGTCAGCTATTTTAGATTGACATTTGAATCTTTCTAACGAGGAATGGGTAGAAAAGGTAGGATGAAATCTGGCTTTGAGCGCGTCTATATGGAACCCATTAGCTGCGGTGACATCCAATAACGCTTCTTTGCTGCTCGAACGACCCATCCACGCGGCTGCACGCCATTCCGAGCCTGACACCCAGTCAACATTTTAATTAAACATTCTTCGTACCGGCGCCACTGCGTAGGTATTTGCGACATCAATAGACTCATATGACGTCACGCGGTGAATTCCTGGTGACGTCACCTGTGCCATCCGGCTTTTGTCGCCGCTGGCAGTGACAGACTGGTCAGATTTGTTTGCTGGACTCTACACGGAGGTGATCGCAGTGAGTCACCTCCTGGTTCTAACTGATCGAGGCGTGATATGCACCGACGGGCTGGCGAGTAGGTGCTGGCAGAAAAGAACTCCAGCGACCGATGATGACGGCCTGATGAGTCACAGCCGGTCGATGGCGTGCGGTTATGAGTGGCTGTGACCTTGGAATGATGGCGCGCTTCGAATAGAGATGGCTGGTGCCGAAGGCATTAGGGTGGAATAGATAGTTTCGGCCTAATAAACGGAACCATTCGGTTGGGGTCGATATTGATGAGGGATGTAGGTATTTTTAGTTCATATGATGCTGCTTTTACGCCTGTATATCGTTCAATTGTCCGATCACAATTTATTGTTTTGCTATGCGCTAATCTGTTCCTACAAAGCCCATTGTTAATTGATGATCTCGATGCACACTACCAGATGAAATTGTGTGCGCTGGCAAAGTTGAAATGAAACGTCAGAGAATGATGAACACTCGTCCTACTTTGATTCCGGACTAAGTGGCAAGGTTCGACCGATCTTGGAAACTCACCACTCTAAGTTCGAACTTCCCAATATGGAAGTTGAACTCTTGGGATGACAACTGATGTTAAACCACTTTGAGCATTCCATTGGAAAGTTTGCTGCCTGAAATGACAACTGAGATTGAATCATTTTGTTCCTTGCATTGGAGGGAGCTGTTAATTTCAATGAACGCTCCATGTGTTGGAACTTTCCAAGCTCCACTTAATCCCTTCATCTTGCTCTGGAAATAAGATGAAGGGATCTGGAAATTCGTGTCGACACCGTAATCCGTATTGAAACCAGCTAAATTGCTAACCACTATTGTTAATGTTTGTGGCAGGCTATTGTGTATGCAACATTGAGTCGAACTCCATTTGCCCTCTGATCATTCTCTTTATCGTGACGTGCCTATAGCTAGCACACTCAACACGACTAATTGTTCTCTCCTCTGCTATCTCGCTCAGCTGAGTGTTTGCCTCAATTTGTAACCACTCTCCCTTGACCCCATGTGACCTGCGTTTGACCTCCGGCCGTCTCTGTCCCCAGTCGCAGCGGCGGCGTCCTCTCCGCGGCATTCTGTATGTCTCCGGAGACGGCCTGCGTGTGGTCGATGATGAGACCAAGGTAAGAAGCAGGGTTGTATACGACTCAATCAATAGCAATCAATTCAATCACGACAAATTTGGGAAACCAATCAAATCAATCAAGTCAGAGCAGTTTTCAGGAATTGATTCAATCGACTCAAACGCGACAATGAAAGGAATCAATCAACTCAATCAAACGACTCAAACCAAGATATACATTAGGTTTTTTGCCCCACCAACTTGGAAAAGTGTCCATAGCAGTCTGGTGTACCTACCTACCTACCTACCTACCTACAGAAGAAACAAAAATATTGTCATTTAAAATTATAAATTGCCATGCCATTCAAAGTTTCTATGTAATAAGGAAGGATACCTAGTGATGGACAGGTGGATCATGATATTGAGGTTCAATGGGTAGAATTGGAGCAGAAGTTTCATTTAATGGGTGCAAAATAACCCAGTAGTTGACTTCAACAAACGCCCCTTAACCCAAATCACCACCTTTCACCTAAAAGTTGTCAGTTTAATTTTGGCCATATTCCAGCTAAGGGCCTGTTCCAGCGCCTCCAGAAACCTCCAGAAACCTCCAGAAAGCTCTAGTATCCTCCAGAGAGCGTTCCAGCGCCTCCAGAAAGCTCCAGAAAGCTCTCGCCAAAGCTCCAGAAACCTCCAGTAGCCTCCAGAGAGTTGAGAGGTCCAATTTTCTCTGGAGGCTCTGGTCTACAATTATGGCGCACATGTGACATTCACGAATGTAAACAAAGAACTTTTGACTGATAATTTTACAAATTGAATGTAATGAAAATTACATTGCTATAATTTTGTTAATCTTTTTTACTAAAATTGAAAACAAATTTTGCGTTTCAAGATAGAACAGTCGTCATTCTTTTGGTATCTATGACGCCAATCTCCAGAAATCTCCAGATTGCGTTCCAGCGCCTCCAGTGAAAACTCTGGTAGAGCCTCCAGTCAAGAATTTCTACTGGAGGCGCTGGAACAGGCCCAATGTCATCAGGCCATCTACCTCATGTAAATCTACCTCATGTCTGTCTCTTATGTGAGTTATGCGGAGCTCTTCTGAATTGAACCCTGAACATAATGAACCTAGCTAGGTTACATGCCACACTGACACCATATTGATATGAAAGTGTTGAAAATGTGCTATAAATTTGACAACTTCATTAGGTATGCTTTATGAAGACAGCAGGAAAGCAGGTAGGTACCTACTTACCTGCCTAGATGTGTCACTTGGCTACCAACAGTACCAACGAAGGTAGATAGGTTATATGTGAAGAATTCAAAACATTTTATTGCAATACAATTTGAAACTGTTAGGACTGGGGGATAGGGATGAGCATTAAAAATATATTTAAAAGGAAACGGAAAGGACAGGGACTCTGGAACCACAGGATAAGTTAAGGACAAAGGAAGAAGAACAAGGAAAATTAAATGCCGTTGGTGCGACTGCGAAAAAACAAAGAAAACGTTTTGCCAAGAAGTATGCTAAGCTTTTATAAATCCTTATTCTTCGTCTTTTGATTTTTTGGTAAGATGACGTCATTGATTATCATGTAGTATGGTAGATCATCATAAAATAAATCGGTTGTGCAACACCAATTTCGTTTTAATTATTATTTCAATTGAAGTAAAACCACTTAATAATATTCGGTAAAATATTTTAAGGAAAATGAAATATATTAAATATGTTATGCCTAGGCTCTCAGGAGAAAAGGATCAACAAACGTTCTGCTGCAAATTAAACAATGCAGCAAATTAGCTATTAATGTAAACGTAATTAGCGAGACGAAAACGGCGCTTTTGTTTCAGTTATTTTTGTAGGGGGAGGAGATGTGGAGATGTGAATTAGTAATTAATCACACTTTATTAGTATATAGGGCCTTGCACTTTATCATCTGGATTAAAAAAAAAATCCTGCTGAGTGCAGAAAGGTAGGTAGGTGCATCGCCAGGTTCTATCACAGGATTGGAGCAGTTATTGCAGTTGAAAGTCAAAGTTGGCTGTTCATGTTTAGGCCCTGTTCTTTATTTGGCCATGTACTCCATATTGCAGTTGTGATGACAAGCAGTTTTCAGTGTAGTTTTGTGATCTTTGATGTCATCAATTGGTGTCATTATTTTTCGTCAACTAAAACTTATTTCAACTTTCCATTCAATCGACTCAATCATACGAGTCACTCTAATTTTCGGGAATCAAATCAGTCAACCAGTCGCTAAAGTCAAACGAGTCAGTCAACCAGTCATCTCGAAAAGTCAATCGACTCAATCCAATCAACTCAAAATACGCGCTGAATCAAATCAATCAATTCAATCGACTTGATTGGTATACAACCCTGGTAAGAAGTCGATGATGAATGATGATGATGCCGTGGTCGATGATAGACGATGGTAAGAAGTGACCAGGACACCGGATGGTAAATTTAGAGCTCACTGTACTCTCAGTGTACCCGAGCTTTTCAGATTCGGGGCTATGTTAATCTTTCAACACTGTCGTCAGGTGTTCCTTTTACCACCCTGCTTGTACCCTATATGCGATAAGAAGGGTGTATATGAAAATATAACCATCATTTGCCTTAGGTTTTCGTCGTCTCCTCAGTTCTGTTTACTGTTATTGCAACACTATGCTCCGCTCCAATTAGCCTGATCTGATCAGTGACCTGTCGCAAACAGTGCTCGATTATACACCGAGCTCTCAAAGCAAGCAACCTTTTGATATGACCTGACCTCTCTCAAGACCTGATTGTGGACCAAGCCATCCAAAAGGCGTCGTTCTGACCTGACCTGACCTCTCCTCAGGACCTGATCGTGGACCAGACGATCGAGAAGGTGTCGTTCTGCGCGCCGGACAGGAACCACGAGCGTGGCTTCAGCTACATCTGCCGTGACGGCACCACCAGGCGCTGGATGTGCCACACGTTCCTGGCCATCAGAGAATCGGTGAGAGCGATACTTCATCAGCCTTCCTGCTTCTTCGTCCTGCTGTCGGGTTCCTCTGGTTTCTCTCTGTCTCCGAATTCTGACCAGTAGGGCTGGCAAAGTGTATTCCTTTCATTCCTGTATCCGCTTAGGTTGGTGATTATCATGTTGTGTTTCCGTGTAGCTCGTACTTGCTTTGGAGATTGATGGCTAACTGCCCAGCTTGTACGGTGAATGTCTGTGCGCAGTGTATTTCTGTGTTTGCGTGTGTGCGGTCGTTATGTGTGGATGTGCAAGGTGCATTGGCGGCTGTATATATCGAGCGAACGGTGGACGGGCGCCCACGGGCAGACTGAATGCCCGTTCATAACTCGGCACTACGACCTGTGGCGCGTTTCCTCTTTGATAAATGACAATGCCTTGTGTGACTGGGGACAAGGTCGATTAATGCACCCGGTTCTAACGCCAGTGACCATGGAATTTGCTGAAAGGAAGAGCGGGTCTGTCCGCACTTGCAGCTGCTGTAATGGTAGTGGTTAGTCGACGAATGGCGTGCAGCTGTGGAATGGAAAGTCCAGAGGACGGGAAACTACGGCTTGTCCTGCAGCTCTGCCTAATCAATTGATTGGTCACGGTCCACAGTCCAGTATCATGCCGGAGTTTCCGAATGTGAAGTTGACCTCGGTACGGAGAACTCGGACATTCAGTCCGCGTTCTGTTTCACCGCTCGGTCATGGAGTATCACTACAAGGAGGCCAAACTCTCTGTCCCGGTCAATATCGCACTTCCGTGTGGCCTTTTCTAACCAGCTGTTTGTCCGTCAGGCCTATTTTGTACGTCACATCGACTTCAGCTTTGTCGTTTCTCATCCCGCCCATCTACCACCAAGTTTCTTCTATTTTACCCCGTTTATTTGTCGTAGCGTTGACCTTATCCTGAGATGCTCTAAGCATTTCCCCATAACCGATCTCCTATGTCATCACTCGCCCTCCCTTAGCCCTTACTTTTTATATCCACTCCGGACTGGTCACCAGCGCTGAACCGCTCATATCGCGCCGCGCTCCCGCCTTTCTCAATTGCTATGTCAACTCGACCGGCGCGATATTGCCCCTCCAGTCGTGATCTGGGCTGAGCCCCTGCCCGTTGCTGGGGGCTGACCGGCCGACCAGAGTTAAGCCCCTGTCTAGGAGCTGGGGGCTGACCGAGCGACCAGAGCGCGACCAGAGCGCGACCAGCGACCAGCGACTATTTTCGACCCGGCACCCGGTACCTGGCCGATGGACCGGGCGCGAACTGAGGGAAAATCGTTACTGCCGTCCGCGGGCGCTTTAAATAACTGAACGACCGGTCCGTGGGTCCGCAAATATTGCCACAGTGCGGGCATTTCGGCGATTGTTCTGGTTGCTTGTGGTTCGTTGTACCGAGGTGTCAACTATATATATATATATATATATATATATATATATATATATATATATATATATATATATATATATATATATATATATATATATATATATATATATATATATATATATATATATATATATATATATATATATATATATATATATATATATATATATATATATATATATATATATATATATATATATATATATATATATATATATATATATATATATATATATATATATATATATATATATATATATATATATATATATATATATATATATATATATATATATATATATATATATATATATCTATAGTATATATCTATGTGAGTTGTAAATATCTACTCGTATGTGAGTTGTAAAGTGTTGAAAGAGGAGAATGACCCGTCGTTTTGCCAACGTGTTTCCACGGTATTTCTGTGTGAATTTTTAGAAGAGGAATACCCTATTAGTTGTGACTATTGTTGCTTTTGTTATTTCCTTTCGTCGTTTGAGCTGTCTCTCTCGTTCCTTCTGTGATGTGATCGATTGTGCCATCAGACGGTATCAACCTGACCGCCCACCCTCACCCCGCCTCCGCCCCCGCCTCCACCTCACCACACCTGCTGTCGGACAGCACATGTCTGCTTACTGAGCCGCAGGTGGCCGTTGTGTGTGTGTGTGTGTGTGGGGGGGGGGGATTGTCCCTGGCCATGGGCCATCGACCCAGCAACTGTGTAATGCCATGGGTTTCTTGTTGTCATTATAGTCTCCTTGTTCGTTTTGTTCACTGGTTCAGTCCAGTATGTCATGAGCAAGCGGTTCCACTTCCTCTGTTGTCCCTCGTGTGCCTTATTCCCTGGCCTTTATGGTACTCCCTTGTCGTGTCCGAACCTATGCTTTCGTCCTGCTTTCGTCCTGTATCTTCACGTGTTTCTGCGTCCCCGCTACCTACGAACACTGCCCGATATACCAATCTCAGCTCGTCTAATATTCAGATCTCACTCGCCGCTCTCTCCTGATAACCACGTATCTGTCTTGCTCGTCTGTAACTCGTTCATCGTCTTCCACTCATCCTTCATTAATCTTCCACTTTGCCCCTCTTCCGCGTGTCTCACTCACCTCTCCCTGTTCTCTCACTTGTTCTCTCCCTCTATTCTCTCACTCGTCTCTTGTTCATCTCTCACTCATCTCCCTTTCTCTACACTTTAGGGACAGCTGCAGCGTCTTCCTGTCAATGTGAGTGCAGGTCTCAGATTGAGTCTGATCCACTCCAGCTGAACTGCCCGGAAAGCATACACGCATGACAGCCCCCTTCCCCATAGCGGCCATAGCTGACTCCCCTGCGTAGTGCGTACCCTCCTGTCTGGCTGCCTGGCTGAAACCAACTCACAATCCCGCCGTGAACTAGGGCTGACGTCGGTCGCTGCTTCCTGTTGTTACCATCGCTTGTTTCGTGTGCTGTGAACGATGCCTGAGCGGCGCACAGGCTAAGCGGTGCGTTGATTTATAGTTAGTTGACTGGCGACGAACTGTTAAGGTCCATGAGGAAACCCATAAGTCCTCTGCGTTCGTTTTTCTCAACACGAACGAGCGGAAACGGTGCAAAATAAGACCTTCAGGGCCATAGCTATCTCTTTTTTCTCTCGATTGTTCAAATTAGTTTCAGAAATATGAAACAACCTTTCCATCCGTTTCTAGACTAAGCAGTTCATGAAAAGCAAATATCACGTCGCACACATCGCTTGCTTTAGTTATTAGCTAGGTACCAAGAACGCTAATGGAATTTTCACGTTATCCATCAAAGTATTTGGCCGGTTGTTGTTCCGTTACCGCTACACAGCGCTCTCTTACTGATAGTACTGCTGGCTTTAACTGAATATGATGCGAATGAAGCTATACGCATGTTTGTGCCCTTGCTAATGCCTTTGCTGTTCATCTAGACTACAGGTCAGTCTTGCCAGAGCATGTGTTACCCAATAACCTAGTAATTTCAGCGCCGGATGATCCCACAGGACAGGCTCTGTCTCTGGCGGTTCATTAGTGCGGGAGCTCCGTCGGGAAATGAGAGGGGTTTAGTGTGTCTGGTGTGCTCCAGAAAGTCTACCTGCTCGCTGTGAGAGATGACTTCGCGAGGTCGTTGACAGGCGGGCTGTTTTAGAGGACTGTCTTGTATGCTCGCTTCTCTAAGCTGACTACATTACCGCGTTTGCAGGATGTGAATTGTGGAGCCTGCTGAATGTTTTATGCACAATAATCTGAGGTCTTTTTGAACTAAGGAAAAATGATGACATATGACGGCTTATTTTGGTTTAAACCATATTAGGTCTGCAGGCTATTTATGTTGTTCTGAACATGCCCATATCTTGTTCATGTTTCAACTATATTTACTGACCAAAGTGATTTGTGACCACTGACGCTATTTATTCCCCGCAGAAGTGACCTTGTTCCTTGTTATGGTAGCCCCTCTGTGACCGCTCTTTGACCAATGACCTCGTCCGCTGACGGCTAGGTGACATGCGGACTCCTGCTGTCACGTCGATCGGACCCTAACCTATGTGACCTCTCTCTGACCCCGTGATCCCGCCCTTTGTCCGCAGGGCGACCGTCTGACCCCGCTGCAACCCTAATGTGACCTCTGTGACCTCTGCCTGACCCCGTGACCCCGCCCTCTGTCCCCAGGGTGACCGTCTGAGTCACGCTGTCGGCTGCGCGTTCGCCGCCTGTCTGGAGCGCAAACAGAAGCGCGACAAGGAGTGCTCAGTGACGATGACTGTCGACCCGACCACGTCGAGCTTCACGCGCTTCGGCAGCTTCCGTCAGGGGACCATCACAGACCGGCTCAATGACCCGCAGGAGTGTAAACCGGCAGGTAGGTCTGAAGAATGGATAGAGGGTGGGGTGTGGGAAGGGAGAGAACAAATAGTGAGGGTATAGGAGAGGAACGTTGGCGAGGGGCGGGGATAGGAGAGAAAGCCCAAGACGGATGACATGTGAATGATGCTCGTGGTGAGGCAGGTGTTACACTTCTAGGTTAAGGGTCTCGAGGCATTGCTGGGGCAGGAGACAAAGGTCGACGCATGGGTTCAAGCGTTCAAGGGAAGATATCACTGGCGAAAACTCGATACCAGCGGTTAGTCATGTTTTGGAACTGCTGGCGTCGAGTGAAGACGCTCTCCTGATGCGTTCTATGCCCGCTCCTGCCATTACAAGCTGTTGCCTGTGCTTTCGGCAACCTGTACGGTCTCTGATGTATCATTTCTGTTGTGTCCCACAGAGCCGGTGCCAGTACTGCCCGTCAGCAACCCGTACGCTGTGGAGCGGCCGCACGCGCCGGTCGGTATGTTCGAGCGGCAGGGCAGCGTGCGCCTGCAGGGCCGCCTGTCTGAGGCGTCGCCGTTCAAGCGGCAGTACTCGCTGCGGCTGAACGAGCTGCCCTCGACACTGGAGAGGCAGGGCCGGCTGCCCAGCCGCGACAACACGCCACGAGGTGAGTTAGAGATAGATGTTGGACTGACAGAATGGCCAGTAGACCGCTCGAAGTGTTGGAAAGCGCCGTGTTTATGATGAGACTCAGAGTTTCGCGCTAATAGTCAAACTGTCTGCCGATTGATCAAGATACAGTTTGGGAACGTCTTATGTATGATGCTACTCGTATTACTGTTTTGAGTCTTTTGTAATAGAGATGGGGACTTGACACTCACGCTCCAAGTAGCTACGCTCGCGAGCATGTAGGCTGCTCTGAAGTCGATGTGTTGAATTCTGGACGGTGACATTATTATCGCTGATTGCGCGGGATTTCCTTACCGCAGTCAATTATCGTATATTGATTGGCCTGGTAATTTAGCGTTCTTGATTCTGTGCGACTGAGGGATAGTCGCTTATTTGATGATAGTTAATTGCTTATGAACGACTCTAATATTGAGGTTGAAGAGGTACTGATCGCAAATTCAGCTAACTAAAATTGGTTTCCACGACGCCCATCGTAGCTGGTCTAGTCTTACATAGGTCGTGAGTCGTGACATTTTCTGTGTTTGCGGTAACGTTAAATGCTTTTGCGTGACATTCCAAAGTGGCATTCACCGTAATGGCTTTTATAACCCTCCGCTCTTCAAGCTGTCATCCCAAGGGAATGTAAAGAGGGGATTAATGTCTCATAAACAGGCATGGAACTGGAGTTTTAGTGGCAAAATGGCGGGATTAAGATGGTCAATGTCATGAGCTTGCCACGAAACGACAGGAAAATTATTTTCAATGTCCTGAGAATTTGGTGAGCCGATTCTGTGCGGCAAAGGCTATGAACAAATGAAAACTGTTGCATAGTTTGCATTATGCTTAAACCGTCTTACAATGGAGTATTTCCTGCGTTTTGGTGTTGGAACTTCCAACACTTCTGGATTATGAATGAGCACAAAATGTGATCATCGAAGCAGTGCTAAGCACTATTGGATCCGCAATCACGTCGATTCGGCAGGAGCATGTTCCGGCGAAGAAGCATATCTTTGCCCATTTTTTCTTATCAGTTTGATCGCATGACCTCTATCAGTCAGTGTCGCTCCTGTATATACCTGTGTAATTTTCGCTCACGTGACTTCCCATCCAGTATCAGTGCTCTCATGTGACTTCCCTCCTGTATCAGCTTTGTCACGTGACTGCCATCAGCCATTACGAGCCCTGTCACGTGATCTCCACCCGTTCCCAGCCCTGTCACGTGACCTTTATCACCCGTCACCAGCTCTGTCACGTGTCTTTGTTTGTCGCAGTGGCGCCGATCCCGGAGGTGCCGGCCATTGACGAGCGGGAGGAGGACGAGACAAATGTCAACATTCTCTGCCGCGAGCTCTCCTCCGGGCTCAGTATGGTCAATGGAGCGCAGACGCCGCAGGTATGGACGCGAGGAGTGAGGGAGGAGAGGGAGAGAGAGAGAGAGAGAGAGAGAGAGAGAGAGAGAGAGAGAGAGAGAGAGAGAGAGAGAGAGAGAGAGAGAGAGTGTGAGTGAGTGAGTGAGTGAGTGAGTGAGTGAGTGAGTGAGTGAGTGAGTGAGTGAGTGAGTGAGTGAGTGAGTGAGTGAGAGTGAGAGAGGGAGAGAGAGAGAGAGAGAGAGAGAGAGAGAGAGAGAGAGTGAGTGAGTGAGTGTGAGTGAGTGAGTGAGTGTGAGTGAGTGAGTGAGTGAGTGAGTGAGTGAGTGAGTGAGTGAGTGAGTGAGTGAGTGAGTGAGTGAGTGAGTGAGTGAGTGAGTGAGTGAGTGAGTGAGTGAGTGAGTGAGTGAGTGAGTGAGTGAGTGAGTGAGTGAGTGAGTGAGTGAGTGAGTGAGTGAGTGAGTGAGTGAGTGAGTGAGTGAGTGAGTGAGTGAGTGAGTGAGTGAGTGAGTGAGTGAGTGAGTGAGTGAGTGAGTGAGTGAGTGAGTGAGTGAGTGAGTGAGTGAGTGAGTGAGTGAGTGAGTGAGTGAGTGAGTGAGTGAGTGAGTGAGTGAGTGAGTGAGTGAGTGAGTGAGTGAGTGAGTGAGTGAGTGAGTGAGTGAGTGAGTGAGTGAGTGAGTGAGTGAGTGAGTGAGTGAGTGAGTGAGTGAGTGAGTGAGTGAGTGAACGAACCCTGCCGAAGAGTCCATAAAAAAAACTATAGATTCGTAGAGATGTTACATAAAGATCTCTATTGAAGAGCGGCGGAGATATGTTGCTTATGTAACCACTATCAAAGTCGGACCACTTATTGATCTATCTCTGACCTTGTGACTTTTGGTCTGGATTCCATATCTAAATTAGAGTCATCTTCGGAGAAGTGTCTGCTGACCAGACTGAAACATATCAGCGACTAGAAGCGATTGCATCATTTGTTCGCCTAAGATAAGGATGTCCTTCGGAAGAATAGCATTGTTTCATTAAAGTCAATTGTCTATTGCAATATAAATTGAGGCCCAGACTTTCTATTTGTGATTTTACTTTGTTGCAACGACGCATATCACACATTCTTCGTCCCTCCCTCACCGTTCACCCCTCTCCTGTGCCCTGTCGACACACCATTAACCCGCCCCTCTCCCGCCCCTCAGAGCCGTCCTGCGGTCAGCGAGGAGCCGTCTCCGTCACCGGCGCGGCCCGACGACTGGCTTAACTCTCTGAACAGCGGCAGCGGCACGCCGGCCGGCCGCTCCGACTCGGCTCACGGCTCCACACCGGAGCCAGAGTGGCACGCGCCCACTCCCGCAGAGGATACCTGGCGCAGCGACCCGTTCGACTCGGAATGGGCGCAGATTGCCGAGCGTAACAACCGCGCCAATAAGGCGACCAACCCGTTTATTGGAGGGGGGCCGGTGAAGACGTTCGAAGTGCACATGTAGGACCAGTGCCATGGCGCGGATGGAGCCGGGAGGGGATACACATACAACGGCGGCAGCTGATAGAACAAGCGACCACCCACTGTCGGTGGTCTGTGTGGACTCGTGTGTGGACTCTGTGGACTCTATGTGGACTCGGGCTAGGATTAGTGGCCGCGCGGCTCGCGGTGCGGACCGCCGGCGCTGCGCGCAGCTACCGGCATGCCTATGGTGGTAGACATGTGATACTGCCCGAAAGGACGGGCGCCGCGCCCGGTCGCATTTTATACGCCTTTTCTCGCGTGTCGCCCCGTCGCGAACTAACCGCCTTCATTGACCAAATCTACGTCTTAACATTCCAGAATTACCTTAGGACGATTGCCTTGTTGATCGGTGAGCGTTGTTGGGTGTGAGTGCGAGGTTTACTGAATGACTGCGGTATATCGATGAGATGTGCGGCGCGCGAGTGTGCCCGTCTCTGTGTCTATGTGCGTGACTGTAACAGTGCTGGGCGGACGTCCCATGCACTGGCCGGTGGCGGCAGCAGGAGCCGATATTCCAGCGTCCCGGTCCATGGCCAAGGACCGATCGGTCACTGCTCAACGGCACTTCCGCTCTGGAGAACGCCGCAGGCGACTGCAGCGCCCCTGGCGGGTGACTGAGAAACTATGACGCCGAGTCGACTGACAGGTGGCAGCACAGTCGCCCGGCTTCCTGGCATATTCCGCTCGCTTGGAGATGTTATGCCGCGCCAACGCCGGCAGCTGTATCACTCAAATGCAGACGTTTGCATTATATATGTGGCAGCTAGATGTAGAAAACATGCAGAATAAAATACCGCTATTTTAACTGAAGTTTGGAAGGTCACGGGAATTACGAAAAAAGGTGGGTGGAAAAAAGATGGGGCACACATCTCGAGAGCGCAAACCCGTTACCATAATCACCGCAAGTGAGAATCTTTGAAAACAATAACTTACCTGTTCACCCAAAACATATATTCATCTGATCACAGTACATCCCAACATACCAGGCGGCATACGTACATAAATACTAACAAAGTGACACCATTGCCCTGAACAGTGCAGCAACGAAGCGGAATCGTGCATGTGATGGCAAGCGGGTGACCCAAAACGCTGCCAAAGACAAAAAACCTCCATCAAAGCCGGTGGAAAGCCCCTGATCCTGGCTAACATAACCTACAATTATTGCGTAACGGTTCATGTGCAGATATACCCCGTCACAAGGCTTGCAGCGCTTGGTGATAAACGGTAGGTAGGTTAACAATCGACAATGCTTTTACAAAATGTACGCTAAGTCATGCATCATTTGCTGAGCATGTCAAACCGCTCACGAAACCTTCGTTGCAGATATCACTATAGGAAGCTGGGGTGCCACAATATCACAACCATCAGAATTCAGCGAACATATTCGCGTGATTTCCCAACATTAAGTAAGGAAGCTCGCGTATAACCAGGGAAATAGTCTCGATGGGTCGCCCATTCGATTGCGATACGGACTATTCAGCTTCACCACATTTAAGCGTACTCCTGCAAACCGACAACCCACTGTTTAACTTGGCTCAGTTGATACTCTTACAGTGAGATAACTCTCCAACAATTGATATTGACGTAGCGGTTGATAAGTGGGATTTGTCATAAACAAGGCACCACGCAAATCGGTCATGGGAAGTCCCCTGGAACAAGCAATGATCAACCACCACACCCCATGGAATAGCCACACCAGCATGACGGCGCACACAATGCCAATGATGCTGCCTAGCAGTCATCACCGGACCCTTTCCTAAAGTCTCAAACCACAATCCCTTCACCTGTCTTGAAGTCACCCTGAACACCTTCGACATTTAGTCAGCTTGTCTGACAACTAGTGTAGCCACTTGGACCATTCGGACGCTCTCACAGTCAGTCAGCAGTCAGCCGCTTTTAAGGTCGAACCAAGGCTATAACTGGTCGAACGCTTTCCTGCGGTTAGCGCAGCCACTTGCAGAACATCTTGGACGTTCTCTCAGCCAGCATGTCCTGAGGCTAGTGCAGCCACTTGGAGAACACCTTGGACGCCGCGTGTTTGGCTGCACTGATGGTACCGTGCCCCGGCGGAGGCCGGGCCGCGCGTGCCTCAAACTGTAGCGCAGCTGCCTCTGACTGCATCCCTGCGTCTCGGAGCTGGCTGGCCGCCGTCACCACGTCTCCACCCGAGTCTAACAGGTGTGCCACGGCCGGTCCGTACAGGGCCGTACCGACTAGCAGCGGCAGAGCCCCGGCAGACAGCAGGGAGTCCAGGACAGACTCAGAGAGAGGCCAGGGTCGGGCCGAGCTCGGTTCACTGTGGTCGGAGGGGGTCGTTGACGGGTCGGGCGGAGGGGCGCGAGCAGTCTCTATGACCACCCGCTCAGCCCGCTCGATGGCTTGCCGTCGGAGATCTGTATCCGTGG
Organism: Amphibalanus amphitrite; assembly: GCF_019059575.1. Lineage (NCBI taxonomy): Eukaryota > Metazoa > Arthropoda > Thecostraca > Balanomorpha > Balanidae > Amphibalanus > Amphibalanus amphitrite. Next base: position 288,859 of record NW_024881944.1, on the reverse strand, counting down.
AGAGAAGAGCGGTGTGTAGCGCCGCCTCGCCAGCGCCAGCATCCGCCAGTAACTCAGCTAAACGACCGTGCGCGGCGGCAGGTAGAGCAGCCGTACCCGCGTGCTCCGCAGCGGCAGCCACCACTAACCCACGACCCGCCTCACCCGGGTCCAGCCTCAGAGCGCGCTCACAGATCACACAGAGCGGGCTGGTGGCCGGATCGGCAGCCACCGAGTCTGGAAACACCGGCCAGCGGCGCAGGACGCCCAGCAACACACTCAGACGGTCCACGGAGTCGGCCTCCGCCACCAGCCGCTGGAGGAGAGCGGCGCGACCGGCGGCGTCCCGCGTGTCCGCTGCGGACAGAGGGGTGTCCGGCAGCGCGGCGACCGTGTCCGCGTGAACCAGTGCCGGAAACTGTCCGCGGTCCACAGGGAAGTGTTTGGTGAGGAGACGAGCGGCCTTCACACGGCGACCGGCGTCCACCTGGCGGGGAAACGGGGAAACTCAGACGCGACGAAAACAGAACACTACCGAACGCCGGGAGAATGCATGGTGTAAAACAACATAGCGTCTAGGGGGAGACTTATCAGAGATGGCCCTGTTTCCACACCCTGGATCCATTGTAAGCACAATATGAGCCAAGGCTATGGGATCTCTGAGTCTATGAGAGATAACTGTCTCAAAACATCAGACATCACACTAGTCATCCACGGCACGAAAGCGGCCAGGCACCACCCACACTTCCACCCTCTCAAATCTCACCTCCGTATCATCGCAGAGCTGCCTGAACTCCTCGACCACCTGGTCGGCCGTCAGTCCCTCTCCATCCTCCTCAATGTACCGCCTCAGCTGGAGCAGCACCGCCGACAGCGCGCGCAGGTCACACGTATCCTTCCTGCCACGCAGCGCCGCCAGGGTCTCCTGTAGGACGCTCAGTAGCACCTCATGCAATGGCGCCACCTCGTCCAGCGGGAATACACGCATAATTCGGCGTATTGCCGATAGATGGCAGCCTTCGACCACCATCTGGGTTCGCAGGGCGGCCAGGCGGGCCGACTCGCCCCGGGTCTGGTCAAACAGCCGAGCGAACCTGCCGGGAAGAAGGGAAAGGGGTTGAGCTGATGTACCACATGAGCACAGTTTTGATGTGCTATCAGGGCAACGATCAAACACGACCTCACAGAGCAAAGACTGATTGCCGAAAAAGTAACTTTTGGAAAATGAAGTGCCAGCACAGAATTTCTTTGCAGTTTGCAGTTAGAGGACTTGTACAGTAAACTGAGCGTTTGGTGGTAAATGAGCCATTATCATTGAAAATGAGCCATTGAAAATTCAGCAATACATAAAGCACGAAGCTGAGAAGCACCAGGCTGACCTGAATATTATACGCTGATGATGCAAGCATGCTGATTGCTGAATGAACACGCATGTCATGAAATCATCACTCCGCACATTTTGGGCGAATCATAAGACCAGTAAAACGCCTTTTGGGCGAAGAACGAGCGAGCGAGATAGTGAGCCCTGCACGTGCGGAAGGGCGAGAGGGTGCTTCCAACGGGCTTGTGCAAAGCATCCTTCTAACCGGTCGCTAGCGGTGTGCCAAATTTGAACGCAATCGGCCCAGCCGTTCCTGAGATCTGGAAGCGGCATTCTGCACGTGCGCACGTGCAAACGGGGTCCAAAATGACTTTTGCACGGCACCCTACTAACTGGTCCACAACCGTGTACCAAATTTGAGCGCAATCGGCCCAGCCGTTCTCGAGATCTGGAAACGCCCCCTGCACGTGCGCACGGCAGTAGCACCCTAACCGCAACACATGGGAATGCATTGCCTGGTGGGTGCCTACCTGTATGCCAAGTTTCAGCGAAATCGCCACAGTAATTACCGAGCTACTGAAATGGGAACAAATTTGGCACCTCTTATTGTTGTATTTTGCACGTGCAGTGGGGGTCACTCACATAGATGAAGAGTATCCGACCTTTGGTAGAAGGGATGCAGCTACTCTATAAAAATGACCGCAAGACAATCGCTCAAGCCGCTGCTGAGATATGGGCCTCTCAAAATCATTACTTTTGCAAAACTGCTTGAACACCCTTGACTTTTCACGTGGCACGTGCCACGGCGGTCACTGAGATGTATCAAAAGTAGTCAATTACGGGGTAGAAGGGATGGGGCTACCCAACAAAAAAGACCGCAGGCCAATCGGTCCAGCGGTTGCTGAGATATAAGCCTCTAAAAAGCGTTACAGGCCGGGCCGGGCCGGGCCGGGCCGGGCCGCTCATACTGAGATTTTTCCGTTATATTGAAAAGACTCACTTCGCTCGCTGCGCTCGCTCGCTCGTAATAAAACTATGCGATTGCGGTTAGTTCAGCGCATGATACCATGATCATGTGAGCACCGAGGATGACCTTTGAGACCACCTATCAAATTAAACGCAGCGATTGCGGTAATGTGCCACGGTGCGCCATCGCCAGGCATATCAAGGCTGAAGGACCACGGGCCAACTGCCTGTCAAATTCTGTTCACAGGACGCTAACGGATTTACGTCTCAGATAAAGGATTCTGTGAATAACCAAACCGTCAAGTGCTTCCAATCATAGTTGTCCAGCAGCGCTGTCACCCGCTAATTCTTACACTTCAGAGTAGATATGTTACAGTTAGTATGCGAAATCCGTTAGTTTGCAACGCAACTAGTTTCGTTGCAAACTACCTGACCGGCCAGGTAGTTTGCAACGAAACTAGTTCCGTTGCAAACTAACTGACCGTCCAGTTAGTTTGCAAACTAACTAGTTACTAGTTAGGATGCAAACTACCTAGTTACTTTGCAACGGAACTAGGTGTGTTGCAACGGAACTAGTTGTAATGCGAAATCGACGAGGCAGTGGCTCTATTTGTCGGTTATATTCAACTTTTATGTACATTTTAGCAACGGTTGTTAAAACAAAGTTGTGTTTTTCTAACGGGTGACACTAGACATAAGACGGGTGGTCACATTTAGGATAGAAACAGTGAATTAACCGGATTCGACTACATAACGTTACGATCACTGGCGGATCCAGAGGGGGTGGCGCCCAAAATCGCTCCGCCATCCACGCAGCGCCCGAAAGCGACAAATATTTACTTATTTTGAGAACGAAACGAAAACTGAACAACTTTTATAATCAAATACTTGTTTTAGATTGCACAGCCGTGTGTAAGGATTGGAATGAAAATCCGAAAGGTTTTTGAAAAACATTTTTGGGATTATGTCTCCCGCAACGTTTAAGACCATCTTTCTGGAATCGCCAGTGATCACCATAAATGTGTAGGCATAACCCGCGCCCCACTGGAGGGGAAGGGGGCTATTCATAGCCCCCCCCTCCCATTATTCTGCAATAACTTCTAAACCGCTTGACGTATTGCCGCCAAACTTTCAGTAGGTACCTTCGGCTGCATCAATTTGACACCTTGTGTCAAAATTTGAACTTCGTGTCTTTCATAGGTCGGCCGGAAATGACGTCAGAGTGACGTCATGTTCGATTTTCAAAATTTTCAAAATTTTCAAAATTTTGTTATCTTTGAAAATTATACATATTAAAGTTCAAAATTTGTAGTTTTATCTTTTTTCAAAAACTTTTGGACTTTTCGAAAAAACGGAATAGATATGATACACATGCTTATGACTTACTCTAGCAAGTTTTAGCCAGATATCTTCAAAAATGGCCAAGTTATACGCATTATAGCAAAAATTTCCCAATTTGAAATTTTCAAATCATTTTTTTCTGTACCAATTTGACATTGTACACCAATATAAACAGCACCATCGTGTTCCTGAGCTCCAACTGCATCCGATAGACATGTTTTTCGTTGAAAAATTTCAACTTAAAAAATTTGACCTTTTTTGACCTGAAAGTGACCTGACCTCAGCTATATTCAGATGAAAATGGCCTCAACTGACACAGGCGACACCGAATTCGAAATCTATGGCCTAAATGGACCATAAAACATGTGTCACGTGACCGACTTATGTCAAGATTTCCATGACCTATGATGTCCTGACCCTGACCTGAAAATCAAAGTACAAGTTTGGTACCCTCAGAGTATCTAAAGCATCTGTTCACGAGTGTGTAAACCAAACATCAGCCTGATCTGACTTGTGAGACGGCAGCCAGAGCCCAAAAGGTGAACAAGCCAAATATCGATAATTTTTACTTTGACCTGACCTGTGACGATATCGGTGACCTCGAGGTCAATGAGATTTGTTTTCGATCGACAGTTTTTCCGGGGCTATCAGATGCCGTTTGAATATTGACGATCGGCCTAGTAGTTTCGGAGTAAGGAGGGGGGTCTATGAATAGCCCCCCCCGCCCCCCCCCCCCCAGTAGGGCGTGTTATACACAGACCCCAGTGGGGCGCGGGATAAGCGGAAAGTAAAGGTCCTGCTGCCGATTTCGGAATATTCCAGAACCGAGTCGCTGACGAGCTCCTACCTCCACAACCGATCAGTCTGTGACGCAACCTGCCCTTTGATCATTGGCTGTTACCGAATGACCCGGCACCGCTAGGTCACCTGGCTAGGCAAGTCGCAGTAGGAGTCGGCCGGTGAGACAGATTCTTGATCGCACGCTTACCCCGGATCACGGGACAATGTGGGACATTACGGTTCAGTTCTCTTCTGTGCGGCGGCGGTGGTGACTGGTGTTAGTGGGTGTCTAAAAAAATCAAAATCGTAAAATGCCCCCCGGAACTGCCCCTCCTCTGGATCCGCCAATGATCGTCACATTATGTAGTCGAAACTGTTTCAATTTCATCCATAAATGTGACCACCCGTCCTACACGTATGTCTAGTGTCACCCGTTAGAAAAACACAGCTTTGTTTTAACAACCGTTGCTAAAATTTACATAAAAGATGAATATAAACGACAAATAGAGCCACTGCCTCGTCAATTTCGCATTACAACTAGTTCCGTTGCAACACACCTAGTTCCGTTGCAAAGTAACTAGGTAGTTTGCATCCTAACTAGTTAGTTTGCAAACTAACTGGACGGTCAGTTAGTTTGCAACGGAACTAGTTTCGTTGCAAACTACCTGGCCGGTCAGGTAGTTTGCAACGAAACTAGTTGCGTTGCAAACTAACGGATTTCGCATACTAACTGTAACAGATACATACATTCCAAGAACAACTTTGGCTAGAATCTCCCAAGCTCCATAATCCTGTTCACCCTTCATAGCACAAATCCAATCAACAGAAGAAGGATAAAACGCTCATCCCGCTATTATCACTCTTGAGAGCTGTACTCCATATTGTCAATCATCGGAGCCCAGTCACTACGACAGTTCTCAGAACCCTCAATAGACTACAGCTCGGTCACCAAGAGATCACTAACCGTCCCTGAGAGCCACCGTCGCATAGTGGACATTGACCAGCAGTGGTGCAACATAGGTCGTAAATGGGAGGGGAAGGGAGGTGTATCAGTGCGTCACCAGGGGGTAGGGACACGCAGATGGAGGGGTCGCGGGGATCCGACCGAGAGTCGGGGTTTGTCACAAAAGTACAAAGCACTTCAGAGTTCGGAGCGTTACCACCGCTCTGATGGAGCTGGTAGTTCGTGTGGGGTCCGTGGGGTCACTTTACAGGAGCCGACCACCGAGACGCCGAGGCTTAGGCGGAGAATGTAGCCACCTAATCGGTCACAAATTTTCAACAACTGGCATGGATTACCGAAATTAATATCAAAGTAGTTTCGGCCCATGCCAGTACTTCAAACTAAAATGCAAATATTCAAGCATTAATGTAAGAGGCAAAGCTGTGGAAATTTTCACAACTTGGGACTTAGGACTATCAAAAAGGTATGGCGATACCCTAAAGTTTCAAGCACAAGTTATGAAACTCATCCGACATGGAAACATCACCCGATATGAGATACCCGGCATTTCTCACTACCCCTTGACCTACTGGCATCAAGTATCTACTCTACTATCAACACGGATACCGCTCCTTAACGACAAGCATTAATTGACGAAAGGGAACACCCTGTCAGCGTCGTAGCTTGAACTACTGAAAAATCTTTCCTCAACCATAGACAAGCCTCCCATTGCCTGGATAGACCCTCCCCTGGCCGAGGATAACGCCTTCCCAGACCGTGGAGAGAACCTCTCTTGACTGTGGTTAAGGTTTCCACCGACCGTGAATAGACCATGCACTGACCGTGGATAGGTAAGGCCCCTCTGAACTTGGCTATCTAACTTTGACCCTGGATATCCTAATCCAACCCTGGCCCTGATATCCCAACCCTCCCCTGGCCATCAGCCGACTGGTCCCTGACCCTGAATAGTCCCTTTCCTGACCATGAACAGATCCTTCTCTGGCAGTGCTCCTCTGTCGCCGCCGCTGCGCGGTCACGCAGCCGGGACTCCGATAAGAGTCGCGCTGGTCGGTGGCCCACCGCGGCCTGCCTCAGTGTCCTGTGGTCAGAGTCACCATGAGGTCCCTCCTCCTGCTGCTCCTGATCGCCCTGAGCGCGGCGGCCGCCGAGAATGTCGGCGGAACCGCTGGGGCTTCCTCCGGCTCTGGAGAAGCCTCCTCTGCCGCTGCAGGTGCCGCAGAGGAGTCCAGCGATGCGCCCTACATGGTAGTCTGCTACTACGGTAGCTGGGCGGTGTACCGCTGGGGAGACGGACAGGTAGATGTGGAGGACATTGACCCCCTGCTCTGCACCCATCTCATCTACACCTTCGCCGGACTGGACGCCAGAACCCACGAGATCATCTCACTGGATGAGTACAATGATTTCTATGAGAACTGGGGTCGTGGAGCGTACGAGCGCTTCGTCGGACTGAAGAGGCGCAACCCGTCGCTGAAGACCCTGCTGGCCATCGGTGGATGGAATGAAGGATCAGAGAAGTACTCTGAGATGGCTGCAGTTCCAGAGCACCGAAAAATATTCGTGAAGAGTTGTGTCGAGTTCCTGCACCGGTTCGGCTTCGACGGTCTTGATCTCGACTGGGAGTATCCCTCCCAGCGCGGTGGAAACAACCAGACCGACCGCGAAAACTTCAGCCACTTGGTGCGCGAGCTGAGCGACGCCTTCATCCCGGAGAGTCTGCTTCTGACAGCGGCAGTGTCTGGCTCGAAAGCCATCATCGACGAGGGCTACAGCATGGCGGCGCTGGCCGAGTATCTCGATATCCTCAACGTGATGTCGTACGACTACCACGGTCCGTGGGACCCGTTCACCGGTCATGTCGCCCCGATGTACATCTCGCCGCTGGACCAGGAGCATGGCGATGGATACGAGTACTACTCTGTCAACTACACGATTCATCACTTCCTGGCCGGCGGAGTGCCTGCGCGTAAGATTGCCCTCGGTCTGCCCATCTACGGTCAGGGTTTCACGCTGTCCGACCCGACTCAGACCGGCCTGTATGCTCCGGCCCCGCAGCCCATGAGCGCCTGTCGCTACACGGGCACCTCCGGCTTCTGTGGGTTCGCCGAGATCTGTGTGATGCTGCAGGACGGAGGCTGGACCACGGTGACGGACCCCGATCAGCATGCCGTCTACAGCTACAAGGGGGACGTCTGGGTGGGCTATGACGACCTGACCTCTGTCACGCGTAAGGCGAGCCTGGTGCGTGAGCTAGGCCTGGGCGGCGCCATGGTCTGGAGTGTCGAGACCGATGATCTGCATGAACTGTGCAACATGGGAGCGAAGTATCCATTCATGACGGCTCTCTGGACCAACCTCAACGGTGACATCCCGAACCCGCCTACCCTGCCCCCGCCCACCACGGGTAACCCCACCACCACCCGGCTCACCACTCGACCCTCTACCGCTGCTCCCACCGCCGCCCCCACTCCTGCCCCTACCGCCGGCCCTTCCCCCGCCCCTACCGCCGCTCCCACCGATAGCCCGACCACCAGTGAGCCGACGCACATCTGCCAGCACCAGGGCCTGAACCCCGACCCGACACAGCAGTGTTCGCCCATCTTCTACGAGTGTGAGGATGTGGGCGGCATGTGGCGAGTAACAGAGATGGAGTGCGCCGGGGGTCTGGTGTTTGACACGGTCAACAGCGCCTGCGCCTGGCCACAGCTGGTCGAGGGCTGTCATTGAATGAGACACGGGGTTTGCTGTTTTGAGTTCAATGACATACTGAGTGTGTAAATAAGTTATATGTGAGACGAAAATCTAACAATGAATTTTAGAAGATAGGTATCACTTTTTGTCGAGAGATGTGGTAGCAGATCAGAACGATAAAAAATGGCGAACAACCATCGGTAGCTGAAATAATCGCAGCTCAAAGCATCATGTGTTGCATGTGTGCCGACTGAATACATTGCTTATTTTTATCATTCCTCCGTGTTGCTTGTGAAATAAATGGATGGTTAAAAGACATGGCGTGGCAAAATGCTAAAACAAAGGGGACGCGGTAGATGCCCCCTTCATCAACACAGCAATCTCGAGTTTCAAACTACCTTGGTAAAGAGGTCTGGCAAATATTTAACTTCATTACACCCTAGCCTCAGGTCGTTGCCATACTGTCCTCATCTGACATACCAGAGTCCATATAACACCGTCTATATCACACATCCCCTTTCCACCCAATGACTCACCTGTAGACATCATCGTCGGCCGACTCCAGCAGCTCAGTGTACGAGTCCCACTCCAGGTACTCCATGTGCTCCATCCACCCGTCCAGCCTCTCCGTCACCGGACTCCAGTCCTCCTCTGGACTCCTATCACCTGCCCTCTTCTTCAGAAAGGCAGCCAACTCCTGCCGTGCCGCCAGCGACATTTTGAGCGCCGAGTCGCTGAAGAGCAGGCGCGCCGCACAGCGCTCGAAGTCAGCCGGCGCCAGGGAGTCCAGTCTCCGCCGCTGGGCCTCCAGGGTTTGTAGGCGCGGTGCGGCGGCTCGCTCGGCGGCTGATGCGATCCACGCAGCGGCCACGGCAGAGCCGGTGAGGGCCGGGTTACCGAGACGTGGCGCCAGGTCCTCGAGCGATTCCACGTTTTCCGCAGAGACCGCGGAGGCGAGTTCAGTGGCCAACTGGTCCCCGTCGGCTTTCAGTAGCCGGTCTAAGTCAGCTCCCGTGCCGCGGAGCAGATGTAACAGGGTGACCCGAGCCGTTACTTCATCAGTAGCGGACGGGTCAGCGCGAACCAGTAGTGTAAGACAGCTCAGCAGTCGTTCGTGGTCTGTGCCGGCCAGTGATGGAAGCACACGCTCCCTTAGCGCGGTCGCCAGTGCCTCTGGTTCATGCAGCGCTTGTTCGGCTAGTTTCCTCCGCTTTAGTCGTTCCGGGACCTCATCAGCCGCCAGCTCTGGCGCCGAGAACAGATAGACAATCTGTTCTCGAGCCATCTCTGCCGCCGGAACACCATAGCGTTGCGCCAGCCGGTCGGCGGTCTCCAGAGCCGAGTCCTCGTCGGTCATAGCCAAACCGAGAATCGTATCTCGCTGGTAGGCCGGCTCGGTGGCGAAGCGACTCACGTCCACGCCTCGATCCAATCGCAGAAGCTGACGCGCCTGGCGGGCGTCCTCTAGCCTGTCGCAGAGCTGACTCAGAAGCTGCCGTAGCTCTACCGTGTCCTCGCTATCCGGCTCACCGCGCTCTAGACCGGCTGTGATGAGCTCCTGTGGCGGCGCTGTTAGAAGGTCCACCTCCCCACGGCGAGCTGCCAGTCGCAGAGCCACGCAGTAGGCGGCGGCGCGGAGCGAGAGCTCAGCCGGCGGCCAGCTCTCACAGCAGGCGCGCAGATCGCTGTCCGGTAGCGTCAGACTCCAGGCTAGAGCCAGACCTGTGTCCTCAGCCAGAAGCAGCGGCAGAAGGGGTCGCAGTCGCTCCTCAGTTGGAGCCTCCGGCTGGCGTGACTCCACCGCCGCCTGGAGAGCCTCCAGTCGCACAGCCGCCAGCGCCAGTTCCAGCGCCAGCGGCGGCCGCGGCGCGGAGAACGAACGGTAGTCGACGTCCATCGCGCTGTCGTGACATCCAGGCACTGTGTCGGCCAGGAAGGCAGGCGCGCCGGGCCGCAGCAGTGCCGCGTTAGCCGACACGACATCCCGGCCGCGGTCCGCGCGCTCACCCGGTGCCAGTCGAGAGACGGTGCTGCGGAGAAGGTTCGCTGTGGCACTGCCGGCGTTCAGAAGGTCCGCCGGTAGCTGACCGGCGACCAGAGCACGTGTTCCGTCGTGGGTGGCCTGTAGCACGGCACGAGTTCTCTCCGAGGTCGCCTGAAACACTGCGCGCGTGGTGCTAGCCGTGGCACGAACGATGTGGTCGGTCAGACCACGCGTGCTGCGCAACAGAGACACCGGATTGAAGTCAGACTCGTCGACAGGAGCCGCCGAAGGTTCCTCCAAGGCCAGAGAGAAGCCACTGGTCGGGGAAGCTCCTCCATCGCTCGGAGACGCCTGTCCATCTCCTGGAGAGCGAGTCCCGACAGCAGTCTCTGGCTCCTCTCCAACATCGCCAGTCGCCGCCTCCTCCCCTGGTGGGGGCTGTCGGTCTCCATCGGCGCCGAAGTACTCCTCACTGTCTATCTCATCCTGCGCCGTCTTCTGTCCCGTCTCCCGTGCCGCCTCCTCACCCTCTCCGGGCGGGCGGACTCCGTCCCTCTCTCTTCCATTCTCCGTCCCTCTCCCTTCCTCCCACTCTGGACTGGAGGCCTTGCTAGCGGAACTGTCCGGGGTGGTGGCCAGTTTCTCCAGTTTGACGCAGAGCTGAGCTGCCAGCAGCTGCTGCCGCAGCCGCAGGAGACGCTCCAGCTCAGCGGCAGGACAGTGGAGCAGAGAGAACGACAGCAGAGCCAACCTGCCGAGAGAAAAAGGGAACACAGTTAAATGAAGGAATGAATGCAGAGGGCCAGGGGGGTAAGCGATAGAGATATGGAGACACTGAGAATGCGTGCTAGATGGACGAAAAAATGAAAATAACGGAGACAAAACAAGACGTGAGGTAGCATTCAAAAAGCGCTTCGGTGTGGTTGTTTTCGAATGCAATTTATCAACACCGACGGAGGACTGGAAGTGGAGCATACGCAAACCCGCCTTGCTTGAGAATAATGTTAATTTGTGTTCATTTTAAACAGCCATTGACTGGAAAGACGAATAACGTTGTTTTGCGAATAATGTCCGCTGCTTACATCAGCCTATGAAACCAAAAAGTAAAACAGACCATACATCTTTTAAGGACCCATGCCCTCTCGGAGTCTTGACACATCGAATATCTTTCGATGAAGACGGAGCAAAAAGCCAACTGCGTAATCTTGCGACACGCGATATCATTGTAACTGTCCACACATTGTCAAGTACCCCAAATTCTCCAAGTGTATGCTTTTTGATAGTCGAAGCCGGCTTGTCTGATAAGTGATCATGCGATTGAGGCAACGAAGTGCCTGCGAGCCCGGATTAACGCTGACCCCTGATCAGGCGCACTTTGGAGGACATTCGGAATTCGCGGAAACAAAACTGGGCTATCAGGAGCACCATGTGCAAGGGTCACTCTAATCGCATCACACTGTGAAGTGTGGATGCACGCAGGGTCTAAATGCAACGGACTACGGAGTGAAGACGTAACAACATAATTATGAACAATCTTCTAAAAATGGCCTGTTCCAATGCGAAGACAGCATGAAGCAGCGCCGAAATTTACAATAAAACGTTACTATCGGCATGTAAACATCAACTTAACAGAGAAAACAATAGTTTGGCTCGAATGAGTGCCACCAGATTTAAAAGTGAAAAGTCACTTTGGATGATTCTTTCGCGACACCCAAATTGCTTTGCTTATTTTGTTGGGTCAAGCTCGTTCAGTCTGAATCACCTGTTGTCTGGTAAAAGTGACCGCCAGCCCGGAAAGGGTAGCGACGTGTGGGGATCCAGATGAGTTTGCCCTGAGGAAGGCAGGGACGGGTGCCCCCAAACTGAAGAGTAATTTCGAAATATCATTTGTATAAGGATTATTCGAACTGAACCATTTCCTCATAAAGTATAAACAAAGCAATACACGACCGTTGGTTACCACATTTATGCAATTATTTGGGGCAACGGTTATCAAAGCAGAATGCATTAATTATGCTGCAACCGTCAACCACATCAAGTTACAGTGCAGTGTGTATACTACCACTTATCTATCGTCAAAGTTACGGTAGCCGTCATACTCAGCCACCTGACGGCACACGTCCCAGGCTGTAGTGTGTCCTCCGTCCATCAGATGGCGGCAGGCTCGCGCGGCAGCAGCCGGGTCGCCGGCCGTCAGCGCCCGCTCAGCAGTCAGCTGCAGCAGCCGCCAGCTCTCCGGCACGCGCAGCAGCTCGGCCAGCTTCAGAAGCTCCTGGTCGTGGCTGAACACAAGGAGTCGGGTAGGAGAACGTCAGAAAACGGGACACGGGACATCGTAGGCATTAAACAGTAGCAAAAAGGCAAATTCAAGTTCGTGCCTTGCCTTTACCACCCTTTTAAAGCATATTTTCACAACTTGCACTGAGAATAATAAAGCATAAGACAACAAAGATAAGTGAGAGATCAGAGATGCACCAAAGACGCATCAAATAGTTCAACTATCCCTCAGATATCCAGCCGTCGTCACAGGCAACGCAGGGTCGCCACTCGCCTGTATAAAAAGCTGGCGATCTATTTTCCACCCCGCCTCCCACCCCGAACAGCAAAGCAGCGGGATATTATCTACCACCCCGCTCACATATCTCCCTTAGGGCCTTGAACCTCCTTTCTTCACCATTCCCTATAACCCACCGGTAGGCGTCCGGTTTGGCGTCCAGACAGCGTTTCAGCAGGCTGAGCCGGTCGGCGGTGAGCCGCACCTGGACCGGCAGAAGGGTCACCCCGAACCGGACCAGGTAGTCGAGACTCTCCACCAGACCCAGCTCGCGGCGCACCGGCTCCGGAGGGTCGCGGATCAGCTGAAATTGGGGGAGGGAGGGTAATGGATCAGCTGGAGATGAGGGAGGGAGAGTCATGCCTGAGGAGCTTAAAACGAGGGGGAACGGATCAGTTGCTGGAAATGGCGGAGGGAGGGCTATGAGCCAAATGCAAACGGCGGAGGAATGGTTGCGGCCCAGCTGGATATGGCACAAGGACGATCACGGAACACAAAAACGGCGGATGACGGGCATATCGAATCAACCTGAAAATAAGTGACAACAGAGCTGAGCAATGGGCGAAGATAACTCATTACGAACAGCCAGAGCTCTGTCCCCCCCCCCCCCATACAACTAACGTGTTAAAAAATGGCAAGCAGACCACCCTGCGAATTCACACTGACCTGTAGGCACTGTTTGGCCAATTTGATGCCCGGATCTGCCAGGTTCGCCGATCCGTCAAAGTACTCGCTGGCAGCTGTGACCACCAGCCGTACAGAGGCCTCGAAGGGCAGCCGGCGCAGATATTCGTTGGTGACGTCCACCGGTGCGTCTGCGCGGGTCTCCAGTCGGGTCTCGGCTGCGCGGATGTGCGCTGGGTTGGAGGAGGTGAGAATAGCGAGTACGAAAATCTCCTGACATGTCTGTGGGCTCACCACCTGGCGGAGGAAGGAGGAAAAGCCTTTGACGATCGATGCATTCGGCGCTCTAATCAAGACATGCTCTTACTCAAATATTCAATATTGCATAGTAAGCATTCTTCAAATATGTTCGTAAATAAAATATCAAATGACCAGTGTTGTAGCCCACTGCATCATGGTGTCAGTCAAAGGTCACAACATCATTCCTGGCACCCAGGAAGGCCACCGGAACGGGTCACCTACCTGGAACACCTTCTGCTGCATCTCCAGCATATCATCCAGCAGCTTCCTCCAGTTCGGCTCGGTCGTCACACTCGTATCCCGCAGCTGGGTGCGACACAGCCTCTCCAGCAGTGCGCGCACGCGCTCCTCACTATCAGCCACCTCCGCCAGCTCTGCCACCGACAGCCGCTGTCCATGACTGGCCAGGAGTTCCACAGCAGCTAGCCGCGCCGCCAACAGCTCCCGCGCCTGACGCTGCTCCGACCGCGGCGCCGCCGGCAGCGCAGCCACCATCCGCCGAGCCGCCGCCGCAGACTCCGGCTTTGGACAGGCGTACACGGCGTCCAGAGCCAGAGCCGTGAGCTCGGCGGTGTCAGCGATCAGCGGGCGAGGTTCGGGAGGTGACGAGAAGCGAACCAGAAGCGCCGGGAGAGTCAGATCCTCTTGGGCCAGTCGGAGGACATACGAGCGCAGCAGGGCAGCCGCTGAGCCGGGCTCAGTCTCCTCACGGCGGGATAGGTACGGCAGCAGTCGGCCGCGTAACTGGGAGACGAAGGTGCTCTCCGTGGCTCCAGCCATCATCAGATCGACCACTCTCTCCGGCTTCATCTTGGCGAACGAGTCTAGGGTCACCTGGTGAACAATGGAGGGAGGGGGGCGGTGTCAGGGTGGCTGGTTGGCTGGTCGGAGGGGTGCTGCATGGCCGTCAAACAACCCACACATTACGCCTCACAATAACCCAACAAAACCGTCGGTGACGAACGTTTCGATTGCAACAAAATTGCTTGACTTAAAACTCGATGACCTGACAGGACGCACCACACACATACACAACAAACCGACTCCCACACCGCACAATGGGCTTATTCGCACATATAAAACTTCCGCCGATCGTCAACACTAATCACGTCTCACAATAAACCACCACAAACAAAAACCTGACGCCACGTGACGCACTTGGGTTGGGTGTGACGCACGCCTACCTCCAAGTGGCCGGCGTCATACACCAGCGTGGCCAGGGTGTCCAGGTCGTCCCTGAGAGGTTCCAGACCGGACACACCCCTCTCCCGGCCCAGCTGGACCAGGTCCAGACCGTGGCCCACCAGACCAGTTCGCGCCACAATGTCGCGCGCCCGGCCCGCGTACCAGGCGGACACCTGGTCGGCGGTGAACTCGCGCGAGGGAGTGGCGTAGGCGGGGCAGTCAGCCTCTGTGGGCCTGCGGGAGAAGAGGGGTGATGTGAGACTAATGAAGACTAACGAAGGTTACGTACTGAGCCCGGTGCCACCAGTGTAAACGAATTTTTCGAAAACATTATTCGAAAAGTGTTACCGAGCGGCTGAATTTACTGCGCAAACTCCTAATTTAAACGCCACTATTCTACAGTTTCAGTACTAATAGTGTGAAGCTTCATCACTTCGCTCTCTTGAAGCACCGCAGGTTCCATCGGTCTCCTATTTGTCGTCCGTCTTACCGATGTTTGGGTGACTCGTCGTCCAGTATCAGACTGTCCACCCAGTCCGCGTCCTCCCACCGTTCAGTCTCCAGAGGTCGGACACGGTCGGCGCTGTCCAGCTGTGGAGAGGAGAGGGGAGTTCAGCACATGCACATTACCAGACCCGCTGCCAGATGTGCGCGGAAAGAAAAGAAAAACAATCCATGGAAACGTCGAACATGTTGCACAATGCACAATATATTCTAAACAGTACTTCAAACCACCTGAACGCTGGAAACGGAACTGCTAAAACAGTTCCATTTCCATCCTCCCATCCGCCCTCCCTTCTTCCACCTCCCTCCTACCCGTACCTCGGGCAGCAGAGGCGCGTAGAGCGCCGGCTCCGTGGTCTCCGGTATGTGACAGAGCAGTAGCAGTCGGTGGGACGCCAGCTGGCTGCCATGGTAACGCAGCATCACCTGCAGGGCCTCCCAGTCGGAGTCGTGAGCGAACTCCAGCGCCGCCTCCAGTGCCGTCCTGACGTGTAAGCGGGATAAGATGGTTAGCAACTAAGACAAACAAAGGCACGTCGTTACACATACACAAGCTCAGCATAAATACGAGTATCTTGCATATCGTAATATCTTGCATATCACGTGGTCACATCGCGGAACGTAAGACGTTTTGAAGTACGGACAGTGTATCGGTCGAATATGGCTGCATGCGTATAACCCGCGATACGATGGTTATCAAGGACTCATAGAAAACATTACATGATTAATTCAATATGGCCATGCCACTTTTTGTGTCGCCTGCGCATCCTACGCTAGTTAGCCAGACCAATAAGCTGACTGATTCCAGTCGCACCCACCTATCCCTGAAGCGTCGGTACTCGGCGGGATCATACGGCCTCCCAGCGCCCTCCACCAGTCGCAGGTACGTCTTGAGCCGCTCACGGTACCCGAGCAGGCGGCGGCGGTACTCCACCACCTGCCGCTGATCACCATTCAGCTGAGCTGCACCCAGCTGAGCCAACAACTGCCGGCGCGCCGCCCGCTCCCGCAGCGCCGCCTGCTCCGGAGGTAGCTCCTCGTAGCAGCGCCGTGGGTCACACGGGTGGAACTGAACGTCACTGGGGTCGGCGGCAGCCAGCACTGCCTCCAGGTCAGTCCCGCGCAGGCCGTGTTCGAGCAGCAGGTGGGCCGCCGCTGGGTCGGAAGGTACCCGTGACACGCATTCCGTGAGCACCAGCGAGCGCCGCGTGATACGGCCCAGGTAGTCACGGATCGAGTCAGCGCATACGTCAGACTTCTGCCACTGTTTCAGAAACACCTGCAGAAGGAGCAAACAGACATCAGCGCTCGGTGGACTGAGGACCAGCTAGTGTGCTTACTTGATGTCGCAACAAAATATGCATCCAAGCGATATTATAACATACAAGCGAACTTGAGAGACAAGTGACAAAACGAACTTTCTCAAGGCAATAACACCGATGATGATGCTGATACAAGTTATGATGACTTTGATTTGGAGCCTCCTGAAATACTCTGATAATTTTGCGGCCGTCTTAAAGGAATCTTGTTATGTCAAGACACAATGGGACACAGTTCCCGGAAATTTTACCATCAAACCAACCACCAACCCTCTCCGCTGCCCCTGCCTTTCGCCGGCCCGTACCAGGTCACTGTCGAGTTTGTACGCCTCTGCCAGCATGAGCGCCTCTCCGTACTCCCCCAGCTCTATCTTCCTGGCATACAGCTGCTGAGGCGTGGTGCTGCGCAGACATGTCAGACGGTACAGCGTATGGCTGAGGCGGGCTCGGCGGCGGGCCGGCTCGAAACGCTCAGAATCGGTCAGCCAGTGGAGTCCCGATCTGTGGGGAATAGAGGAAAGAGATGTAAATGTAGGTACCAGGTAGTATTAGGTGACAGAGTCTCAGTTAGTCAGCCAGTGCAGGCCAAACCTTTTTGCAGGAGCTAAAAAGGTTAACGACTGGATAAGAAACATTTTCGTAATAAATGGACAAGAAACATTTTCGTAATAAATGACAACTTCATGAAGACGGAAGTGAGTGACCTCAGAAAATCAAACTACTGCGGATTGAGCTATCAGTGTCATGATATCAACAAGAATGAACAAGAATTTAACCCGCCCACCAAACCCTCCCTGCTGACGTACTACCCAGTACCCACCTGACGCCGTCCAGCAGCCTCCGCGGCACTCCTGGCGTCGGTTCTTCCTCTTCCTCCCCGTCCTCCTCCTCATCGGTCGTCCTCCCGCTCTCTGCCCGCTTCCTCGCCGACTCTGTCCTCCTCTCACACTCTAACACCAGACACGCCTGTCCGGCACCCGCCGCCCGCCCCGCGCTCACCCGCGGAGCGCCGCTGAAAAACTCGGGACTCTCGCCTAGGAGGTTCTCTAGTGAGTCCGCATCGCTCACCGTCACCGCGCCATTTCTGCGCGCCAGAATGGCCGCGGCGTCTGTCCACCAGGCGATGGCGGCGGGGCGGGCGGCGCCGGCGCCCAGCGCGCGCAGTCGCCGCTGCCGGCGGGCGGTGGGTAGCCGCAGTAGCTCCGGGCTGATGGCCTCGTGGCCCGCCTGTGACTCGAGCGGCCAGTGTGACTGTTTGCGGAGAGAGGGGAACTCCCAGATGGTGAGAGCGCCCGAGCGGTGCGCCGAGAGGAGGCGGCGCGAGCTGGGGCAGAGCGAGAGGGCTATCACCGGGTCCCAGGTGGTGCGGCTGCGCCGCCACGGCAGCCACAGCAGTGACGGCGACAACTCCTTCTCCTGCGGGAAACAGCAATACACCGTTTATTCTCGGGTGGTACCACAGAATTGTCCCATGAACGAGTTCAATGATAGCATGAGATTAATAAGAACTTGTCCACTTCGTCATTCACCTGTTTCCCCTGGTTCGTTCTGACAGACCTGTAGTTTTACCAGCCTATTCCCGCTCTGACAGAGCTGTGGGCTGCGTTTCCCGACTTGTTCACCCTGGCAGAGCTGCCAATTTTACCAGCCTGGTCGCTGCCATCTTTTCTCACCTGTTCGCTCTGGCAGAGCTGCAGGTGGGGCGGTCCGTGGACCAGCCGCCAGCAGGTGATACCCTCGCAGCTGCCCAGACCCTGGAGTCGCTCACAGCCCACCTGGGAGCTCTCCCCGGCCACCACCAGCAGACGGCGCTGCTCGTCATAGGTGGCGCAGCTGATACCGTGCGGGTACACCTGCAGCGACGGAGCAGGGTTAGAATTTAATGAGCAGCGAGTGACGGTCCACAAACCCCGCTTAACGTGCTAACGAGTGAAATTATAGAGCGCGACAAGAGCACGCGTTGACATATCTCGATCATACATCGTGTGAAAACAAAGTTTTATTTTCGCTCACAGTACTGAAAGACGAACGTGTATCTGATATTGTCGGAAAATACAACAGACTTGTGTTAATGCACCATTAGATGGCAAACATAATTAGTACAACTTAACCATTTAGGATGCGAAAATGTGCTGCTGCAATTGTAAGATTTTTTTCTTTTTACAGAATTAAGTCCAACAGCTAAAAATATTACGGTGACGTTTACCGATATCTCGCCACTGCTTACCCCGAGCGAGGCGGTGAACATGTGCTGGTATCCCTCCGTGTGTGACAGGTGGTATCCGGACACCTCTCCACTATACCCCACCACCAGCAGCAGCGCCTGCCAGCCGGGGGTGCGGGGAGGAGCCCACACCAGCTCTGTCACCGGCGCTCCGACCGCGCGGCCATACTCGGTGGGGTAGATGACGCAGACCGTGTTCAGCGTGTCATCCAGCACGTCCACAGCTCCCGAGCTGGCGGCGACGGCCAGCAGCGGCGGCGGAGGCTCGCCGTCCGGCTCCGCCGCGGAGGGACCGGCCGGTGGAGGCGACCAGCGCAGCCGGCGACGCTGCGGCTCGGCGTCCGCCACCAGCTCCGCACAGGCCACGATCGAGGTGAAGTTGTCGCGAGCGGAGCGGACCTCCACGGCGTCATCTCGTAGCACCGCTAGCAGCTGTCCGTCAGGGCTCAGGTCCAGGTGCCAGGCCGGCTGGCACCGTGCCAGCTCTGAGACAGCCTCCGGCAGGGTCGCCGCTGCTGGTGTCCACAAGCTGGACGCCCACTGACGTAGACTGGGCGCTGGTGTGCGCTCCTGACTCTCCAGGCGCGGCTCCAGGTGCCACTCACAGAACACCAGCAGCTCGTACAGGATGGTGCCGGGTCGTGGCTCAGTGAAGGTACAGTCTCCTTCTTCATTCTCTTCTGGCACTGACTCCAGTGGTGCTGAGTCCGACTTTGCTCCCCATTCAGTTGAACCATCTCCAATAGTCATGGTGTGACCAAGGGTGCTGTGCTGGAACAGGCAGATCACTGTTAAGTGTTAACTGATTGCTGAGCTGACTGCAACACAGATATTCAGTGTTTTCTAATGCAAATTAATATATTTAACATAATAATCTTGGAATACTGTAGGAATTGGTGGCCAATATTTTCTAGAAAAGCACTGTTAGATCAAAGAATTAGAAAGGCAATGGTAGGTAGATGCTATGGGGTTTGGGGCCCTGAGGGAGGGGCTTATATATCTTTGGGGAGGGGGAAGAGGAAGAATAAAAAATACATTTGGCAGCCACATGTGACATGCATGGACCTGCAACTTCCTTATTAAGTTGATAATCTCATCTTTCATTGGAAGAAGTGAGCACATCATTGGTAAGCAGCTCAACTGTAGTGTCTACTCACTTTCCTATTCAAAAGCACAGAGTACAAAGCACAGACACCTTGACAATTGTCTATACTTTTGAAGGCTGCTGGCGAATAGCCCAAGCCAAGGGCCCAAAGCCTGAATTGGTAGTCATAAAGCAGGCTTCACACTTTCATTTTTGCAACCAAGGAAAGGATCTATACCCAGATATGTAGGTTGTAGGTTTGTAGGTTGTAATGGTATAAGTAAGCCTGGCGTCCCAGGAAGATGCCAGATACCGTTGTAGGTTTGTAGGTTTGTAGGTTTGTAGGTTGTAGGTTTGTAGGCTGTAGGTAAGGTTCGGTCAGGTTAGGTTTGTTTTGGTCTATATATCTGTCGTCCCAATCTGGCATCTTCCTGGGACGCCAGGCTTACTAATACCGTTGTAACTAGGTTGCAGGTTGTAGGCACTAGGTGGTGCTGCTTTTTTTAGGTTGTGGGTTATAAGCTATAAGATTGTATGTTAGGTTAGGTTAGGTTAGGTCAGGCTAGGTCATGTTAGGTTTGCCTTGGTTTGGTTGGAAAGAAGCACCTCCAGGTATAGCGCCTCTCCTTGGTTGCATTAACAAGTGTGACACCTGCTTTATGACTATCCCTGAGTCTTCTGAGTCCATGGACTCGGAGCTGGCGAGGTCGTACGTTCCAGCAGTAGGTACCTAACATACAAACTTCCTGTCTCTAATAACCCTACCACCATCTGGGCAATGAGCAAGGAAACCTAACAGGTGAGTTCAACAGGTGAGTTCAGCTTGGAGCCGGTCGCCGAACAATCTCCACCAGTGATGTAACACTAATGCTAAGCGACCAGTCCATTGGAAATTGTGGGATGATTCTACCTCTCTTAAATGGCCTTGGTACCCAGTCCCACGGCCACATGGATAAAAAAAAAACACTTTAACTTGATAATGCTGAACTCACAAATACGCTGATTCTCAGAGGTCAGAACTGACCTTTTCTTGAAAATCTTCCTTTCAGCTATCAGATAGGCTTTATCAATAAACAATAGTTAAAAATTGATTCGTTAAAGTCAAAAAATCAGTATAATAGGAAAATTATTCATCGCTTTTTTTTTGCTGCTTGTAGAGTTCAGTGATCACACGGTATATAGAGAACTAGTGATCACAGCCTTCCGCGTTGCTTCACGCCTCAGAAGCAAGCTGATTTGGCCAATTTGGCAATCGGCAGCTTTTCTTCCTCTATTTCGGAATATTTTCTCTCCGTTGCAAAAAAAAATTCTCTAAGATTTATTTTCATTTTTTGTTGTAAAATCATTTTGCGGTACTTTAAACTTTATTTTATTTAAAATATTTGCAATTTAAAGTATCAAATAAGAAAGCATATAATATGATGAGATTCTATCCTGTTTCAAATATTTTTTAAAGGAAAAATTATCCATCAAACCTAGATCTATGCAAAATCTATGATTCCATATGACCTTGAAACCAAAAAAGACAAAATACTGCGCACACTTTTCTTGGCGCCGATTGGCGATAAGTGGTAAGTTTCTTTCTTTTCTTATCCTATGAATAGCTGCTACTAACTCGGTGATTTGCTTCCCCCTCCCTCCCCACCCGCCACGGCACTCGCGTACACTAAACTGCTACAATATATCGGTACTGACAGTCGCACACACACAAATTCAGACTATGGGCCTGTTCCAGCGCCTCCAGAAACCTCCAGAAAGCTCCAGAAAGCTCTAGAATCCTCCAGAGAGCGTTCCAGCGCCTCCAGAAAGCTCCAGAAAGCTCTCACCAAAGCTCCAGAAACCTCCAGTAGCCTCCAGAGAGTTGAGAGGTCCAAATTTCTCTGGAGGCTCTGGTCTACAATTATGGTGCACATGTGACAATCACGAATGTAAACAAAGGACATTTGACTGATTATTTTACAACTTGAATGTAAAGAAAATTACATTGCTATAATTTTATTTATCTTTTTAACTAAAATTGAAAACAAATTTTGCGTTTCAAGAGAGAACAATCGTCATTCTTTTGGTATCTATGACGCCAATCTCCAGAAATCTCCAGATTGCGTTCCAGCGCCTCCAGTAAAACCTCTGGTAGAGCCTCCAGTCAAGAATTTCTTCTGGAGGCGCTGGAACAGGCCCTATGTCAGTACCGTGCACAATCAGTGTAGACCACATTGCTGTGTGCGATAGGCCGAGCTGAAACACAGCGCGCTCCTCTTACAGGATAACAGAGGAACATATGTTTGCTCTATATACTCTGATACGTTTTTGGTATATACTCGGATATGTTGAGCATATGTGAACGATTGGCGTGATGGCTGAGTGCAGGCCTTATGAGTATGAGCTGATGTTAAACCTGTGAAATGTATGATGTTTGTTTTTCTTTCTCTTTAATTTACTTTATTTTTATTTTTAGGTAGTGTAGTTTGACCAATCACTAACATCTAACTACGGCAATACCAACCTAAACTGATAAATCCTAACTGGACAAATCCTGGCAACGCATTTCCTTGTCCCATGGATCGCTTAGTTCCATTCCCTGGCCATGACAAGAAGGAAGAGAAGATGTGAAGACAACTTCTGGACGCTCTGAGCCCAAGAGGCTATGCGCCCTACACCAAAACAACAACAACAACTTATCCTATGAATGACGAACATTCTTATTTCTTTCAACCACCTATCTGCATTTGATTCTAGAAGGTAATGCCCAAGTTTCTTACAGATACAGATAGCCAATGCATGGCTCTTGGGTCAATTGATATTGCCCAAGTAGGCTTGTAGACTCTGAAAAGGTCTACAAGCTGCAAACCTTTTTGAGTGTTCAAATTTGAATAAATTATTGAAATTGAGTTCATTTGATGGCTTGATCAAGCTGGCTCCTGACTGGTGTAGGTATGGTTTTTGCCTGCTTTGTTCATGACAAAGTTCAAGGCCTCTATATTGTTAGTGACAATTCCACATCTGTTAATAGTGCAATGCAATGCATATTAATTGTTTTGAAAATGCTTTGCACTTTCATGTATCCCCAGTTGTGCTACCAGCTACATAACAGCCTCATCATCATCATCATCATCATGCTATAGCTTGTGTCCATGTCTGCATACCTTACCTTACTTTCAAGGTGTTCGAGTTAAAGAAGGCCACTTTGCTTGAGGATCCCGCTCTCATTGAGCTGATGAGGATGTACAAACTGGACTCTTAGGGGAACATATATCTGCTCCAATTCCCATCCCTGTCTGTTCCTAACCTAACTGAAAATATTTGTGAATGACAAATTTAGCATAGGGATAGGGCCAGGTTTGTCTTAGCTCAGTCATGAATTTCATGAAGACAATCCCAAATCCCTATCCATTTATTTATTTATTCAGGGCCTCAGGGGTTTTCAAGAAGAGGTTCCAATGAGTCTGCAACACTAAATGTAAGAGAAAAAAATCATTTAAGACCAAATTTTTGGTGGACAGGAAACCTATCATCAATGCTAAAGGTGCATTCAGTGATCACTTAGATATGGTTTATAACATCCCAATTGGCCCTGCTAGGTAGGCACCTGGGAAGAATTGACAGGTTAGGTTAATGGGGTATATGGGTCTAAACCTTTGGCAGTACCCTCACATTTTCCAAACAGCAATGGTGTTCCACATTCATGCTATTCAATCCCATGTGATTCATATCTCTGTACATGACAACCATTTTTCTTGACAGCCTTGTAGCAGCTCATGAAAATTAAATGAAAGGTGCTCAACATCTACATCACACCCATGAATTGTAGGGTATCCATCTTCCAGTCTATCTATAAACATTTAACACTTTAAGCAGTGGTTGCAGTTGTTCATATTTGTTTGGATCTTTCGACCGCAGCAGGCCCTGGGGCCGGATTCTTTCGGTAGATGTTGCCTTGTGCGATTATGTAAATATGTCGCTGGTGGATTGCTTTGTCCGAAAACACCCCGGTTGGGTCAGGATTACACACAAAGTGTATGTCAGAAGTGGGATTCGAACCCACGCCTGGAGAACCAGACTGCGACCTGAACGCAGCGCCTTAGACCGCTCGGCCATCCTGACGTTATTATGGTTTGAAAACAGCCTATTCATTTGATCGCAGTTATATTTTGAACAGCATGTTTTTCTAGCTCAGCTGTGACGGCTGTACTGCTGCCGCCTTATGCGCATCCCCCTCCCGCTGACTAATCGAGATCGCCGCGCATGGACCAAGGTCGTAACAGCACCGCGGGCAAGGTCACGTCACCCCGGGGCCGGTAACGAGTATCGTCCCGGTACTTCCAGTGACGGACATCCGAGAGACTTAAAATCATCACAGGTACTAGGTAGCTACCATGATCAAAGGGCATGCCAGCTGGAGCCACATATGTATAAGGCAACACCGAACACGTGTGCAACATACTGGCTCCATTATAGCCAACTTTTCACCAGACACCAATCAAAGCCGTATCACAATTGTTATATGTCTGCCAGACTCCATGTAGATGCCCTAGGTAGTCTGTTGCACTCTCTCCCTCTCTCGTCTCGCCGAGAGAAGTGCCGACACTTCAAAGTTCCCGAGTCCCTGAACTAACACTCAAGGTATCCAAATCTGCAACGTCATCATCGCGACAGAGGCGTCTCCAGGTGTCAAAAATGGGCATGCATAGCGCGTTATACTGTGTCTGAGAGATAATGAAGCTACCGCCCCTCCTCTCCCTCTGTCTCTAGCCGCCGCTCACCCCCCCCCCCCCGCCCCCCTCACCCCCTCGATCGGTGACGTCACGGTGCGCGCCCCTGCCGCCAGTATCGGGCCTGGGTGAGAGGCGGCTGGCCCTCCGTCGTCCCAGGAGCGTCGCCTGTCGAGGTCGGCGGGCCGAGTAGAGAGGACAGCAGAGCGGAGTACCGGCCACTGGAGGTAAGAGAGGGGAGAAATTTGGGGCTGTGGGGCGTTTTGGACACTTTGGTTGTCACTTGTTACCCGGTTCTGCCTGGATGTCGGGAATGGACTAGGGCACGATATTACATTGATTATTGTGTCTCGTATTGAATAACGGTGATCCAGCCGTTCAATTTACCGTGATTCAATCGTTGCCATTACATTTATGCAACCAACCGTGAATGACATTCTGTTTTGACATAGATCTGCTGATCTGTCTCATGGGTTCGAACGGAATATTCCCAACCTGGTATCGGCCTTGTCGGTGAAAGAATTTAACGAGGCTCAATCCCGATTGATTTGGATTGATTCGATTGAATTGTATCCCTATTGAATGCAAAAAAGTGTGAAACCTGGAAAAGCGTCAATGGTAGTGGTCTAACATAAGCGATTCATTAAAGTTTATTAGTAAGTTGAAGAACTCGCTTCGACGCACAGGCGGTCAAAGTGCGGTTAAACGGAATGGTAGCAATGCTTTTTACTGTACCTGATTCAGAAACAGGAACAGCTTATGCTGGGTCAATCGATAAGAATAATGATAATAAAAACGCCGACGTACCTGACGCTCTCCGTGGTGCAGGCGGCCGGGGCCAGTTGTATGTTTACTTCACAGAGCGCACCACTGGGCCAACATGTCCTCAGCCCTGTCCCGAGACGGATAGTCGCCTGTATTAGGTCAGTAATCTTGGTCGCCAGTGCTCCAGCGTGACGGCGTCGAACGTTGTGTGCTCAACCCACAGAACGCACGCATACGGCTTTCACCGACGAGGCAAAGCGCTCCAGTGTGAGCTTAGTACACTCTCAGAACGCGTTAGTCGGCATATTTGCTTACCTTACATTCGACAACCCCGCCTCTGCTGCCCCCCCCCCGCCCCTTCGCTCCGCCTGTCAATGAGGGTACCGACCCCCGGGCTATCTAACAATGGCATATACCTACCTTCACCTACACCGGTTTAGCAGTGTTGTGATTAGTGTGTGAGCAGCGGTGTGTTTCAGTCAGGCCGTGCACTGCACTTGTTTTGTAGCGTGCAGCTGAGTGCTACCTAGCAACAGGTTTTTATCGCTGCAGGGAGGCTTGGTTGGAGTGAGCTGCGATAATTGTGACCTGTCTGACCTGGCCGAGACCTTTTGTCCTGTGTGTGACTCAGTGTGACCCATGTGTGGCTTGTGTCAGTTGTGTGTATCATGTATGACCTGTATAACCCGTAACCCACTTGACTGAACTACGGCTCTTGCGGTTTGTGTTACCCATTTAACTTATTTAACCCTTTACGGCCTGCTATGTGACCTATGTGACCTCACATGACACTCTGATATGATTTTGGTGACCTCATGTGACCCTCTGGATATGATCTTGGTGACCTCATGTGACCCCTGATTGGATCTATGTGACCTCACATGACCCTCTGATATGATCTCTGTGACCTCACGTGACCCCTGACCCTCTGTGACCGGCAGGGGATGCCGGCTGCCGCCGACGTGACGCTCCTGCTGTTCGCCAAGGCTCGCGAGCTGGTCGGGTCGCCGCAGGTGTCCGTATCAGTACCGACCGAGTGCAGCGGCGCCGAGCTGCGTGAGCTGCTGGTGCAGACCTATCCCCAGCTGGCTACGCTACAGGTCAGAATATCAACGGGTCGGATAGGAGATCAAGAGAGGGGGTTAGGACACTGAAGGGTCATAATCGTAGACGCCGTGCGCAAGAGACTAGAGGCTCAGAAGCGAAAGAGAGGGAGCGAGAAGTGCCTACTCATAATGACTCGCTTAGTTGATGGCGCGGGAATGACTTTCAACCTTGTCCTCGCCCCATAAAGGAACACCACCAGCGTTTCGTGGATTTATTATGAGGGAGTATACTGTCCAGATTTACTTTTTACGCGGAACGTTACCACTCCTCGATAGTATAGTGGTGAGTATCCCCGCCTGTCACGCGGGAGACCGGGGTTCGATTCCCCGTCGGGGAGCTTTTGCGTTTAAGCCATGGTGCGCAATGCGCATACGGTAATGGCTTCGGTAATGGCTCGTATTTTCATAATTCAAAGCACTATGTTGACTGAAGGAGCTATCACCCAGCATACAGCATCATGGGAAAGGGTTTGAGCGGCCAACAGCCATACGAGCTATACGAGCATCACGGAGGGAGGTCCTTTTTCACCAGGAGAAGAGACCAGGATCTCCCTGAACGCAGACACTACGAGCCGACTGGTGCGGCATTCGTTCCACATACTCCTTGGGTTCAGTGCGGTATACGACCAGTGACGACAGACATTTGTATAGTTCTGTTTTATTGGTATCACGGGAGGGCTCAGTCTCACGGGAGGACTCAGTTCAGGCAGCCAGGCTCTGGAGCATGATCTTGGCGGCCGTCAGTCACGGCAACCCGGCCCGAATCCGATACACTCATTCACGAATGCGGAAGGGTTGCGACGTGCCGTTTGGCGTTTCTTGTTTTTTTTTTTTAATTAAGTCTTTTTTTGCCCTGGCAGTGCATTGTGAGAGCCGCCGAGTTGCGCAGTACACCGAGGGAGGGGGCGCCACGTTTCCTCGCGGCGTCATCGTATGATGTTTTGGTCCTATATATGGCCTTCGTTATGATGATGCTATGCGTAAGTGGCGCAGGTGTACTGTTTTTGTGTTTCTGTCGGCCTGGGTTCCAGACAGCGTTTGTTCAGGGTTTGTCTAGTGTAAGAGAATGATGTTATTTTTGACATGGTGTGGTGTTATCTCTTTTTCTGCGCTGGAAAGCGACTGACTGTGATGATGATGCAAATCAAACAAAATATAAAAAGTAAAAAAAAAAATGACCCGATAGTATGTAGGCCAAAGCAGAGCTGCGGTCTTCACAGATTCACAGTTACCGTACTTACACAGCAGGCACCTCAGTTACTTCCCTGAGCTCATCTTATTGCTGCTAGTTCCGCTCAGGCCGTACAGCTCGGGGGACTCTGCGTTGAATCGATAGATGAACACTATCGAACAGATGCTGGATGAGTAATGGGCTGGGGCATATCCTATCTCCATAATGGTCTCACTTTTAGCGTGCATTTCCTAGTCCCAAGAGTATTCCCTATTCACGACTTCTTCTTGTCAGGGGCTTTGAGAGCGCATACAAGAATAGGAAAACCGGCAGTGGATTTTGGACGAATTTTGATCGTGGATTGAATATAATTCGATAGATTGAAGGAAAACGTGACAGCGCAAAACGGTCGCAATTAAGGTCACTATCTATCTAACCCGCTTCACGCCATGTATTCCACATCGCATCACACTACCCTGGTGAAATATATCGTCAGGTTACATTTTAGGTGGCACACTACGCGTTCTTCAGATCTCGACGTCCACTTCCCAAAGCTGGTAGCCTCAGGCCTGTACTGGTTATTGTGTAACCTCTCGTACCCGACGACAGGGCACGTTCATTTTGGCGGTGAACCAGCGATACCTGGAGGCCGACGAGTCGGTGACGATTCGACGCGGCGACGAGGTGGCCGTCATACCGCCCATCAGCGGAGGTGAGTCATGGTCTCCGGGGTCCGTGGTCGGTGGTCCGTGGTTCTTGGTCCCTGTTTTCGGTTCGAGGGGCCGAGGGGCCGAGGGCGATGGGGTACCCTCTGCCAAAGTCAGGGAGTGAATGAGACAGTCGCAGGGTTTTGTGCCCAGAGCTGACCTGCGAGGGTAGTTTGGGTAAGCTTAATTTATTTTAGAGTAGATTGGTTGGCAATTTTTTTTGGGGGGGGGGGGGCGGGGGGTCAGCATTGTATTTACAACTCTTGCTCCATACTTTTTCCGAAATTGTTGTGTCTATGTATATGCATGTCTGCGGTCAGGATGGCCGAGCGGTGTAGGGTCGCAGTCTGGTTTAGGCGTGGGTTCGAATCCCACTTCTGACGAATGTTGGGCTTTTTGCAGTCTGCTAAGCGAGCGGAAATTTGATTTCAAAGACTGGGATATGTTGCATTGTGATTTGTGATTACGTAGATAGGAACGCCAGTAATTCAAAGTCTAAGGAGTTCTTCATAAAGAACACTGCCTTGTGATTTTTCAGTGCTTCGCCGTCCATAAATTGTAACTAGGGTCATGGATAATATGATTCATGCCATGTTATCTATGCTAGGGTTTATGGGATTGTCGCCACTCGAACATCGCTGGACTAGCGACTCGCAGTGCCTATTCAGAACCGTCCGATCAAATGAAAGCTCGTGGCCACAGGACTCCCTTGCAGAAAAATAAAATCGGCGAAGTAGGAAAACAGAGACTGATAAGTGGGAATTGGAAAGAAACATTAACTTCATCGGTGTTTGGCACAGCACAATTTTAGTGAAACATCCTCGTCTTGCTTGTGATACACTATTACGTAAATGTGGCTTCAAAACTACGGGCCCTGTTCAAGTTCAATTGGACGCGAAGCTTACGTTTGCTCAGCATGTCGATGTGACCGTGCGGAAATGCAAGAAAATGTTGGGGATGATTATGCGAGGTGTCCAACTGCCTCGGTGTCCCCGGCGGGTCAAGTTTGACCATAGTGCGCTGATCGCCGCGTACAATGCCCATGTTCGCTCCATTGCTGAGTATGGCAGCGTTGTGTGGAGTGGCGCAGCAGTAACACATCTGGCGCGGCTCGAGCGCATGCAGCATCGCTTCTTGTCTTGGCTGGCATCCAACACCCACGGTCGCGACCTGCCCATGAGTTATGAGACGCTTCTTGTTCGATTTGGCATGTGTTCTTTGAAATCGCGCTTTATTCAAGCCGATCTCCGCCTGGTTTTGGGATTGCACCATGGACGGATCGACTGTCCTCACCTTCTGAGTCTGTTTGGTCTGGCGGTCCCTAACAGACGTTCTCGGCAGCCAGCACTGTTTCATGTCGCATTCGGCAGAGTGAGCACTGTAAAGTCGGGACTTTTCATTCGCATTCCTGTGCTATGCAACAATTTTCTACAGAAAATTCCGAATGCAGATATGTTGGCTCCGTCGAACTGCATCCATTCTGATGTGTGTGATTTCGCTCGTTCTCAGGGTGCTTACATCTGAGACAACGTATCGTGCTTTGTAGTAGTATGTAGTGTTTTTTTTTTTTTTGTATTTTATGGGCATGACTGCCACTGTAAATGGGCCGCTGGGTCTGTGGTTGGCTTGGCACAATACACAATACACAATACACAAAAGTGTCTGCGGCCGCCGCGGCTCCCGCGGCCAAAAAGGCGGAGCTTAGCTGGCGACCAATCAGGCGAGAGCAGCATTCTGGGTATCATGTAACACTTCCTGTGGGTCCCGCGGCTGCTCGGGAGCGACCGCAGGGAACGGTTTCATGCGGCACAGCATGATACAGGCGTTTGTTAGTAGTGACATCTATGAACGGGAATAAGAACGAAACCGTGTGATGCGGCACAGCATGAAACAGGCGTATGTCAGTAGAGACATCTAGGGGCGGGAATTCGAACTACCATATCATGCTGTGCGGTACAGCATGTAGCAGGCGTTCGTCACTCAGTAGGGACATCTATTGACGAGAATAAGAACTAAACCGTGTCGTGCGGCACAGCATGAAACAGGCGCTCGTCAGTAGGGACATCTATCGACGAACATAAGAACTAAACCGTGTGATGCGGTACGGCGTGAAACAGGCGCTTATCAGTAGTGACATCTATGGACGGGAATAAGAACAACTCGTGTAATACAGCACAGCTGCATGAAACGAACGTTCGTTTGGTTACAGGTAGACTGGTACAGGCACTTGTGGGCAGTGTTACAATGGGCCGCAGATATTTTGCTGAATTCCACCCTGCTAGTATGCCTCACTACCACTAGAGTTTGCGCCACTTTATGTGACAATATTGGGGGAAAACCTCCTCGACCACCCTCGCTGAAACCGTCCTTTTAGGGAATGGTTTAGGTTGTCGCTGCACCGCCCGTTGCGTGCATTTATGCTATGTGTGATTAACTCTTTAAAGGTAAGCCCATAAATAGCGGTTGTACTGTTATCTACGTTTTTGGGGGAGGGATAGCAAGCTTTTTCGGCCTAAAAAGGCCATTGCAGAGCTATGGGATAATTAGGATAGATAGGGCGTAGACATTAGCTGTGCGGGACCACTGACTGTGATCCGTAGAGGCGAGACCGTCCCAGTCGGACCGGTTTGCCCCATTGGGATTTGGGACTATCAGTCCACCACTCAAACGGTCACCCCAGAGGGAATTTTAACGGGTCCTGGCCGAATCTTATAAAATGCCGTACTATTCTATTCACGGCATTTGGTAACATTAACAGTGATACCAGTGCCAACAAACGGTTAGCCGAGTCAACGAAACGATTCTGTGGACCGTCAACTGGATGGACTGGAATGCGTGAAAACCATTTTGCATTTGAAAGCCGTTTTCTACAGCTGAACTTCAGCCAGTGCTGCCATATCCATTCCACGGCGTTTATAAGATTGAGCCCTGGTGTGGACCCAACCCCATCCACCGGTTATCAAGTGGGGTGACCGCCAGCCCGGAAAGAGAAGCGTGAGGGGGACGCGGATGGGTTTATCCTGAGGATGGCGGGGGCGGATGCTATGTGCAGTAGACCCATATTGGGTAATACAGTTCCGTCAAAACATTCTTAGCAGTTGAATTAATGCAAATGCCTGCATCCTGCGGAGTTGAAAGATTGAAATGTGAAACTGTGACTTTTGAATGCCCATTGCCCATTGCCCTCGACTCTCTAGTCTTTAGAGTCTGGTTTTTCGGGGATATCTAAATATATTGGGATGTGAATAGTCGTTTCTGTTATTCCAGGCTAATCCGTAGACTGCCACGATGGACATTTTACGTCTGACGAACGAGCCCCTCTCACTGGAGTCGATCAGCAAGGAAGTTGGCAGTGACGACTGTGGCGCCATCTCCTCGTTCTGCGGCACAACTCGTAATTCGTTCGAAGACCGCCAGGTGGTGCGGCTCGAGTACGAGGCCTACGAGGAGATGGCTGTTAGTGAGATGAAAAAGATTTGCGGCGCTTTGAGGGAAAAGTGGAGCCTGAAACATATCGCTATTTATCACAGGTGAGGTTGTTGCAGTGTTCGGGATAAAATCGCAATCCTTTGTGTTTGTTCAAGATGCTGTTTGCATTTTCGAGCATTGTTCGCGAAACTATTCCTGTGCAATTATTGTAAATGTGTGGATAATTATTTTGAGCAGGCTTGTATAATGATTAAAATTTTGTACATATATTTTAAGAGACAATCACCCATTTCCATTATTGCTAGAACGTTGCCATAACATCGATGCTCCGAGATTTGCATGTATTCACCATTTCTTACATACAGGAATGTATTTAAGTGCCTGCCCTAAGTATTTCTCACCGCTACCCGACCTGACCTGACCTCACGTTCACTGTCCGCCAGGCTCGGTGTGGTGCCGGTCGGCGAGTCTTCCATCATCATCGCCATCAGCTCGTGCCACCGACGCGACTCGCTGGAGGCCGTGGCACACGCCATCGACGCCCTAAAGGCGCGCGTGCCCATCTGGAAACGCGAGGTGTACGCCGAGGGTGCCGGCGCAGAGTGGAAACAGAACGCCGAGTGCCACTGGCGACAGAAAGCTAAAGGTAGCTGAGGAGGGGGTGAGAGAGCGACATCTAACGCTGAAAGGCACGGCGTGTGATGGCACAGTAAAAGAGTGAAAGGAAACACTAGGGTGGGGAACTGCGACAGGAATAGACTTTGATGGTATTGTCAATCAGGGTTTGTGTTCATGGACGATGAATATGCATTTTAACCATTTGAAAGGTTAATATAAATAAGACCTTCAAAATGTGTCACCATTTGAAAGTCCCAGCTGGAGATGATAACTTGTGAAGTGTCATTAGATGATCCTGGTAAACGATTATGCCGATTTTCACCAAACACGGTCAGTAGATCTAACTGAGATCGTTTTGTGTAAGCAGCATGTGAGCGTCTTTTAAATGTGCGCTATGATATGAGGCAAGCTATGGCGACGATTCTTCAGTTATTCGTTTTGTGACTTTGCTCTTGTTTGGTGCATGCTGTCATGGTGCATCACTAGTACCTACTTTCTAACGAAACTCACAGAATGAATAGAAACATGAATAATTCAATTCGAGAAGTGCAATTTTTTCCGAATTTTAATGAGTTTGTTGAAGGGGTATGTGTGACCATGTGTGTACCGGATTTTATCGTCTTTAATTGAATTGTATAATATACCTTTATTGCACATGCACACGCACCAGCGAAAAGCTGATAGACCGGAGATGTCTGACGTGTGGGTATTGTTAGTTAGTACGCTGTAGTAAAATACGGAATTATGTTCACCTTTGGTGTAACTGTGTTTCTTATAGAATACACTCAGACACGTGATTCGAAGCTGTTTAGCCATTTCACCGGAGTGGCATAGCATCCGTAGCGCCCTAAGCCCTAGATAAACAAACAAAGGGCGGGGTGGCTCCAAATGGCGCCTAGCGAACAGAAGAACAGACCAATGAAATAATACGACTCAACATCGCCAGTGATAGGATGCCAGTCAGCCGCACTGGTCGGGTGATTGCCGGGTGTGCGAGAACTCGTTATCAAGTGCAGGCCCCTGGAAGACTGCCGTGGTCGTCCCCTGTGGGCTCTGGAAGTGTATTTTATTTCCACCTTTTGTTCGGAAACCGACCGGTCCTTGAAATAAAACAAATTGATAAGTAAACAACCGAGTCGTTTTGGACATGAGATAAGATGTGGGAGCATCGTTTTAACTAAAGTGGCGGCGTCCTTCCTCCCGGTTTTGAGCTATGAAATATTTCCTCTGTTTTCAAACGACATAAAGAGTGGGAATCCATAGCTCTGTTCGCCCCCGTTTATTTATCAGCAGGCTGCGACCATGATGCTACTTCCTGGCTCCTCATTGGTCGAATTCAAGTGGTCTATTCGTTAGACCAATGAGAGGCCAAGCCGCGCCAGCAATAACTTCCTTATATGGGGAAAACCGACAGCACGCTGATATAAAAACAGCGACCGAACAGGGCCCCTGTTGTGCCTCGTTAACATTCAAGTACCTTTTCCTTATGCCTATCTTCAATTCATCGGACTCTCCTGACTCTCTCGCCGGACAATTCTCCTTGACCATCACCGGCCAGCTCTCCGACCGACCTTCCGCCGCCTCCGCCGCACCCGTCGACCCCCTGACCGCCGTATCTTCGTGTTCACCGCTGCGGTGAGCCGGAACACGGTCCGCAGGCGCCGTTCGAACCCCATTCACCGGCGTTTCACCGCGCCCGGCTCCGCCTCGTGTCGATATCTTCGGAACTGAGAACAATTTACGGCAGCGGCCTCCCGGAAAGCGACCACTTCCAATTGACCTGCTCTTGACCAATGTGTGATTAATGGGTCTGGATCGGCCGGCAGCAACCGATGCGCATTTATCTGCTAGTACAGAGAAAGGACGCACGCAGCTAAGCGACCATAGCGACTGGAATGATTTTTGTGAGTATAAATATCATTTCAGGAAGCTTTCAAAAATAGCGAAGTTGTTGCAATCCAATCCGATTCGTCTCACAATTGACTCTATTTCTGTCGAATGATTGCCTTATTTTGCGGACCGGGATACGTGTCTTCCATCACCTCCCCATTCAGCGTATTTACGCTCTAGACCACATACCTATTCATCTGCGGCGGCGACTAATGGCAGTTAGCTCAGTAACCAGCTCTCCAGTTGCATGTATCCAGGCTATCCAGCAAAACCCTCATAAGGTCCCGTTGACTGCCCGCACCTATTTCGGCGACCTTGCCAACCACGCTCAACTTTTGACACGTCACCGTTCTGCCTCTGCCAGTGTCGATCAGCTGGGAGTTCGCTCGCCTCTCACCAGGCAAGTTCCGGACATAAATTCCTCCACATTCCGTGCCGTTTATCTGCTAGCATCTGGCAGTGGTCTGGCCATGTGGCGCTGCGGCCACCGGCCCTCAGCACCGTGGTTTGCCATGCGCCAATGAAGACAATTTATTGCGGGGGAGCTGGTGAAATATTTCGCGTGACCTTGCAGGGTTACGGGATGCGTTGCCCTCGGTCAGGCAGCTGAAGGTCTGGCATGGCATCCGGCATGTTCTCAACTTTGTGTTTGGAGTTTGTATTCATGATTCAGGTGGTGGCTGCATGGTTCCCCGCACTTTGTATATTCTCTGCAAGGGGAAGAAGCGGGGTACATAATAACATACAAACTGACCAGATTAGCTCAGTCTTCTGCCTTTGAGCTGATCCGACCGTTGCACCGCAGCGACTGAGTTCATTCCGTTGGGATGGGAGTGCCCTGATCGGACAGACCACCCAACCGCTCAAATAATCACCCCGAATGGGTGTGTTCCTGTAAAAGAAGCTGCCCTCGCCCCGTTTGTATGGGTGGGATGACCGCCAGTCCGGAGGGGGAGATGAATTATCAATAGTGAGGATCGGCAGGCCTCAGTATGAAAAGAGGATCGCGCCACTCGACTCGACTGCTTTTAGCGTTCAGAATCCACTTTATTTCTTTTAGGTCAGTCAGCCCTTAGACATTGTTTAATTCACTGAGCCTGCCTTTCCGATACCGATGTGTCTCCGTCGGCTGTTGACGTGCGCCCTGGAGATCAAATCAGCCGCCTCGGACGTTTACAGCGGTGGCCAATGTTGTCACGGATAAACGTGATGTGACACGCTTGTTTATGGCCAGATGGTCGCTCGCTATCCAGTTGTGTTCGCCTCTATGGCAGCCCGGCCCAGCACGGGCACGAGCGCAGGGTTGTAAAGGGACCCTATCCTGCAGCCTGCCTGTCGTTAACTTTAGGACGCTCAGGACGGCAGCTGAGGCACGGTGTTTGGTTAATTCGTACGCGAGGCGCCCAGTTTGTGTTATTTTATCGAGACACTTATGTTGCCCAGTTTGGTTAGTTCACTGGCGCATCTTTGAACATCCGACATCAGTATGCAATAAGCAATGATCTGGGTAGAAAAAGCCGACGATTGCCGCTTTGGCTGGTCTGACTTCATAGGTGGTCTGTGCACGTGTCCATCGACGCTAAATGCTGCGCTATTTCCAGAACAAATTTTCAAAATTAATTAAATGCTAGAACCAACGACACATTCACGCGGCTCAATATCTTCCGACTGGACTATCACACCGACTATCAATCCCAATCACACCGCATTAGCCACCTTAATGTCACAAAAGGAACATGAGGTCGTACTATATATACGGCCTTGGCACCGGTAGTACCCCTATTACCGGTGGACAGAGAGCCTATGCGACGGTAACTCAATACACCCACCCGTCCGTCACAAGCACATCAGTTCTTGGAAGGACCGCACGCGCAGTCTGAGTCTCCCTGGGGATGTCTTCCTGGAAATAGAAAACGTTGTTATGGTTCGTGTTCCTCATAAGTGGTAGGGCTAATAGGTATCATGAGGATGCCGTCGGTAATTTGCTCATTCGACCACATTCATTGACTGGCGATAGACACCAGGACACGATCCTTACCAAGTCCCCCTTTATCTATAGCAATTCAGAACTCGCGCGGCCCATCACCTCCACGAAAACCTCGAATCGTTTCGCTCCTGTTGCGCTCGTGTCATTGTAATTCTGACAGACCGACGCACGATCTGCCACAGAGCCGATTGTTGCCATGAATTCCCGGCCGTTGTGATCGGCGCCGTATGGCACAGGCCCGCTTTACGACATTGGCCTCCATAACGTGCCGCCGGCGAAATGGGAGAGATCGGGAAAAGTCGACAGCTTCAGCCGGGTCCGCGGTTCGAATGCCGGCCCGCTCGTGGCCAAGTTGACACGTCGGTCGTCACACTGGTGTGCAGACGAGCCGGGGGAGCGCTCGACGAAATCGACACTGCCAGTCGGGTCATCGTCGGCGACACGAAGCCCCCCCCCCCCCCTCCCCCCGACGGGTCACGGGAGCGAGACGACGTAGGACGATCCGCCAAAGACGGTCGTGTGGGCAGGATAAAGTCCTGTGCATTGATGTAAGGCTTCAGATGACGCAAGAGATGCGCTCAGCTTTTCATGGAAGCGTATCTGTTGTAAGGCGTCTAGCTATACGTGTTGAATTAGATTTAGAGCCGTGTGCGGTTGATGACGTTAGATGCATCATGGGCTGAAAGCAGCCATAATCTGCTGTCTATGCGCTGATGAGGGATTTCTGCCACTGTGAATGTATTTTTAAGCGTCGTGGGAAGCATCACGTGTTGGGCGGTTATAGCTATATAAGTGTGGAATCCAGGGCTTGAATACCATGCCAGACGGCGTGTCATATTACGGTTTCCTAGAAACTCTGTCCATCATAATTCATGAGCACTGCGCAACGTGATTATTTAGAAACAAAAATGACAAACTGTGCTGACTAGTAGATACATACATTCAGTTTATTTACAAACACATCGTGCACATGGGGCAGCTCAATGTCTCGGCGCCAACATCGGTTATCACAGTTTGCACATCTATCAGTCCCCGGCCGGCCTGCGCAGAGTCGGTCACACTGAGTTGGACTGCCCGCCCGATGGCCCGTGGCCACCCGAGGTCTTTGGCACGGGCACGGGTGCCCCAGGAACTCACGCACACGCGAGACGGCGACATCGAACAAAGATACCATATAAACACTGCACTGTAGCTACACATACACAGCGATTTCGGGCGACATGGTCCGCCCAGCATACACAACAGTATCCGGCTTGTACTGGTCAAATACGGGGCAGATAGAGGTAATCTGCAGACATTAGCGCGGGAGATTGCTTTCCTTGGCCCGCTGCCGCGCGCAACACAGCTGCGCGCCGGTTCACGGTCATTGCACGTTACGATATAGAAGCTCGATTGGTCCGGTCGAACAGTAAACGAACCTGGGGAGTAAACCCAGTCACAATAAAGGCGGTCCATGCCATCAGCACTATCCTCACCACTTTGAGGAACGGCCATTGACTACTCTCTCGAAGCCATCACCGTCACTATTCCATAATTCCCACTCTAGTGGGAGGTGCGGGTCCGATCACTCCTAAAGGTCCTTCTTTCTGAAATGCCACCTCAGTCGTTTTCAGTTCCTCCTCGCGCTCTCCCGTGACACCTCTTTTGACGGGTGAGAGATACACCCGAAGTCCGCGTGGACCTTTTAGTTCGGCTCCCGCTGAGTTCAGAGGTGCTGACTCCACACAGAGGCGCTCAGTTTATAATTGATCGCTCGCCGATCGACCACTGCCCGGCCGAGTGACTAGTGAGAACGTGTGTCCGAAGAGAGTGGAAAAAGACGGCACAGAACGACGCTGCAGGCTTGATACTTTTGCGGTAAGAGCGGAGATCTTTGTGTTTGTTCAGCCAACTGTTCGGAAATGAACTCCGCAATGCCATCACGGATAAACCAGGGAGCTGAACCACAGTTTCTGAACCGCGCACTAGGTTCTTCACCAAGTCAATTGCTCGAATAATGCCTCTCGGGGCCGCGCACAGCTTGCCACAAGCTCTTACAATACAGCGAGTTGAGCCACTTCTGGACGCACTGAAGAGGCAATAAATACGCGTATGCTCGCCACGTGACACGCAGACTGTTCAGATCGGTCCGCGGAAGGGCGCTGTGTCAAGAGTGCTCGAACGGCTGGAGTTCCTCCGGAAGTGGGTCTATTGTTTGAACTCCAGGAGAGCCAGGGGTGGGTGGTGGTGCTCTCGGTTCTCTTTTTCAGAACTGAGTCGAGAGGCGCGCCTCCGCCATATTGATGACCGTCTCCTGGCTGGCGGAACAGGACGTTCGGCTCATAAAGGTCTCCATGTCCGAAGAGTCCTGGAACGGAACAGGCACCGGTCAGGTCAGCCACAGCCCACGGGTCGGGTATCGTATCGCGAGGTTAAAACGAATGGCACTGTATGTACACAACTAAACAAATGGATCCAACTAAATATGGTGTGACTTTTTAGGCCTAGCTTTCATATAAGGGTAATATGTTCAAGAAACTTAAACGCAACATTGTAATCGTAAGCTGATAGTCTTATAAATGCAAAGCTGATTACCTACATGCTCTCCTACTTATGATTACTTAGTCATAACGCCATGCTCGCTTTTAAAGTCGCTTGAATCAGTAAGTATAGAGTGGAAACCGTATATAAATTTAAAAGCTGGATACTGGCAAGATATCCGGTGCTTAACGATTACATTGAGAGAGAAAGAGGTGCAATACTTCTCAATGATAAACATTTTGCATTAAATGTTAACTTGCCGCGATCTAGCATGAGTAAGAAGTAAGATCAAGCAGCAAGTCTCATTGCCCAGAAGGCGCACATACGCATTCACGAGACACACACACACACATACGCACACCACACGCATTCCACTCAGAAAACAGCTCACTCATCGCCCGCTGACCGCTCATGAGATCTGTAGTGGGCATGAGAAACAGCGCATCCATCCACATCTCCCATTTATCACACTCAGACCACACGTCATGCAAATGAAACCCGTTACACTCCGTCAGCACGCAGTTTTGAGCGGGGCGTGAGGGCGCTCTACTCTACCTCCTAGCATGCTGGTGGCAGGCATCACTTATACCGAGCTCTCCCGGTGCTCCAGGTGGGGCAGAAACGGCGAGATTTCATCGTGCGCCGGCATGGCCGGCAGTGCGCCGGGCTGGCCGCAGTTGGCCAGTTTCTGCGTCAGGCATGGCACGGATGTGTACTGCGCGTCTCCCCGTAGTTGCTGTAATGTTGGTATCAGCGAGTCAGTGGCAGCGAATAGTGTTAAAACGGACCGTTTCTCATAGCATGGGACAGGCGTGGCGTAACGACCGTTCGGAGCAGCCGTCCATGGCTTATAGCGTCCGCGGGCTGCGCACTCAACGCGGTAGAGCGTACAATGTTTATGCCGGGAAGTGTCCATACATCTCGTAGTTTAGGTGATATTTCATGCGCCGCAGACACCTCAAGATCATTGCCAGTGAAATTATCACCACGGTCAGCTCGAAACGTGCGAGTCTGGTCAGCATAAACACCAATTTCACGGACACGCGTGGCGGAGCCTGCTGTGTGAAGACTTCACTCTCACAGCTCTCCTCTTAGCTTACCACTCTAATCTCACCACCGTTCTTGTCTCTTATCTCACAGTTTTACTCACCATATCATCCGGAGGTCGGCGAGTGTACTGCGGCTGGCTCTTTAGGCTGCCGAGGGTGCTGCACGGAGAGTGATAACCGCTGGAGTATCCACGCGACTGCGAGCGCAGCGTGCGAGGCGTCGGGTTACTAAGGCGCTCGATCATGTGCTTCTCCTCGGGATCCATGAACTCTGAAAATAGCAAACGGTCGTTGTCAGGTTAAATGGGCCTAAAGGGATGCCGTTAAGTGTGTGTAGAACGCTTATTGTTGCCATTAAGAGTAACTTATGTTCGCAGTGAATTTGTTTTTAATCTAGTGGACTTCGAATGTAGGTGAGAAGAGCACAAAATAACTGTTCAAACGTGCCTCATTCTCGATGTCTAGGAGATTGCATTTTTTCATTTTCTTTAAAGCATTTCATTTGCCGCGGGCCATTAGCCCTGCTCGTCTGGGCCACTGTAATTCCAGCGTGCGATTTCCGGCCGCGACCTCTCTCACCCAACTCAGGTTTCTCGGCGAGCCAATTTCAGGAGCCGGCCACTCTGGGTCGCTCTGCATGCACGGGACTTCACGGCGCCGGAGGCTTTTCGGCCGGTCGGGTGGCTCCGCGCGCCGCACAATGGACCCAATCCCGTAAATCATGTCACCAAGTCGTAGAGCGCTCGCGGACGAGCGGCCCGAAATGCCGAGATCACGTCACGACCTCCGGATGGCGGCACGAGACTCGACCGATCGACGGAGCTGAGGATCTTGTTCTCCCCTCCCCCTCCGATTCTCCCGTGCCCCGTGAACTCACCGGTAGGGACGATGTCGGGATTTTGCTGTTTCTCCTTGAGATCCAAGCTCTGTGAGCCGCTCAGACCGGTGTTGAGCTGAGTTACCGACGGGCAACTCTTCTGGAAAGATAGGGTATTTGTGAGCCACGTGGTGGAGCGATAGGGCTTCTTCCAAGACGCTGGACTCAGTAGGCTGAAGCATGATAAGCCGATGATAAGCCACTCAGGATGGGTGTCGGATATTTTGATCGCAAATTGCATTACACATCAGAAAAGGCAGAAGCTTTCAACAAAATCAGGCTTCTGGATTTTCTATATACCTATTTTATTTACAAACTCATAACCTGATTGTCGGACTTCACACTCTGATTTGGTAGCCTGATTGTCAGAGCACAAACCATCAGTAAAATAATACCTACGTCCTACAGCATGCGCAACTCTCACAGGACTTTGTAATCCTCGCTCATGCTTTTGCAAACGTTCATGGATTTCAGCTCTGGCGAGCAAGTTGATATAACGTTAACTTAGGCTGAAAATAGCAGACAGCTGCTCTTTTTGGTCACCACGACCGTTTTCTATCCCCCACGAATTTAATGACACAGCTTCCACCAATCCACCATACCATGACCTGGGACAAACGAGCTCATCTCCCCCATTCTCCCAATCCGGTCACTATTACTCCAGCGCCCACGGCGGCTGCGGTCCCGCTCTGATGGCTCTCCGGAGACCCCAGCTCGGTGACCAATTTCGCACGGGGCCACGGAAGGGAGCTTCGTCAGCGGGCAGAAGGCGCACCTCCCAAACGAGGCCCCGGGGATGGGGAGGGGCGCGCGCCGACAGCAGAATCACGTTAGCTGATGAGGGCGGGCAGCGGTGGGGGTGAGGGGTAGTGCAGGAGGCGGGTCCATTCCGGCCGCAGTTGGGGGCTGGCCTAATTTACCCGGTTCCATGGGGAACGGCCGTACCGGACCGGGCCGGCGCGGCGGTGTGCCAGCGAGAGACAATGCGCAAAATGGACAGACACAGTGCGCTAGCATGCCATACTTCCGTACCTTCACATATTTACGTTTGTTTGCCTGCTATACATATTCTAGATCTCGTGACTGCAACGATCATATCGCTCCGTCGTAAAATCTCAGCTCATGCCTCAGCCAATGAAAGGATAAGCAAGACGGTATGTCTCAATGTTCACGAAAGCTCACTTTTACAGCCTGTCCTACCCTACCCTGACCGCCTGTCTCTACTGAATGTAGTGCACTCGCCGTCATCGTCATCCGTCACTCCCATTCTCACCTTTCGCCGCGAGCCGGTGCACGTGCGGATGACGACCACGATGACGATGGCACTGAGCACGAGCACGCCAACGATGCCGATCAGGATACCCAGGATGGGCGTCATCCGGAACCCGGACTGCTCCTCCGGGTCGGCTATAACGGAGCGGAGAATACAGGGTTAGAGAAAGTAGACGTGATGGGCTAACTGAACCGGGAAGGTACACGACACACAGAAGTATTGGAGGAGGTGGGCGGAAGGTTAGCTGCATTAGGATCTATCGCATGCGAATCCAGACCTCTCAAAGGATATGTCTGAGCTGAGCTCAAATTGGTTTGATTTCTTTGATGTGGATGTGAATCTCTTGGATCTCTTGGAGCTCAGATCCTTCGCATCATAGCTTCATCATACAGGAGGACCACCGCCACATACATCGCCATCATACATCATGTAGGACCACCGCTCGGACTTAAGCGGTGGTCCGAGCCCAGGTGCCGTATTATTTTACTGGTTATACTCTTTGTCTGGTGATCGACGTCTTAGTATCGGCTATTTTGACGTGAATCACCACATAATCTACCATTGAAACCGATTGTGCTACTATTGACAGCTCCCGATTGATTTAGTGAACATACAGAAGTCACGCTATCGTCATCGCACCAGCAACAAACTGTTTAACGATGTCCATAACAAACCACCGCACGTATTGCACTGTTGGCGGCTGCTCATCTGTCCGGTGAATACCGATACCATCGTACGTATTATTCATCGTTACTAGTTCGTGATAGCTATTACTGGCAGTAATGGGTACTGCAGGTGTTGGCCGATGCTGAGCCATCGCAGCGCCGTAAATGATGGCTCATGACTCCCATCTGGTTGGCGTTCGCAGACGATACGATGGGCAAAACATCCTGGCTCGGCTGCCACAGTGGCGCCAACAGTAACACCTCTGACCCGGCCCTGAGAGTTTTAACAGGCCGGGCCGGCCCGCCCGACACCTCTGACCCAGCCCTGAGAGTCTTGACGGGCCGGACCGGCTCTGACCCAGCCCTGAGAGTCCTAACAGGCCGGGCCGGCCCGGCCGACACATCTGACCCAGCCCTGAGAGGCCTGACAGGCCGGTCTGCCCGTCGGGCCTCTTGGCGATCAACCCTCCCTTCGCTCTCTGCCCCCCCCCGCTCTCTGTGCCCTGGGGCCCATCCCGGGACACCCCAGGTCCGACCCATACCTGTGTCAGGAGCAGTGATCCCCTGCGCCACTTCCTCCGGCGTCTGTGCGTAGGAGATGTACCGATCCGAGCGGCCCTTGGCGTTAGACGCGAACACAGTAAGGCGGTACCGAGAGCCCGGCTTCAGTCCCGTCAGAGAGAAGCTGAAACAAACAGCCCCCGTCAGAGACACGCGGAAATATAAAACGCCTTCATCGAGAGGCGAGAGGTCAGTGGGGAGTTGATTGATACGCTGCGCACAGTCTGCCGGGCGCTGGGAAAACGAGGCATAACGTCATTTAGAAGTGAAACGTAAGGCTTTCCCGTCCGTCAGAAATCACTGCAGCACCACAACGCATTGTAAAGAGGGGGGGGGGGGGATCGGATATAAATTTCCGTGGAAATCCTACTGTGTATTAGGAAAGACTGAGATCATTAGCTGTCAAATGATCGCACATTTTACCATTCTTGAATTGTATGGCTGTTAGATGTAGGCATTGTGAGTGTAACCGTAACAAGACCTAATTATTGAGGTAATTATCGGTCACTCAAGCAGTCTGACAATCAGGCTACTGCGAAGAGCTAATAGACAACAATAACGAGCCGGGCAATGAAGTGTGGACTAAGGCATGCTAAACATTTGTTTGTCTCCCCATATCTCACATATCTTGTATTCCGGGGTAAATAACAAGCGTTTCACTCGTACAAGCTGTGTCGCTGAAAACGATGAAATAAAGACGCCCATTAATCACCCCTGATTGCAGCCTAGGCGCGCATCGTTATAGAGACAAAAGGCGTATGTCTGTTATGCATACCACAATAGTCGCCTAACAAGCTACTGTTTGCTGGTGTTACACGGTAATTCTGCTCTACCCACGCATTCACCAGACAAGGGAAGGGTGTATGAAGCTAGGAGAACACCAGGCGATACCGCCAGTCTATTCAGCGGCAGCGGCAGCGGCATGCGTGCCATTAATCTCGCCTTTGTGGTTGAAACACACCGACACGCCATTATGGTCACTTAACCCGGCAGTTGCTGGGGTATTTCGCCACCCACCGTCTGCTGGGGGGGGGGGGCGTTAAACGCCCCCAGCCGATAACTCGAGAACCAATAGGCGCAGCGAAACGCACGAGGCGGCAAACGAAAGAACGCGACGAGACGCTTCAGATGAGTACTTTAAAGTTGAATTTTGAGGTCACAGGTCAGGTCAAGGTCAGGTCAAACACCTGAAATCGGGTTTTCAGTAGCATGGACTTCAGGACTTCGCAATGGGCGCCTCTCGTCAT
Source organism: Amphibalanus amphitrite (assembly GCF_019059575.1). Taxonomy (NCBI): domain Eukaryota; kingdom Metazoa; phylum Arthropoda; class Thecostraca; order Balanomorpha; family Balanidae; genus Amphibalanus; species Amphibalanus amphitrite. The sequence goes on along the minus strand of NW_024881944.1, from coordinate 244,465 downwards.
AAACTCTGTCAAAACGGTGCACAATCCATCATATAAGGCCTACAAGAGTGTCAGCTCCATGCAGGGGTCAGTCAAGCATAGGTCAGGGTCAAGGTCAGGTCAACCGGGCAGGCACATATCCCCGAAAATAAACACTGATATTCGCAGCCTGTGACACATGTTTTATGGGTAATTTGGGGCGTAGAACACGATGGTGACATTCATTTTATCATATGTGTACGTGTTTGGCTAAAAAAGTTCAATTTAAGAAATTCATGTATCATGGTCGTGAAGTAGTCACGAGAAATTGCCAAGATTCAGTTCAAGATTTTGGAAAATGCGGAACGATAATCAATAATCGAAGATAGCCATTTGATTCTCCATGGTATTGGCAGTCTAATAGCGTTTACGGCATGTCTATATGTCTATTCTGTGATTTTATATGATTTTTTGAACATATGCCGTTTTTGGTCGAAAACTCAGAAATCATGACGTCACTAAAACCTCGATATCTCAAAAATTTTCCGACCGATTTTTTTGAAACTTTGTCACAATAAACTTCAATCAATTCCCTACAGGTACCCAAAATTTGGCGCGCCTGCGGCGCGCCGTTTTTGTGCTATGTCCCGGCGAAAAAAGTGGGGGCGTTTAACGCCCCCCCCCCCAGCAACTCGCGGGTTAATCACTGCGTGGGCAAGGTGGTTAAATGCCTTCTCAGGCGTCAATGAACCAAGTACCTAGTTATGTTAACCAATGACTGAAAACAAGTGATGTGATAGTGGACTCAGACCATCATCACAGTCTTGAGTCTGCCATGGAGCGACGCCCTATCCAATAACAACAACAGGAGCAGCAACAGCAGCAGCAACAACAACATAACCACATCCGTACCTGGGCCGGTCGGAGTCGCTGACGCCGGTGACTCGTTCCTCCGTGACGGCATCCTGTACCTCCAGTGAGAAGGTCTGCCGCAGACCGCCATCTTTGCCGGGCGCACAGTGGACCTGCAGGCTCTGAGATGTGCTGTTCACGACCGAACAGTTGCTCAGACCCTCCGGACGCTCTGTGGGCGAGACATGGGGAGTTGTGAGGTTAGGGGAGGGAGATGGGTTAGTGGGAAATGAGTGGATCAGGTTCCAGGGAGCTTTGAAGGCGCGGCTCACTGTTCATTGTTCGGTGAGACGAGGGGCAGGGGAGCAGGGAAGAGGACTTTGTTAAGACTAAAAAGCGACTCAAAATAAAAATGATCCTTACGTAGCAATGCTCAAATAGGAAAAAAGGTAACATATCGCAGGGAACAGCTCACCTTAAATATTTCACCATGTACATATGTATGTAACTGATAAAATAATTTAACAAGAAGGTGATGTAAATGTCGATGCAATTATTCCCATATTGTAGATGTTAATGTGCGAGATAGGTCAGATCGATTGTCGAACAACTCAGAACAATAACAAATGGCACTCCATTAACACATTACACTGTTTTGTAGCACATTCACCTTGAATTAAACCATTTAGAGTTAGCGTTGCGCCAGCGTAAACTCTGAATTCTCAACGGCACACGAATTTCACATCTGCATAATGCACACTTTGTTTGCGAATAATGGCGAGCACTCAGGACTAGGTCACGCATTCGCTCCTTCGATTGGAGTCTGGGTAGTGGGTAGGGCCCCGGTCGGCGGGTGGGGTCCATTTGTTTGGCCACTCGCCCGAGCGTGACAGCAGCGGTCACAGGGCGTGCCATCTGCGGGTACCGACCGGACTTCAATTAGAGCCCGGCCAGCTCCCCAGAGAAAGCAGCCAACCGCATTTCTCGGCAGAAAACTGCGCAGGAAAACGTACCCGGCGACCGCCATTACTGGGGAGAAGGGGTGATTGCATGCAATGCCATCGAAATGGAATTCTCATTGCTGGTACGGTGTTTTGATCTCATGGCACAAGAAACATTGTAATTGGGAACTCTGCTTCCGGAACATTGATTGCATTAATAACTGCGGGATTTAACAGTCAGATCTACGGACTCGACCTCCATGACCCGCCGGTATTGCTGTCTTGTGGGCTATGACTCTGAACTAAGGTGGCCTTGGTGAGGTATATGTAACCTCTTTGACCTAGAACGTGACTGAACTACCCATACATGACCTTTGTAACCACGCTGCGGATATGGTATCTGATCTGGTATCTGATCTGCGGTTATGACCTCTGGCCTGCGAGTGTGACCTCGCAGGTCGGAGGTGACCTCCGTGACCACTCTGGCCTCCGTGACCTCTCTGACTTGCTGGTGTGACCTCTGACCTGCGGGACCCCTAACATTTGGGTGTAACCTCTGACCTCCGTGACCTGAGATGCGCGACCCTCTGACCTCTGACCTGTGGTGTGACCTCTCTGACCTTCGTGACCTCTCTGACATGTAGTGTGGTCACGACCTGCGACGTGACCTGCGTACGTGACCTCTTTGAGCTCTGTGAGTGTGACCCATCTGGGCATGCATGACAACCTAACCTCTGGTTGCGACATCTCTGACCTCCGTGACCTCTCTGACCTCCGTGACCTCACTGACCTGCTGGCGTGATGTTAAAGACGCACGGCCGACTCTGCATGGCCAGGTCGTTCTCCGCCCAGCACAGCAGCTGGCCGTAGTCCAGCCGCGTGCGCGGAGTGTAGCGACATACACTCCAGTGACCGTCGCTCGACCAGCTCGACTCTGGGATGTCAATCATGCTACCTAAAAGCGGAGACAGGTCGTCAGAGGGTGAATGCCATGGGCAGGTCGGAGTCTAACGGGAAACAGGCTGACGTCCCGTCTTACGTAGGTGAGACGGGGATGGGTCAGTGTGTGCGGGAGGGGCCAGGTCTTCGAGAGCGGGTGGGAGTTAGGTTGACCTTGAAGGGGGTGGTAAGGGGATGGTGGGTGGTATAGTCCGTTGTCACACAGGGTCTGCTGAAGTATAGGCAGATTGGCATCAGAAGAGCTGCTCTGGCCGTCGTAAAAGGGCAAGGTTTTTGTCATTCATCTTGATAATAAGAAAATAGCGCTCTAGTTAGTTACTGCAGACAGCTAAGCTAACTAACTACAACATAAAACAGCAGTGAAAGTGGGCGAGGTCTGTCCGCACCGCGTCAGCTCCATAATAAACCCCAGCCCCCCTCTCTCTCTCCTCCCCGACCAATTCATTCCCCTCGTCTAGAGACCGCCTCTAATTGCAATACACGAACTGGCTCATGTCCAATGGCCCATCTAGCAAATTACAGGGCCGCGAATTATCCCGGCCGGACGGGTCGATCCCGCCTGGATCCCGCGTCCTTCGGCGGGCTGACTCATTCTTCTTCTGATCTGTCGCCCCATTCTGCCGGCTCTATCTGTACTCTCCTTGAGAGACCTTCCTCAAAACATTCGGCGGAGCGGAACGGGACGAGCGGAGGGGTCCAATAAAGACAGTGCCCCGACGGACCGAACCCACCTGTTGAGGTGTTGAACGCCCAAACGAACCGAAACGGGGCCGGTTCTGACGTCACACGACACGTGATATTGACCGTCTCGCCGCGGGAGACCGGGTAGTGAGTCACGTGGTCCGGCTGACAGGCAGGGGCGTCTGAGGGAGAGAAGTCACGTGGGGTTAGCTCATGTGCATTGTGCAATACAGCGCATTAGGGTTTAGGCTTTGATCGGACATACATGTATTGAGCGATATGTGGCGGAGACGATTGTTGATTGCATTCTGCAATCGATAAATGACAACATTGGCTACATCTAGGAACAAATTTATGAGAACTGCACAGATCAGTAGCTAGTCGGCCAGCTGATGACATTTTTGATAAACGGACTTGCAGAGATAAATGACATCATCGTCCCGTAGCTGATGTCATGTTCGAAAAGCACAAATGTTGCAGACAATAGGCTATTCAAGTTGCAACAATTTTTGCCGGCACATTTGTCATTTTCAGCTTGTTGATTGATGTTTTTCTCCGTTCAAGCGAGTTGTTAGTGCGAAGGTGGAATTAAGCATTATCGGATCGCCCACGTCGGATCTGCTATACTCCGATGTTCTGGCTTCTCGGATCATGAAGCCAGAACATCTTCTCATCGTGGGAGGAAAAAAAAACGTAAACACAAGCCCACTTGCAGAGCTGCTGCGATGTTGCGATGTATAGGTACTGGTTTTGCATAGAGATATAAGTTTTGCATAGAACATACATGTTCGTAGAATGGTGTGGAATTTTTGTTCGATAGGTTTGACGACATATATTTGAAGGCGCTTGCTTATTTGTAAGCACTCTCATATGTAGCCAAGTATGCAATACCTATTCCAGATAGCATCACTGCGCTTATTCTTATGTAATCAAATACGTGCACCATGTGCAGGCCCTCTCTTTCAAATAAATATTGCAATCTCTAGTTTTACGACATCTGCATGTTTTCTTCCAATGTCGCTTTCTAGCTATTGCCTGGCATCTGTTGAAGCAACATGCGGATGTAGGTACCGTTACCATTTGTATGACAGTCGCTTGGCCGGCAGTGTTTCTTCGATGTCAATGCAATCTATTCTCCATAGCAACATCATCAGCTGACGTCATCACAACATTAGTGCTAATAATCGCCTATTTAAACAAATAATCAAAACAAAATTCATGTCCGTTTGAGTAGAAGACACATCTCGCATCCGCAGAAACATGCCTTGACCGCGATCCGTTGTAAGCGTATGCTGAGCCTCAATAACGGCGAGTTTTATTCCAAGAACAAACCACACTAATGCATAATCGCATAGAGATCAGCATCAATGTGATCGGATATTAGCCCTAAGCTGACGCGCCAAGTTTCCTCGATGACAGTCACATCCTGTCATAACTCGACATAGCTGGCATACGTCTTGACATATCAATTAGATTTTCTGTCGCCGTCCCATCGGCCAGTCGGTTTCAATTGTATTCGTTTGTCGGCTGCGCCGGAGCCTTTCCTATTCAGCGTGGGGCGCGGATACTAGCATGTCATCGCTAGAGAACCCTAACGCATTCCGAATACTAGTGCGCTCAGTGACGTGCAGCCTTAGTAGATGACAGTACAGCTGGAGCGGCTAGACTTGATTGTTGTAGGTTAGGCGGCATTTTTGATGACCCAGCTACGGGATAAGAGATCGGAAATCGGAGGTATTGAGCGACGACTCGACTGTCGACACTATCTATCACTTTATTCTGAGGATGCAACAGTCTTCCAGTACGCTGATGATACTCAATTGTTGGTGAGTGGCCCTTTAAACGACCTTAGAGGACTCATCTCGCGCTTGGAAGCGTCACTGGCGTCTCTCGACCATTGGTTCAGTGCAAATGCTCTAAAAGTAAACACTGCTAAAACTCAGCTCATGGCTTTCGGCAGTCGGCAAAATTTGAGAAGCATACCTGCTTTCACTGTTTCTTTTCGCGACACCAAACTAGTGCCATGCAAGCAGGTGGGCAACCTGGGCGTTATCTTCGACGGCACCCTGTCCTGGGACGCGCATGTGTCTGAGCTCAGTCGCCGGTGCACGGGTCTCCTAATTGGCCTCTCCCATGTCCGCCACTATCTCCCCGACGGTGTCACCAAGACACTAGTGGTGGCTCTCGTCATGTCACGGATCCAGTACTGTCTCTCCGTATTCGGTAATGGTAGCCAAAAGAACTTCGATCGCATTCAGAGAATTCTTAACTTTGCCGCTAGAGTCATTTTCGGTCGCCGTAAATTTGATCATGTCTCCCATCTCCGGGACCAACTCGGCTGGATGGCACCTAAAACAATGGCTGAATACCATACCCTTATCACGGCGCACAAGGCCATCCAGAGAGGTGAACCCGAGGAGATTGCGACCCTATTTTCCAAAAATTCCCAAACACGAGCAAGGTCTACTCGCCAAGACCACCTTTTCCACTTACCGCGACCCCGACTACTGTTAACGCCAGACCCCTTGAGACCCTAATTTTTCGCGATTACTTTTAAATGCGTGAAGGAATTTCAACCAAGCTCAGGACATGGCCGTTTCAAGACAGGCCGAAACTTTTACAATTTAGATATTTTATCGCCATTTCAATATTTCAGGCACTTGTCATTGACTCGTAATGTTAAATTTCGAGCAAGATTTTCATCCGGTGTGTAGAGGCTATCACCAGTCAGTCTGTGATACGTTATGACGTCACAGCTAAGCCCCGCCTCTGTGGTCTTGGCCTGCGGCGGTTTCGGGCCGGCGCGCGGTCACTCTCGCTGTGGCGGGGAGCGGGGACGGGCGACGGTCGAGCGGTGCCGAAAGCCGGCGGAGTTGTGCGTAGCGTCTTGGCTGACAGTGCCCAGAGAGCGACATGATGACTAAGGAGTCATAAATGCTCAATGCGCATTGCTTCTACAATGCTGATATGTTCGCTGATATATTTCTTTTTTTATAAGCTGCATATGACGGGCAGATGGCATATAACTGACATAAGGTTAGGAAATATTCACCTGTATTTAAAGCCTATGGCGTTGCAGATAATGCGATAATGGGATGTCGGATGTCACCAAGTAGCTGCCGATTTGTACATCGCTATGCAACCATCGAACAACGCAATAATAAGTTAATTGCCTGAGCTTCACATCATACGGCTCGCTCGTATTTCAAACAGATACCTACCCTACATCGAAAATCGTATTTGTTAGGAATCGTTAACGTTTGTTCGAAGCACGACTGAGTAGTAGGTTGAGGAGTGATGGTCCTCTTGGTCCTATATACAATAGTCAACAAGAGCCTAACATTTACTTGACCGTCTGCTGCAATTGACGCACGTGAAGCGTCAGCGAAATTCATAGTCCTTCACAGATGGCAGGGGTGTCGTTTGTACAGAGGTCGCTGATGGGCACGGGTCAATGCCGCAGTCGTGGGCGGAGCCTAATGTCATATGACGTAGAAAGCCTCCATCCAGGATGGAAAAACAGTTAACACTAGGGTGACCCGCGTGCTCCGCAACGCGAAAAGGGATATTTTCGATCGGCGGGTGTTCGGTTGTTCTTGTGTCGGTTGGGTTATCTATCCATTTCGGTCGATTGCTTTTTGACGGCTAAACGTTTTGGTTTGTGGAATAAATATCCACCGCATCGAGGTGCCCGTGTCTGATAAGCATGCTTTCCACTTCAGAATCTGTCAAATGTGCTTTATAATTGAGGTGCGTAGTTTTAAGACAAATGAAAGGCGTAGATAATTTTCGCTAAAAATCGTTTTGCAGAGGTTTAAAACTTTTATGTTTTTAAGAATACTGTTGCTTGTCATGCAAACGTGATGATTGGATCTTGGAGAGAATTGAATGCTCTTTCTAATGATAGCATTTTCAATTGTCAAGCGTATCAGGTTAAGCAGCAAATCCCGTGTATCTTTTTAGTGGCACATTGTGGACAAATACCATTTTAATTCAGCGATTTTTCCACATTGTTTTTGATCAATTAGCTGTCCACAATTTTTCCATGAGAGGCGGTACATTTCTCTTGGCAATTGACGTTGTTTCAACTCTCTCAGTCTGATGGTCACGGGAAAATAAAATAAAATCCAAAATAGTCTAAAATGGCACTTTTTGAAATGAAATTGCCCTCACACTTGCACGTGGCGCGTGCCACCCCTGCACCGCACACTATTCGATTGCCCGTTCGATTCTCTACACGATGCTGTTTTCCCCGTGCCGATCGGGCGCACGGCTACCGAGATATTGCACGGGGAACGGACCCGTGTCGGGCAAATTTAGCCATTTTCGCCCGTTTTTGCCAGCCGATTTATACATGTAAAGTCTATGACGCGAATTTGCACTTTTTGGGCACGCGCCACGCGCTCGCTATCGATCCGATCGAGCCGAGACCGCTCAAAGGCACGTTGTCCATCCTTGTTCTATAACTTGCGCAAATTTCAGCGCGGTAGGTGCAACGGTGTGACCTGTAACCCGCGCTACGTAGCACCATGTCGCGACCTTCGTAATAGACAGAAACTACGCCTTCCTCAAATAGTAATATAGACAAGCGGCTGCGCCACTTGCTTCGCGGCGTAGCCATAAAATGCGCAGCAGCCAATTTGCTTTCGAATGTTGTTTGATTCATACCGATTAGTCGTCTGGAAGCATAGATATAGAGGAAAACGTGTAGAGGAAAATTTTGAAAAAAGAACTGTTCTGAGGGCTTTGTTGGGTGAAATTTGGGTGACACGGGCTCAAGACGGGTCCATAGGGTCAACCCCGGTCACATTGGGTCAGGTCAAGTCACATAGGTCACCTCCTGTTACATGGGTTCAGCCTGGACCACACTTCTACTTTTGCCTCCACCACTACTGTTGTATCCTCAGCACTCGCTGCTCTGCCGACCTCCGCCGTGACACTCCAGTTCTCTTGCTTGACTCTATATTGTAACGGGACTTGACCACTTCAAGAGACACACCCAGTTCCGCCGCCCAAAACCGACTGGCCGGCGGAACAGACGAAAACACCCGACATCAACCACGCTGCCGACCGCCCGCGGCCTGACCCGGGGCGGCGGCGGCGGACAAGCGACCGGCGACCGCGACCGAAAACGGGACGAACACGTGGACGGGCCCGTATCACAAACGGAGGGGGGTACGGGCCCGTATCACAACAATCCTCCACCTTTAGAACACAAGTCAGCAATCACGACGCGCTGTAACGCGAGGGCGCCCGACGCACGCGCGTGGAACGACGGGTCCCGACAGCACCCCCAGGCGGGACGACAGGTGCTGACCCAGAGGGCACCCCCGGAGGAGCCGGCGCAGCTGCCACCGACTCGGGCAGCAGAGCGGGGTGCACCTCCGATGTAGCTGTCGCCGGAGAGGACGCGTCCTGTGCCGCCGGCGCGCCAGCACAGAGCGCCTCCAGCGCGCTCGGTGCGCGAGCAGAGTGAGCCGGCGTGGTAGTCTCCGGAACAGGCTGTGCCGGGTCGGCCTGACCCGGCACGAGGGACGGCAGCGCGCACACGCGAGGCCGGACGTGGTCCCGGTGGCGCGTGAAGATCCGTCCATCGGCCAGTTGAACGGTGCAGATCTGTCCGCCAGCAGCGGTGACGACGCCTGGCACCCATGGGGCGCCGGGGCCTTTCAAGAAGGCACTAAACTCTGACGACGCGAAGGCAGTGGCGTTGTCCGACACGAGCACCAGTGGCAGGCCGTGGCAGGCGAACGTCTGGCGGAGTCTGTCGATCGTCACTGCCGCCGACGTCGACGTGGTGATGTGCACGTCGACCCACTTGGAGTAGCTGTCGACTATGATCAGCAACCAGTGACCGCCCTCCATCGGACCCGCGTAGTCTATATGCAGACGCTGCCAGGGCCTGTTGGGAAACAACCACGGTGAGGCGGGCACATTTGGGACACTCCTGTGAGCTTGACACTGCTGACATGACTTGACTAGCTGTTCAATCTCGCTGTCTAGCCCAGGCCACCACACACAGGCTCGCGACACACGTTTCATAGCCGAGGTGCCCGGGTGACCGTCATGAAGCATCAACATCAGTCTGGCTCTCAGAGAGGGTGGGATGAGCACACGGCAACCCCACATCACGCACCCCGCCTCTAGACTTAACTCACTTCTTCTGCGGAAGTAGTGGGACAGCTCTGCATCCGGCGGTGACTCTGGCCAGCCATTCTGAACGTACCGGTAGACGGCTGACAGCACCGGATCGCGGCGGGTGGCGATGGCGAGCTGCTGAGCAGTCACCAGGTGGGACATCTCCTCCATCAGGTTCACGACGTCGGCCGGAACGGGAAACTCTCCATCCGTGTCTGGAAGCGGCAGGCGACTGAGCCCATCCGCGTTGGCGATCTCTCGACCCGGTACAAACTGCAGGTCGAAGTCATACCCAGTCAGCGTGAGCTTCCATCGTAACACCCTGGGCGAGACAACCATTGGCAGACATTTACCAGGTGCTAGCAGGCCCAACAGCGGCTTATGGTCAGTCTTAATCACAAACTTCCGACCATATACATACTGATGATACTTGCTCACCCCGAAGATGATCGCGAGCGCCTCACGGTCGAGCTGGCTGTAGTTGCGCTCGGCTGGCGTCAGACTGCGGCTCGCGAAGGCGATGGGCTGGTCCGCACCAGTCTGCGGATCCGGATGGCTGAGCACGGCGGCTACTCCGTACGGGCTGGCATCTGCCGTGAGGACGAGCGGCTTGGCTTGCTGGTAGTGCACCAGCACTGGAGCGACAGCGAGCAGGTCCTTCGTCTCCTGAAACGAAACCTTTTGCCTCTCTCCCCAAGCCCATTTCACATCTTTCTTCTCTAGCTCGTACATCGGTGCGGCGACAGTAGACAGGCGGGGAAGGAAGCGGCTATAATACTGCACCAGACCCAGGAATGCGCGCAGCTCCTGCAGGGACGCTGGTTCTCGGGCTTCCGAGACGGCACGTACCTTCTCAGCGGACGGTCTGATGCCGGCGGCTGTGATCCGGTGGCCCAGATACTGCACTTCGTCTGCTACCCAGACCGTTTTCTCAGCGTTGATCTTGAGACCAGCGGCGGCGAGACGTCTCAAAACCTCACGGACGTTCGCAAGATGCTCTGCGGGAGTGCGTCCGGTTACGCAGATGTCGTCCAGGTAGATGGCGGTATGCGGAATGCCGGCCAGCAGGTTCTCCATCTCCCTCTGGAACACGGCTACCGCGGACTTGATTCCGAAGACCAGCCGCGTAGCCTGGAACAGACCTTTGTGCGTACTGACCGTGGTGAACTTGCGGCTCTGCTCATCCAATTCGAGCTGCAAGTATGCCTCCTTGAGATCAATTTTGGTAAACTTTGCACCACCAGACAGCACAGCAAACAACTCCTCCACCCGAGGCAACGGATACGTTTCCAGGGCAGAAGCGACATTTACAGTCAGGTCGTAGCTGCCACACAGCCTGATGGACCCATCCCTCTTCTTAACCGGAACAATGGGCGCGGCCCACTGGGATGTGGTGACAGGTTCGAGGATGCCCAACTTGACTTGCCTTTCTAACTCCTCCTCAATCTGACCTTTCAGAGCCAAAGGTGGTGGGCGGTGCTTGTAGAAGCGCGGCTTGCTGTCGTCCACCTGCAGCGATACTTGTCTGGGCGTGTACTTGCCGAGACCAGGGCTGAACAGCTCCGGGAACGTCGGCACGAGCTTCCGTAGCTCGTTCTCCAGATCCAGGCCAGGGACTGCAACATAGTCAACACGTGCGGCGCCGCCAAACAGTGCTGGCCAGTCCAGCCTGATCGTGGCCAACCAGTCCCGACCCATCAAGGTAGGACCGTCATTGTCAACAATGATGAGGGGCAGACGGGCTGACTGGTCACGATAGGCGACAACAACTTGAGCTACACCAGCTACAGGGACCTCTTCACCTGTGTAGGTGTACAGACGGCGACGGTAGGGCGCTAGATCTGGGACCGACTGGAGAAACGCTTTCTCAAACACTGCACGGCTCATCATGGAACAGCTGGCACCAGTGTCCACCTCCATTGTAACGGGGCTACCGTTCAGGGACACTTCAACATGCAGTGGTTGAACAGATCCAGATGACCTCACCGTGAACAGAAGATCAGCAGACACCTCTGTGGCGGGAGGGCTGCTACCAGAGACGTAATGGGCGCGGCGCTGGCGCGACGGTAGGCTGGCGGCGGGCTGAGGCTGAGCCGGGCGCTGGCTGCTCTGAGCTGGGCGGTTCTGGCAGGCGACACGCGTGTGACCCGGCCTCTGGCATCTGTAACAGATCTGGTCACGGAACGGGCAGACGTCCTGACCATGACGGCGGCTGAGACAGCGAGAGCAGGACTGGTTTCCTGACTGTGCTGTCCCCTGGAGAGGTCGCGATGCTGGAGACGATGCTGAAGCTGACGGCGCTCGAGACTGTCCTCTCCTCCGGCTTGGCTCGGCTTGACGGGCTCGCTGGGGGCATGCAGCACGCGAATGGCCCACACGGTGACAAGCGAAACATTCTCGTGTGCGATACGGACATGCTGAAGCATCATGAGTCGTGGAGAGACAGCGATGGCACGGCGCGGTCACATACTGTACAGCTGCAGTCGATCGGTTCAAATCCTCTAGCTGAGAGCGAGTGGTTTCAAAGTGACGAGCTATTTCGAGGGCTTGTGCCAGAGTCAAGTCAGGTTTATCAAAAAATTTCCTCTGCAGCTCAGTGGACCTGGCGTGAGCTACAGCACACTGAAGAACAGTTTGCTCCAACAGAACATAGTCAAACTGGCATCTGTCTGCCTGAAGACGGAGACGGGTGACAAATGCCTCGAATGACTCACCGTCTTTTCTGTAGATGTCATGAAGAACAGACCTCTCATACGTCGCGTTGACTCGTGGCTGGTAGTACGCCTGAAGCTTGGCGGTGAGGACTTGGTACTCTGTGGCGGCGTCATCCAGTTCCGGAGGCTGCGGCAATGTGCGAACAACGTCTTGAATTTCAAGTCCGAGAAGGGTGAGAACAGTGGCACTTTTTCTTTGATTAGAAGTAATGCCAGATGCAATCATATAATACTCCACACCGCGCAACCAACGATCAAAATTTTCTCCGGGCTGATATGGTGGCGGCACAGGCAGAGAAGACATGTCGATAAAATTACTCCTGGCTTCAACGGACTTTACTTGAATGGCAGGCAACAGTAAACATCAATACATTGCACTTGCTATAGCAAACTTGATTTATCGACAATCACTTGAGTCAGACCATGCAAAGGCATACAACAATAAAAACAGAAAATGGGGTATACCACGTCCCTCGTCGCCAATTTGTTGTATCCTCAGCACTCGCTGCTCTGCCGACCTCCGCCGTGACACTCCAGTTCTCTTGCTTGACTCTATATTGTAACGGGACTTGACCACTTCAAGAGACACACCCAGTTCCGCCGCCCAAAACCGACTGGCCGGCGGAACAGACGAAAACACCCGACATCAACCACGCTGCCGACCGCCCGCGGCCTGACCCGGGGCGGCGGCGGCGGACAAGCGACCGGCGACCGCGACCGAAAACGGGACGAACACGTGGACGGGCCCGTATCACAAACGGAGGGGGGTACGGGCCCGTATCACAACAACTACCACTACCCCTACCCCTACCACTACCACTACCACTTCCCCTAACCCTACCACTACCCCTACCACTACATATACCACTACTCCTACCACTACCTCTACTCCTACCCCTACCCCTACCCCTACCACTACCCCTACCCCTACGACTACCCCTGTCCCCTAGGTACTACTACCCCTACCACTACCCCTACCACTAACCCTACTACTACTCCTAACACTACACCTACCACTACCCCTACTACTACCCCTACCACTACCCCTATTACTACCCCTACCAGTACCACTACCCCTACCGCTACTCTTACCACTACTACTACCACTACCACTACCACTACACCTACCACTACCACTGGGTCATGTGAGGTCACAGACTATCAGATAAACTGATAAACTAAAAAAGGGGTTCCTAACCCTGCTCCTACTCGTGTCATTCCAATATCATTTATCGTATTTGGTGGAAATGGCGACTTGTGACAAATGTGGCGCATTGCGACAGAAGTGGCGCACTGAGAAAAATCCTGACTCCGCATGACACCCCCAAGGGGAGTTCACCAAAACGACACCCTAAAACTCCCAGGTGGTACTCCTCATTACACCCCCTCCAAAACTCTCCATTACACCCCAAAACTTCCCTCGAGAAACTCTCTGCAACTCTCCCTACCGTTCTAGAAAACTCTTCATTTCTCTCCTTTACCCTATCAACACAAACAACATACTCCCTGAAACTCCCTTCCATTACTCTCAATGACTCTCTTACTGCCTCATAATTACTCCCAATTACTCCATTCCATTATTCCCCAAAACTCCGTTTACAGCTTCATGGTATACCTCTACAGTTACTCCCCATCAAACTCGCCCAAACTTCCCATCACTTCACTCCAGTCACCCCCCCCCCTCGAAAATAAATATTGGACGAATAGCGTAACCACCCAAAGCTCGTGTACCGAAGCACAGATAAAAAATATATTTCAAGAAATGTGTATTCATAGTCCGGGGCGGTGGGAGGCTTCAAAAATTGACAAACGCTTTCGACATCCCGCCGCGGCACGCTCTCCGGGGATCTCACTCCATACCTATGCTACACGGTCGCGAGTTTTGACGTTAAAAATCCAAAAGGCGGCCTACCACAGCAGGAATGCTTGGTCTGGTGGTGCCGCTACCACCTCCTGGGCCTCGACGAATACTGCGTCTTCTTCGTCCGGCTCTCCTTTCACGATGGTGGGATGGATATTTTGCGGGCCTCCGTTGGCTTCCGACGTGTCTTGCGGGATGCGATGCAGGCTCTCCAGCTCATCCCCTGAAAAATGTTAATCACCATGAAATTATAGGTACCTACACTTACCATTGCGTGGGAGGAAATAGAGGAGAAAGAAAAAAAGAGAAGGAGGGAAATAATGAAGGAGGGAGGGAAGGAAGGAAGGAAGGAAGGAAGGAAGGAAGGAAGGAAGGGAGGGAGGGAGGGAGGGAGGAGGGAGAGAGGGAGAAAGAAAGGGAGAGAGAGAGGGGAGGGGAAGGAGGAAGTTAGGAAGGAAGCGAGGAAAGATGGAAGGAAGAAATGAGGGAGGAGACTGAGAGGTAGGCAGATGAGACAAGATGGACGAGACGAGACACACGCGACCTGACATGTTGGCACTGATACTGCATTTCCGCACATTATGTCAAAATAATGAAAGCAAGAGATTGCAAAGTTAGCATACTTTTTATGCACTACAATTTTGATAAAGTTAAGTTTCAGTGAAAGTCTAAAGGGCAAGTTAACAGCCTCCATCTTAGTTGCAGACACATTAGGGAAATGCTATAAAACGTAGGTACTTGAGCGCTCAAAAAGTTGAGCAGGTCGCTAAAAATAAGCTAAGGACGCGTTACACGCTGCATACGTACCCATGTTAACATTAAAGAACGAACTTCATTTATGGATACTTTCTAAAAAAAATACAACAATTTAGACAAAATTTATTTAAACATGCTGGTTTGTCGGTGGTTTTCCCCATTGGACAGTGGCAGTGGTAGGTAACTGATTTTTTATATATAGGGGCTAGGAAAATCAAGGCTTTTATGCCAAGATAGTTTAATTTTCTGACTCTGCTTTGAAAGCCCTTCAAATTTGATATTTGTCATTGACATGGGTATTAAAACAATTGGGCAATAACAATAGGATCCATGACGTGTAAAGCTTGTATAACCCTAACTTTCAAATTTATTCGAGGGAAAAAATGTATGATATTTGCCAATATGTAGAAACTCAGAGCATGCTGTTTCCGATCTTTATCTCACTCAGGAACGAAACAAATCGATTACCCTTACAGACCATTCCAGCCCATCAAGAACATGGGGTTACCATATGTTCTCATCACAGCATTATAACACTTTGCACTATAAAAGCATGATGAGAAATACAGCTAAGCTTACCTTTCAATCCAAAGTAAGGTCCAATTATCCGTCACTGTATAGGTCAGGTCCGTCTAAGTCAACACGCTCTTCACTAACACCTCGCCCGCCGCCCGGCACAACGTGCTGTATACTACGCGCAAAAGATGGCGGCCGCGGCAGCCTCGCGACGCATGCTAAAACCCCTTCGTAACTCCCCTTTTACTCCTGTCGGAACGTTCGGGAAAGGTTTTTCGGGAGTAATGGAGAGTTGCGTCACAGAGTTATGGGGTGTCACACATGGAGTCATTTCGCCATCCATTGAGAACTCTTGAAAACTCTTTCGCAAAATGAGGAAGGCTCAAAGTTACCCTAGAACACACTCAATAACTCTGCTGGAAAGGGTGTTATCGATGGTTTTCAGGAGTTTTCAGGGGAGCATTTTCAAGAGTTTTGACCCATATGGAGTCAATTTTTTTCTCAGTGCGCATTTGTACTTGTCGTTTTGCCATGCTTCCTTCCACCGAATTGCACCTTTATCGGACTATATTTGACAAAACTGTGCAATTTGCGGCAAAAATGGGGCTTTAGACAAATGTGGCGCATTGCGTCAAACGCGGTGCATTTGTGTAAGCGCATTGAAAACTGTCTTTATTTACCGAAAATCAACACCTTCATTCGCTTCTGTTTATCAAAATAAATAAGCTGCCAATCCGCAAATGAGAGGCACCCGCTGCCGATCGTCATGCATTTTAGTTGCAAAGTTCATCAAACCCGTCTGCCGATGCCTTGAAGCCGGCTTGAGAACCGAAGAAAATTCTGAGAAAATACGCACTTTTCCAGGGCGTGCCACGTGCGAACCATCCACCCCCCGAGACTCGAACCTTGACACTGCACGTGCGCGTGACGTCATCAACACGTTGCGAAAATTTCACCCCCCTCGACCGCACCGTTTGGCCTGTGCACGGCGTCAAAGCACCCCTCTGCACGGTGCAAACACACAGACAGACAGAGTTTCATTTCACAAATAGTATAGTAGACAAGCGGCTGCGCCACTTGCTTCGCGGCGTAGCCATAAAATGTGGGAGCAGCCAATTTGCTTTCGAATGGTGTTTGATTTAAATTGATCTGTCGTCTGAAAGCAGAGATATGGACGGAAACGTGCAGAGGAAAATTTTGAACATAAGAACTATTCTGAGGGCTTAGTTGGATGAAACTTGGGTCATACGGGGTCAAGTCAGGTCAAGGTGATCATCTTTGGTCACACTGGGTCAGGCCAGGTCACCTTCGGTCAGGCCAGGTCGTATAGGTCACCACGTCACATCGGATCGGCCTGTACCACACTTCTACTACTTCCACCAATACCACTACTCCTACCACTACCCCTACTACTACCCCTACCCCTACCCCTACCACTACCCCTACTCCTACTTCTACCCCTACCATTACCCCTACCCCTACCTCTACCACTACCCCTACTACTACCCCTACCCCTACCATTACCCCTACCGCTACTCCTACCCCTACTACTACCCCTACCACTACCCCTACCACTACCCCTACTACTACTCCTACTACTACCCCTACTACTACCCCTACGACTACCACTACCCCTACCACTACCCCTACCCCTACCACTACCCCTACCACTACCACTACCCCTACGACTACCCCTACTACTACCCCTACCACTACCCCTACTACTACCCCTACCTCTATAACTACCCCTACCACTACCACTACCCCTACCGCTACTCCTACCACTACTACTACCACTACCATTACACCTACCACTACCACTGGGTCATGTGAGGTCACAGACTATCAGATAAACTGATAAACTAAAAAAGGGGTTTCTAACCATGCTCCTACTCGTGTTATTCCATTATTCTTAATCGTTTTTGGTGGAAATGGCGCCTTGTGACAAATGTGACGCATTGCGACAAAAGCGGTGCATTTGTACTTGTCGTTTTGTCATGCATCCTTCCACCGAATTGCACCTTTATCGGACCATATTTGACAAAGTTGTGCGATTTGCGGCAAAAATGGCACCTCGTGACAAATGTGGCGCACTACGGCAAACGCGGTGCATTTGTGTAAGCGCATTGAAAACTGTCTTTATTTACCGAAGATCAACACCTTCATTCGCCTCTGTTTATCAAAATAAATAAGCTGCCAATCTGCAAATGAGAGGCACCCGCCGCCGATCGTCATGCATTTTAGTTGTAAAGTTCATCAAACCCGGCTGCCGATGTCTTGAAGACCGAGCAAATTTGGAGAAAATGCACCTTTTTCCAGCGCGTGCCACGTGCGAACCATCCACCCCCGGGACTCGAGCCTCGACACTGCACGTGCGCGTGACGTCATCAACACCCTGCGAAAATTTCAGCCCCATCCAACGCACCGTTTGACCTGTGCACGGCGTCAAAGCACCCCTCTGCACGGTGCAAACAGACAGACAGACAGAGTTTCATTTCACAAATAGTATAGTAGACAAGCGGCTGCGCCACTTGCTTCGCGGCGTAGCCAGAAAATGCGGCAGCAGCCAATTTGCTTTCGAATGGTGTTTGATTTAAATTGACCTGTCGTCTGGAAGCAGAGATATGGACGGAAACGTGCAGAGGAAAATTTGAACAGGATAACTATTCTGAGGGCTTAGTTGGATGAAATTTGGGTCATACGGGGTCAAGTCAGGTCAAGCTGGTCATCCCTGGTCACAGTGGGTCAGGCCAGGTCACCTTCGGTCAGGCCATGTCGTATAGGTTACCACGTCACATTGGATCGACCTGTACTACACTGCTACTACTTCTACCCATACAACTACTCCTACCACTACCCCTACCCCTACCACTACCACTACCCCTACCACTACCCCTACCACTACCCCTACCACTACTCCTACCACTACCCTTACCACTACCCCTAACACTACCCCTACCACTACCACTACCCCTACCACTACTCCTATCACTACCCCTACCACTACCCCAAACACTACCCCCACCACTACCACTACCCCTACCCCTACCACTCCCCCTACCACTACCCCTACTACTACCCCTACCACTACTACTACCCCTACCACTACCCCTACCACTACCCCTACTACTACCCCTACCACTACCCCTACCACTACCCCTAACACTACCCCTAACACTACCCCTACCACTACCCTTACCCCTAATACTACCACTACCCCTACCGCTACTCCTACCAATACTACTACCACTACACCTACCACTACCACTGGGTCATCTGAGGTCACAGACTATCAGATAAACTGATAAACTAAAGAAGTGTTCCTAGCCTTGCTCCTAATCTTGTCGCTCCACTATTCTTGATCATATTTGGTGGAAATGTCGCTTTGTGACAAATGTGGCGCATTACGACAAAAGTGGTGCATTTTTAATTGTCGTTTTGTCATGCATCCTTCCACCGAATTGCACCTTTATCGGACCATATTTGACAAAGTTTTGCGGTTAGCGGCAAAAATGACGCCTTGAGACAAATGTGACGCATTATGGCAAACGTGGTGCATTCGGTTAAGTGCATTGAAAACTGTCTTTATTTAACGAAAATCAACACCTTCATTCGCCTCTGTTTATCAAAATAAATAACTTGCCAATCTGCAAATGAGAGGCACCCGCCGCCGATCGTCATGCATTTTAGTTGCAAAGTGCATTGAACTCAGCTGCCGATGCCTTGAAGACCGAGCAAATTTGTGAGGAAATACGCACTTTTCCAGGGCGTGCCACGTGCGAACCATCCATCCCCCGACATTCGGACCTCGACACTGCACGTGCGCGTGACGTCATCAACACCCTACGAAAATTTCAGCCCCATCGACCGCACCGTTTGGCCTGTGCACGACGTCAAAGCACCCCTCTGCACGGTGCAAACAGACACACAGACAGAGTTTCATTTCACAAATAGTATAGTAGACAAGCGGCTGCGCCACTTGCTTCGCGGCGTAGCCATAAAATGCGGCAGCAGCCAATTTGCTTTCGAATGGTGTTTGATTTGAATTGATCAGTTGTCTGTAAGCAGAGATATGGACGGAAACGTGCAGAGGAAAATTTTGAACATAATAACTTAGTTGGATGAAATTTGGGTCATATGGGGTCAAGTCAGGTCAACTTGGCCATCCCTGGTCACACTGGGTCAGGCCAGGTCCCCTTCGGTCAGGCCAGGTCGTATAGGTCAACACGTCACATTGGATCGGTCTGTATCACACTTATTCTACTTCTACCCATACCACTACTCCTACCACTACCCCTACCACTACCCCTACCCCTACCACTACCACTACTCCTACCACTACCCCTACCCCTACCCCTACCCCTACCCGTACTACTACCCCTACCACTACTACTACCCCTACCACTACCCCTACCACTACCCTACTACTACCCCTACCACTACCCCTACCACTACCCCTACCACTACCCATACTACTACCCCTAACACTACCCTACCACTACCCCTAATACTACCACTACCCCTAGCGCTACTCCTACCAATACTCCTACCAATACTACTACCACTACCACTACCACTACCACTACCACTACCACTACCACTACCACTACCACTGGGTCATGTGAGGTCACAGACCATCAGATAAACTGATCAGCTAAAAAAAAGAGTTCCTAACCGTGCTCCTACTCGTGTAATTCCATTATTCTTAATCATATTTGGTGGAAATAGCGCCTTGTGACGAATGTGGCGCGTTGCGACAAACGTGGCGCATTTGTACCTGTCATTTTGTCATGCATCCTTCCACCGAATTGCACCTTTATCGGACCATATTTGACAAAATTGTGCGATTTGCGGCAAAAATAGCGCATGTGGACAAATGTGGCGCACTGCGGCAAACGCGGTGCATTCGGTTAAGCGCATTGAAAACTGTCTTTATTTACCGAAAATCAACACCTTCATTCGCCTCTGTTTATCAAAATAAATAACTTGGACTTGGCCAATCTGCAAATGAGAGGCACCCGCCGCAGATCGTCATGCATTTTAGTTGCAAAGTCCATCAAACCCGGCTGCCGATGCCTTGAAGACTGAGCAAATTTGTGAAGAAATGCACCTTTTTCCAGCGCGTGCCACGTGCAAACCATCCACCCCCCGAGACCCGAAACACGCCACTGCACGTGCCCGTGACGTCATCAACACGCTGTGAAAATTTCAGCCCCATCGACCGTGCACCGTTTGACCTGTGCACGGCGTCAAAGCACCCCTCTGCACGATGCAAACAGACAGACAGACAGAGTTTCATTTCACAAATAGTATAGTAGATTACGAGTCAATGACAAGTGCCTGAAATATTGAAATGGCGATAAAATATCTAAATTGTAAAAGTTTCGGCCTGTCTTGAAACGGCCATGTCCTGAGCTTGGTTGAAATTCCTCCACGCATTTAAAAATAATCGCGAAAAATTAGGGTCTCAAGGGATCTGGCGTTAACAGTAGAGACCGGAAAACGTAGATTCGCCTACCGTGCCGCGGCGCTCCTAAATACTCTCCCCCTCGAGCTAACGCAGTTGCCTCCAGCCAGATTTGCCCGTGCTGTAAAAAAGGGGCTTAAGCCTAGCCAGAGTAGCCATAGTAGCTAGCCTCATGACTCTTGGACTATGAAAGGCAAACGAGTCTGTGTGTATAGTTATGAACGCGGCTTCGTGCGGGTTACACCAAGTATGTGCGTGCTCGGCGTTCGCGTTGTGCATTTTCGTATCCGTAAGTGTGTGCGTTTTCTTGTGTAGGTATTTCTTGTGTTATCTTCAACCAGCTCGGACTCGGAGTGTAATCGCCACGCCGATTGTGGATTGCTCTTGATCGTCAATACATACATACATACATACATACATATTACATACACATGGCTGGCATTGCACACGCTGCGCAACAAGCCTTTTATAGACCTGTTGTACTTGTCTGTTTCCTTTCCAATCAACTTCCCTCTCCAATATACCAAAGTTCGATACTAAACCAGACCCCAAAACCTTCATTGACCTCTCGACGTATCCTGACCTCGACACGTCTGCCCTGTCCATGGACCATGGACCGAACAAATGTCCTTGACGCACGCGTCGTAACTCGTGCGGGGCCCTCCGAATCAGGACTTGGAGCCACTCCGGGTCGACTGATTGCCTCAAATGGCCGCCGACGGCACATAATGTCCGCCGACCTGTTGGGGTGTGTCGGCGCAGTGGCGAGCGGTGCTCGCCAGCTCAGTGGACCGCCGCCACCGGCACAAAGTTGGCCACAAGTTGCGGCCGCTAAGTAGCCGACAGAGTTTGGTAGTGGGGTAGGAGGATGACAGACAGCAGCTGGGGTATTCCCGTGGGTCCGGAGCTCAGATAAACAGGTCAACAGGGCGACAATTTAAGAGGAAAAGAGGCGTCTCTTAGCATCCCGGCGCCTAGCATAGGCGTTTTTTTTTGCGTCTGTAGGGTAAGTTGTTTATATATCAACCCAGTGCATGCGTTGCCTTGATCGTGTGGTTTGTAACGAACCTATAAAAATTATTCGATTTTTTTCTTTTTTTGAGTAAACGTCTCGCTGTTAATGCTATTTGAGGTTTCCACGACAACCGACGTTGTAAGCGCTTCGCCCTGCTCATGTTCAACTTTGCACCGACTACCTCTGAAGCTTGGAGCTCACCGATTAGTTAGCTTGCACTATTTTGTCAACCTAAGCACACCAGAACTGCCAATACTTACATTGTACTCGGAGCGGCATCTGGACGCTGGTGCCGGTGCCCTCGTCGTTGAAAGCTTCACACGAGTAGTTGCCTGACTCGGCCCGCGTCACGTCATACAGCGTCAGAGAACTGTTGTCCAGGTTGATGTTCCGACGGGGGTCGCTGACGAGCGCCAGACCCTGTGGGACGAAGGGGCGGTTAGGTTTTTTGTTTTTACTTTGGAACCCCGTCTTTTATTGGGTTTTGTACCCGCTGGCGATATTCAATAAAATGCAAATATAAGAACGGTTCACACGAGGTAGGATACGTGACGTCAGTTGAGTTTACAGAAGGTCATCTCAAAACTCTTCGATGTAAACCAATGGCAAGCCCGTGTTGAAAATTTCGGTGGCTTCAGGCTGTCTGCGCTATCAATTTGCTGACGAGTGATGCATAGCTCAAAAACCGCATGGCTAGACATCACAAGTTGTGTGAGTCTGTCAGTTGTTACACAGTTCACCCTGCCCCCGGTCAGATGGTCTGGTCACCAAGCCGTAACAAGCGTCTCCGCTGTTTGGGTCATGTCAGCACCTCTGCTCGCTCAGAGCGCTGATCCAGACATCACGCTGAGCTGACAATCGTGACCGGACCGGTGTCACTGTCAGCGCCTGAGTCCCGTACAGACAACACCGCCGCATCGCTCGCCGGCCGCTAATGGGAATCGAGCCTGTCCCAGCGTCGTAAATGTTCGATCCCCGTGTTGAGTTGATCATTACAATCACAGACGATCTCAGGGTGTTTGCTCGCGTCACAAAGAGCGCCATTGTGTGGTGTATTGTTGGCGGCTTCGATCAGAAGAAGGCGTGGGCTCGCTCGAGCGTTACACCATCAAACATTGCGGAACAATGGCAAAACGGGGTTCAAAGAAAACGGTTCTTATACCAAAACGTGGAGCGTGCGGCAAGTGGCATCGCAAAAATAAAATGATGTAATCCCCAGCAAGACACTGGATAACGTTTAATAGAACCTCAAGCAATGCTCCATCAGTAACATGTCGGCAAGAGTCACATATGTAGTATTGAGGTGACAGCAGTTCACTTACGTCGCGTTTCCAGACGACTCGGAGGGGTGGCGGGTTGGCCTTCACGCTGCACTCCATGGAGACTTGGTCACCCTCGCGGACACCCACGTCGTGAGGTCGTGAGGGCCGAACTGTGAGCTGTACCTGCGGCGCGTCTGGGGAACGACAGAACGGGTCAGGTCAGATCAGGTCACTGTCAAGTGACCACCAAGACCCGGGACATTGATTTTTTTTTTTACAATTCAACCCATGATTCTTGAATTTCGCACTGCTCGCACCGCACATTATGTTCCTCCCAACCCATTTTACGTATAATATACGGTGATAAACATTTTATGTCGAATGCCATTGCATGGCCTTGTGCGTGTATGGGGAATATGGGTCACTGTGTAGGTATCCCACAAGCATTAGGTCATTGCCCGAACGCCCTCATGCCTCATCCCATGCTCCCAGTCCCAGTGGCGGATCCAGGATTTTCACTGGGGAGGGGCTGCAGGTCATAATTGGGCGCCACGCCCCGGATGGGCGCCATAGTCGCATCGTATTGGCGCTGAAATATTGGCGCCCAGTGGCCCTGACAAGAGGCGCCCAGGATCAGTATGTACAGTGACACCACAGATTGGAAATATCGGTGCGGAGCGTACTGAAACGACGTTATTCGACTGATTTTTGCATCCTAGTCCTAGTATGCGGCACTCCGATGAGTTGCGAATTGAAAATTGGCGCCACTGCGCCTTCGGCGCAGTGGCGCCAGTTTTCCTTGGGTGGGGGCTGCCAGCCCCCGCAGCCCCCCCCCCCTGGATCCGCCACTGCCCAGTCCCCCAATCCGGATCCCACCAGACGCAGTTCCATGAATGCCGACCCCATGGGCACACATTTTCCTACATCTATTATCATCCGCAACCTCCTCAATACAGTATCCCTCCCTGAGCCCCGGGGGCGGGGGAGAACAGGCAGTGTTTGTACTCGCCTACTTGTGGGCCATGCCCGCTCTATCAGACTCCCTGTAATGACGGTTTAAACGCCCGTCAACTCCTGAGAATACACGCGTCCTATCGAGTCTCTATCGCGGCGGCAGGCACTCTGAGGCGTGTTTTCAGCGAGTCAACACAATGAAAACGTCCCCGTGTATGTTCCTCTGGTTGTAAATCTCCGCGGGCACACGCCCTGCCTAACACCCTCCTCCCTCCCCGGTCCGTCCGTCGCCCTCCCCGGCCCACTCGGCTCTATTCGCGCCCTGCGTCTGACGTATTTACGGCTGCGACGAGCAGCGGCGCG
This sequence comes from Amphibalanus amphitrite, assembly GCF_019059575.1. Lineage (NCBI taxonomy): Eukaryota > Metazoa > Arthropoda > Thecostraca > Balanomorpha > Balanidae > Amphibalanus > Amphibalanus amphitrite. The sequence continues at coordinate 220,027 of NW_024881944.1, read as the reverse complement.
AGATTGTCATCTACAAAACGGCGCGCGGCGCGACTGTCTCCGGCGCGGCGGCGCGGCGACAATAGCGGCGCAGGCCGTCTCACGCACTGGGCCACCGCGGCGTCTCCGGCGCACCGGGGACAAAGCGTTTCACATGCCGGCAACCGACGCAGGCCGTGTGCGACGCCGGTGAATGGCTGCAATTTGGCGACGGTCGACAGAACCGACGCTGTCGCGACAAAGAACGACGCGCCGCACCGGGCTCATCCGCTCCGCGAGCGCCACCGGGCTTCAACGGCCGATGATATGATTTCTTATCCGGGGGTGGGACGAAACCGGGCTGCGATGGGACAGAATAGGATAGAATGGGGTGGGGTGGGACGGCGGAAACGGTCTCATCCGCAAGCCGGCAGAACGGGCTAGGTATTTGTTACATTAAAAGCGGCCATGAAAGGAAATGAGCGCCCACGCCATATTGTTTTTCAGCGTGGTGAGAGCCCGGATATTTTCTTTACATTCAATAGCTTTTGCGCTGTTTTCGCTAACACTCATCCAACGCCGAACAAAATTGTGTTCCTAAAGGCACGTTTCTAAAATTCTGCAGCATGTTGTGGCACATGTAATACCATTCTACGCATCCAACATTGCAAGCATAGCGGCTAGCGCCTTGCACTGGAAAGCGGCATGGTCTCACGCCCATTGAGCTATCGCGTATCAAGATCGGTGGTCTCTTAGATGACGTCATTGCAAAATTCCCATAATCATTAACGACGTGAAACACCCCCATCAAGCGTCAGGCTACGACAGACGCAACGGCGCCCGTAGTCGTTCGGGGGAGTATAAACCTCCACAGGCTAACAGATCACCCAAAACGGCCATCCCGGGGACACACTGCACCGCTAACGACCGTGCACACAGAGCACTGAACACTGCCGGCACTTACAGCGTATCTTCAATCTCCACAGGTCCTCGATGGAGTTTCTCAGCAGCGGGTTGCTAGCCTGGCAGCGGATCAGCTGTCCGCTGTCCTCGATACGCGGGGTCAAGGTCACTTTAGAGGTCGTCACGTTGCCGTCGTGGCTGCTGGTCTGAAACGACACAGCCGCTTTCAGTATGACGTTACATAAAACCGGATGGAGCACATTTCCGACGGTTTGCCGTCAAAGCTTGCCGGAGAGCTGCTAAAATCTCGCTCACATTTTTAGCAGGGTCACTCGCCGTATATGACGATGCCTTCTGAAGAACTGATGGCGAAATTCGTAATCTGTGAGACATTTTTGGTGGTACCACTTTCAGCTAATTACGTGATGCTCTCAACAAGGTCGATTGTGGGGTATTACTGTACTTGTAATACCAGAAGAGAATTTCCATGATAGTATTTCTTGTGGTTTGTAGGTGGTGCTTTAAACATTTCTCAAGGACATCTGAAAGCACATTGCCCGACTGCTCCCTATTTCCCTAAATCCTCACATCGAGCTATACAACAAAAACGCTTAGCTCCTAACAATGGCTAACCAAACAAACCAGTGTCCACGAAAACAAAACATTATTTAAAGGGACTATCCCACCTTTAACATGGGGTTTGAGTTGAGATAGCCAAGTTTGCGGCGAGGTTCAGTAACCACTATCTATCTAGGTTGTAACCCCCGCGGCCTCTTCGTGTTGAAGAAATTCGTTCCCTTCATTTGAAAATGGGCCTTGTACAAGGCCCTATCTTCAACATGGAGCGACCGTTAGTGTGACGTCACCTCGTTTAGTCATTCTGATTTAAATGGGTTTGTTCGTTGAAAAAATCGCTTAAAACTTGGTCTGAACTTTGTTGTGGTGCCTACAGAGTAAAAAGAATCGGCTTTATGACAGTAATGTGGCCTGGGGAAGGAGGTAATTTTGGGCTGTGACGTCACATATTTGAAAGTTTGTGTTTGGAATATGGGAAGCCTAAGATGTTTAATGAAAAATAAATGCCAGAACCGTGTTCCTGGTCATCCAATCTATAAAGTCGGGCACAATTTAACTGGTTTTAACAACATTTTAGAAGGTGGGATAGTCCCTTTAACGGCTTCATGGCTACAACAACGGCATTCTTAAACACCAGACCGCCAACCCCATAACATCCAACTGCCCCAGCTCCGCAAGCTTGCAAGTTCCACAAGCTCGAAGCTCCGCCAGCTCGCCGCTCCGACAGCTCCTCGCTGGGTATCTGTGCCACTGACCTGGTTGGTGAGTCGGAGCTTCTGGCCTCCCATCCACCAGGTGATGGTGGCCGCCGGTCGGGAGCCGACGCTCTGACAGGTCAGCTGGTAGGTCACCCCCGCCGAGAGCGGGTTGTTGGTGCCCAGGAGGTTGACCGTCAGAGGCCGCACTGTGGACACAGTGGGAAAACGGACGTCACGAGAATATGCAAAAGTGAGATACATGCCAATAGACGTACCGCACATTGCGGGAAAATGAAGGACTGATGAAGTATGGATGTGTTTGGATCATTTGAACTTATTCCTAAACCATCATGCAGACGATAAGAAATCACAAACATGACATTGGAATAACAAAAAACTTGTCATGAGGCAAGCATATCCGATATTCCCTAAAACATTTAATATTTTAACAAAATATAAAGTGTCACAAAGACAGAGTGTTTTGTTGTGAAAGCGCATCTCTTCTTCCACGAAGCCTTATGAACACAGTCAACAATCTCAGTCAGCCGTCGCACGGCCTCTAAACTTCAGCGGCCGGGTGTATAAATGGCGCGCGCTCAGCGGCCCCACATCCGGGGACGGCGTGCTCCGGCACGGCCGGCGGCGTTCAAACTCAGCCGGAGACTTAGCGACTCGGGAATTTACTGGCTCCACAAGCCCCGTCGGTAATGCTGGCCATTAGTGGTCGCCTAGAAGGAAGCGCTAGAACGGGTATTTTGAACGCTGTTCAGATTTTAGCTCACCAGGCTGAATCACCATTTCTCTCCTAATTGATTTCTCTTTTATGTTTTCATTGACTTCTTCATGTTTTTTCTTCTTCTTGAATGATGACTCCTAGGTTCCATTAACAATACAAATAAAACACCTAATGCCTAAAAATAACCACTCCTCGAACGAACTTCGTCCTTCAATATAGCCGTCATTCCCCGGAAGAATCGCTACCAAAACTCTTATTCGTCAAAAGTCTGTTTCTGATTTATCGTGCCACTACTCACGCAGCATGTCGATGGCGACTTTGGTGGCCTTGGGCAGGCTCCGTTTGTGGTTGGCCGCCCAGCAGGTGTAGGAGGCGTCCAGGTCGTCTCGGGAGAGAGGCCCGGCGGTCAGCTGGTTCACCACCGTGCCGTTGCCCTCTTCCTCCCAGCTACTGTCCACCAGGGTGCTGCCACGCCACCAGGTCACGTTCGGCAGCGGCGAGCCTGCCAGAGGTCAGAGGAGGTCAGATTTGGAAATGGGGAGGAGAGCATGAGGCCAGCCAGGGTAGGCCATTTCCGGCCATTGCTTGAGGCAGGTCAGGTCTGATAATTGGGAGCTTGTTGCTGCTAAGGTCAGGTCAGGTCATATCAGGTCGTGTAGGCTAGTAGAGAGTCGGGAGGCTAGGCTGGGTTGAGCTTGGTAAATTAAATCAGAGCACGTGCCGAGGTAGGTCAGGTCAAGATTTGGCCTAAGATTTAGGGGTAAAGTCTTAGAAGGTCAGGCCAGGTCAGGTCGGTCACATTCCGCAAAGTTGGTGAAACCAGATAGCTTGCATGAAACGAAGAAACATCTTCAGTTTTCCTATGTGGTCCAGCGAGCTGAGGACAAACTTTGGTGGCCGAAGTTTGTTCAGCATTGACCGGCAGTCCAGCTTTCGATAAGGTTTCTTGCTAGCACAGACGGTCCGGTCCGTGGGGCAGATCCGCCTCCGGGCCGAGCAGCTCGGCTGCGGACACGTGCAGTTTAATAAGTCAATATGGCGTCGTGTTTGAGCGCCACTCGGCTCTGTTGGCTCGTGGAGAGCATCCGAGCCAAAGGTTTAAACTTCCATTAGCGCAGGGCGCCATCAAACGTGTACCAGCAAATAATATGGCGATCGCCGATGGAAGGATATTACCGCGACATTTCCGTGACCTCTATGACCTGACAGTGACCTCTGTGACCTTTCAGTGATCCTGTAAACCCTCTTTGTGACTCTTGAGTAACATTCCTGCGACTTGTCATGACTGATGATGATTTCTTCAAGGGTGTCTTTTCTGGAAGCGTACTCGGGCAAATGTTCTTATTGATTTAGTGAATTGCGACGCATTTAACGTTTCTGCAAAGGCACTAGCCACCGAAGCCACTTTTAAGAATGAATCCTACGCATAATCAACAGCCTTCCGAAAGTAACTCACCCGACCATCAGGATAGGATAGGCTCACCCCAAAGGGATAGCTCACATCCCACTGTACATATAGCTCACCTCCCACGAATAGCTCACTTCCAGGGATAGCTCACATCCCATGAATAGCTCTTTTCATGGATAGCTCACACCCAATGATTATCTCACCTCTCAGAGATAGCTCACGTCCTATGAAAAACCCACCCCCTAAGAGTAGCTCACCTCCACAGGATAGCTCACTTACCTCCCGAAGAGCGGCAGGTGAGGTGAAGCATCTGGCCCTCTCGATGGCGACGACTCTGACCTCGCTCCACCACTTGCCCCTTATCATCTGTGACCACCGGTGTACCAGGAGGAACTGTAATGAAAGACAGAGCAGTCTGAGACAAAGAAAGGCAGGGAGGCGCGCAGACTGGATATATGCAGAATTGTAGACAGACGCATGCAGACAGACAGGCACACAGGCTGCGCCTGCCGTAGAAAGATATGGACAAACAGGAGAGGCAGATCAAGGGAGAGAGAGAGAGAAGGAGAGAGAGAGAGAGAGAGAGAGAGAGAGGAGAGAGAGAGAGAGAGAGAGAGAGAGAGGAGAGAGAGAGAGAGGGAAGGGGAGAGAGAGAGGGATTCGAAAAGGCGCCACAGGAACTGCGTTGAGGATAATCTTTCTGTCGGATGCCGGGCGGTGTATGTAATTCTTACATACGTGAGCTTGGAGCGACAGCGTGCAAACACGACGAGCATTTGGCGGCATCCTCTTACACCAAAACCGCCGCCGTGCTGTTTAGGGATGATCGATGCCGGGGCTTCGCGCTGCTCTTCGAGAAATACGCAGAACAACGCGCATCATCGCCCGCCTTGTCAGACGGAAAGACATATGAAGCCACTACAAAGCCTGCGCGCCGGCTGCGAATAAAAACGTCACGCATCTTTCATCTCGATGCAACAAGACACCACGCAAATGCATGGCCCAATGATTTGAAATTCAGATCAGCTATCTGAACATCTATCAACTATCCGCCCGCAGCAAAACACGAAAACAATGCTCTTCAAAGCCAGACAACCGCCAGGCCAGGACATGTTCTGGGCCGGTGAGAGCGTACCAAAGCGTCGCGTCATCCGCCGTGATTCACGGCGCGACAAGAAACAACGCCCATCATTTGTCATATGCCCTCCGGCGGCATCGTCGCGTTATGGAATCCAATATCGGAATCGGGCCCGGGGGCGGTAAATTCAGCGGGGAAATTTCCATATTTGGAGGCGCATCACCGCCGCCAAGCGACTCCCCGTCAAGGCAATCTATTCATAATGAAAGGCATCAGCCAGGCTGGCTGTGCGAAATGTCACCGTAAATATCGCTAGAATGTAAATTTCTGCATCGCTGAAGAATGGGCTGCCGGAGTGGCAGTCGACGGACGAAAGAGTTGGTCTCCGCTCTAGCTCTTCAGCGCCTCGAACGGATCCAGTTCGACCTCCGTCGGTCCCTTCGGCCGCCACGGAGTTTGCCGGAGCCGGCCACCGTACCCGTGGGCGCTCTATGTCGATAGACGCCCGCGCTATCGGGGCGCCCATAACGTGGGCATCGCGCGACGCCCATCGCCGTATCGGTCCGCTGTTTGCAAAAGGTTTATGGTCCTTCTCTAACCATTGTAAGTGCTCACCAGCCGCCCCCAGTAGCCGCTATAAGGAGTTATTCTGTGTAAGGAGCTCATCGATAGTCATGCTGCCTTTACGACACGTTATAATGTTGGTACCTATACTGCTACATCAATGACTGGCATGGACACTATCGTCTAATGTATGACACTACTCTCAAGTTCCTATCGTACAATTTCATCACTACGAATCTCTAATAAGTCGATCTTTACACTCTTATAACTCATTTGGACGGGTGCGGACAACTCATTCGTCTGCTTCGATCCGGTATCGGGGTCTCACCCCCTCCCTCGAGGCTCGTCATACGCGACCGCTTTGATTTCTCGCCGTGAAAATTGCGACGGGGAGACCAAGAGGGGAGACACAGCCAATCAATACTGGACGACGTACGCGACCAAAATCCCCTTTGGCGACTGAAATCCCCTTATTTGTCCTGCACAGGGAGCTGCGGTGTCCGACGGGACTGCGGGGGCCATCGCCCGGTGTCTATGTCGAGACTGGAGGCGGTGCATCACCCACGGACACCACCGGCCCTCGGCCGAACATTACGCAAATGACCTCTTTGTTCCCCCATGACAAGGAATAAGCAGGCAAAATGTGGAACATAGTGAGAAATATTGGCCAAAATTGGACAACTTTAATGGCGGCGAGTGCAGTTTAATGCCAACTCATCAGAGAATAATGTTCCTTCTGTCACACCCGGCCGATTCGATTTGCTAATGAAGCGCAGTTTATATGGGCATCGGGGTTGCAGAAGAATAAAACTGACTTTATTGCAAAGTGCCCAAGAAACGGGTCTGAATGCTTTGTTTAGAATGCAGCGATGAGCCAAGTTTTACCGTCAAATATTGGTAGGGTAGGGCCATCGATGTTAACTTATTTAGCTGGAGTTTTAGGACCACTGATTGGGGATTATAATGCTCTTTGGAACTCTTTTAATGGATAAATTAAAGTGCGATAGATTGACGTTTGTGGCGAAAAACAATCCGCTGCTGCTAAATGAATTGACTTATGATGCATTTCTAATGAGAACTTCACGCGTACAAATAAAATTTCGATTCATCAATATCAAACATCCTCAGCCACCGCAATTCTCGATCCAAATGGGTACCTAATGACCCTTAGCAAAACGTCTAATCTCTATGCGCGGGAATAATTGAACAGGGTTCATTACGCCCGGCCAGTAGCCGGCGCAGGGGATTCTCACGCCAGCAAGGCGTCGCCTCTCGAGCGCTCCGCTCGGTTGCTGGGTGTAATCTGGCTCTCAGAGGAGTATGCAAACACTGGCGCACCAGGCCCTCAGGATAGGCGAGCTCCGATAGCGCGGCAGCGCAGGAATGAGTGCGGTCTGTCTACATATGGCGGCATTGTCTCAGCACCTCATGGCCCGGCGCAAATGGTGAATGATGCCAGCGCACTGCACAGAAGGGTGTGACTGATAATGATTTGCAGAGGAAAAATACACAGATGATGGGGTGTGCCACTCAATGATGTTTACCAATGTGCAGAAATGTCTGCAGAAAGCTTCGATAAATCCACGGTGCATTGCAGAACACCAGAGACTACAGGGAACTGATGTGTGGGTGCGACACATCACATATCCGTTATCCATCAAAAGTTTACGCCTGAATCTATCCCCGATATTACACTTCCGCACCTACAGCAACCATCATCAGCGGAGCGTATCGCGGTGCAAATTTCATCTGTCGATCACTGGACGGACCGTTCGCGTTGCAGCGAGTCGCATGGCAGAATGACTGATGACTCCAGCAGCGCCTGGCGAGGGGCGGCGTGAAACACCGATCAGTGAGTCACCGGGATGACTCGGAGGCATGAGCGGCCGTCATCAGGTCTGTCCGACATTAATCGCGCGTCGGCAGATAAATGATCGGCCGAGGGCCGGTCGGCAGCTGCTTCTCAGTGCACGGGCCCGGCTGCCAACACCAGCCGCTGCCAACACCAGCCGCAGTTATGAATGTGATGCCGGGAACCGTCCGTGGCTCCGAGATTCATTCGGGCCTGGCTGTGACGGCTCCGATTGGCGGGCTGGGCCGCAGCTCCCGGGCCGAGCTGCGCCCCTGGGCCCGGCACATCGCCCCAGGCACTCCTATAGGGGAGTTAAAACTCTGGTGAGAGTTGAGAGTCCGAGTGAGAGTTAGAAGGGCGCCATTGAGAATGCTTTACCCGATGGTTACGCCAAACAATTGACCGTGAGCTCAGCCAAACGGAAGCTTTTTCGTCTGACGATGAAATTTACGGTGTACTGTCGTCCACGAAGCCCTGGAAGCACTGAAAGCGCTTGGTATGATATAACGAGCACTAGCTGTTGCAGAAAACAGAGTGCCTCAAATAATATTAGTCAAAATCGGCTTATTATGCGGTATGCCAAATGGGATTCACTTGAAACCAAACAATGCAATTCAGCCGAAGCCCGAGCCTACATTTCACAGGCAACAAAGAGCTTACGGATGAAAATGGTTGTAAATGAATCTTTTTCTCGTAGATGCCTTTCAAATGTTCAGATGAGTGGAGCACCAATTTTGAAGTAAATGATTTTTGGAGAAACTAATAATAATTTCAAAAAAGAGCGCCGACACTTCGTAAGAAAAACGTCATGATGTAAACGCCGATGCGAATAGCCAGAGTGCATTGTGCCTCTTCACTGTTTTACGACACCATCGCATGGGCTGGCATCTCTTAGGTATTATCGCTGATCCAGTTCTCTCCTACTTGAACTCCTCTACTCACCGATGACGGTGAGGTTGACCCGCGAGTTTCTGGTGGGGGAGTGGAGGAAGTCGACCCGACACCGGTAGAGGCGCTGGTCGGCCCGCTGGACACCCGTCACACGCAGGTGGGCAGGTCGAGCGTCCGGCTGAAACTGGATTCGGTTTCGGTCCAGACTGGAGTCGACCCAGTGCTCGCCAAGAATCTGGTTCCGGTTGCGTGAGTCGTATCTGAAATCAAAGCGAGATGGTAAGACGGGGATCATGATGAAGCATGGAACTCGTGGCAGTTGACTTGAGATCCACGACCTCCAGCAGTCTCAATTCGGTGACAAAATCGCAGATAGGTAAGTCGGTGCAGTATTTTCGGCTTGAGTGAACTAGCTAGGCTAGGGAAAAGTGGCTTCAAATAGTGAAAGGTAAGTTAGTTTCATCTACATTCTGATATATGATATCACAATCGCGGAACGAACACATTACGCTGTAGAAAGTGGACGCCATTGCAATGCAACTGATATGATGTAACCGCACATTTAAAGGAAAAACACCTTCACATATGAATAGATATATAAGAATACAATCCTAAGCATATTTTTTATTCAGTTAGAGCCTCGTTAAGCTGCTATTATTGACACGAACAGTTGAAACAAAACACCATGGGAAGGTATGTCAAGGTCTTTACATTAGCGTCTGGAGAATAAAAGTCACTACCACAAGCTGGCCACACCTGTTTTTTTATGGTGGTGCAAGTATAGGTCGGCAGTGAGTTAGCCGGCATGACGCTGGCCATACCATCCGGTTAACAAGCTTACATTGTTCCAGGTTCTTGCATTTAGGGACACGGTGTTGAGCTGTTTGAAGGGTTGCGCCTGCGTTGACTAAAATTGTTCTTTGTTCAATGTACTGGCATTTTTTCACATATATTATCTGGCTGAGCTGCTTAGAGCATTGCGACTACATTTGTTACACGTAGTCTTAAGTTGACATTTACCTACATATATGCGTCTTCAGTATTCTGACGCTGAGAACATACATATATACATACATACATACAGCGGACCATACAAGCGCTGTGCATCTTATAAGATGGCCGCTCGAGGGATGGGGTGGTAGGGTGCTAAGAAATGCCTCAAATTAGAAACAAATCTAAATGGGCATATTTATGCGCTGCCTAAGAAGTCCAAACATCTCCTTTCGTGTTTTTTTCGATTTCTACACTGCGGCGGCCCCCGCGAATATGTCTTGTCCCCCTTTCGCCAATGGAACAGGTAGGTATATGCTTGCTGTTATACCTACCGCATTGAAAAGCTTACATATAAATAAATATTCAAATCCTCGCTTCTGCCTGCCTTCCTACAGCGTCCAACTGCACCAAAACATGTCATACCGGCTTGTCATCTAACTAGGAAGTGTCATTTGTGAAGATACTCTGCTTTGAAACACTTATTGTTGAGTCAAGCAAATTCAATAGTCAATATCACAGGCTGGTACTCGATATTGCTACTTGGATACTTTGACTGGTCAAACGCGCTCCCTTTGCGGTTATAATACCACGCAATGGCAAATGAGTCACCACACTAAGTTACTCCGGCAGGATTGATGGCGACACAAATCATAGCACATTAGGCTAATGTGAGCACTGTCGCTTATATAGCCCTGGTGCTGCCTCCATGGCGTGGCCCAGCTATACTCAATCCAGCACTAGGGACACTAAACCACGCCTTATATGGCCCGGGCCTAGGGGTTACGATGGATCAACATCCTTCGAACCATCACGCATCGTAACTTAGAGCAGTTGGAATCGATAGAACTTTCTCCCCGATACTTAAAGCGAGGGAGATTAATGGCCATGCATTTTAGATATGCCTCTGGTGCCCAAGAAGATCCTCAAAATATGACTGCATTTGAGTATTGATCCACTAAACGATGTCAATGCATTTGCTGATATCTTGCTACTTTTTCAATTTAGTCGAGCTTGATTGTGAGTAAGGCCGTTTCCATGAATAATTTCCTTTTAAATGCCTGCATACGTGTGCATCGCTTTCGAAAGATAAAAAATAACAACCCCTCCCCGTCTCCTCATATTTTTTTCCTTCTAAGCTTTCGAATTTCCCTATGGAAAATTACGTTCCAAGTATTGCAAATATAATGAGTTAATGTGCCTGTTATTGGGTTTGTAGGTAAAACGCAGAATAAATTTATCTGCAAGCCATTTAAATGGTTTGACCACATGATCAAACCGGTCTTTCGATAACAAAAAGATAAGGCCTTGGCAAGAAGCTTCCATTTAAAGATTCAAATACTGATTTCCCGGAAACCGCAATCAGCCAACAAAGTTTGCTGTCGGAGCTGGAAAGGTTACGCCATAAGAAATTGAATCAGCCGGGGTAACAACGATTCCTAGATGATCTTATCGCTAATGTGTTAGTGCATTTGTTCCATTACATAACAGTGCATTGCAGCAACCGGACGTGAGGCGCCTCGTCCCCGGCTTGGATCATCCTACGCGATGGAGAAGTTGCGTCACTGGCTATTCCGATCACATCCCTCCACGGGCAGACAGTCAATATGTCTGGGAAGGCATGGGCTACCATTCCGGTGACATTAAGGCCCATATCCGACCGTGAGCCCCCGCGGCTGCCAGCACATATTGCACTTCACGTCCATAGCGCTGCGTCCCTCTGCTGCACAATACTGAGTCCGAGCATCGGTGTCGGGAGAACGGCGGCTTCGCGGTGCACTCTGGGTGGTTCAGAGTGCTGTCTGTCCCTGTCCAATGTCCATGTCAGAGGTTCTCCTAGCCACATTAAGCCTGGTGTGAATATTATATAGACGGCCAACGGGCTTTGAAGCCCGTCTGCCCAACATACCTTGCTACTGATACGTAGCGCTTTTAGATATTTACGAACTGTTGTACGCACATTTTCAGGATAAATATAGACATTACGCTTTCAACAACAATACTCGCAACCACGTAAAAATAATGCACTGCTTGTTTCTGTTCTTTTTCTCGGAGCTGATTTTGAGTAAGCTCTTTGTGATTGAAGAGGCCATCACGGATACTTATAACAGAGAGAAGTACATATGCCTTTGCATATGCAACTATGCATTCACTTGTCCTTTAGAGCTCGCTTCACTCAAAAATTTATAGCAAAAGTCATTATAAGCCGTTTTCACGACGGCCATCTGGTACACATTTGGTGCACATCTGGTGCAGACAGGTGCAGGTTTGGTCAAATCAGGTTCAGTGTGTCTCTTAAGTAGCTATCAGCTATAGCGTTGCACCATTTGCTTATGTGCCTGCTTTGCCATATTATCAGAGAGTATCATCGATTAAAACACTGAAATAAATTCATAAAATAAAGATATTTGCTGTAAAAGAAATTATGTGCAGATTTGGTCAAATCAGGTTCAATCAGGTGCATTCGCCGGATAGCCCGTCGTGAAAACGGCTATTATCCTTCGCTGCCTAATGCCTTAGGCTGGCTAACCAACAAACATACACGATTCCTAGACTATTCCACTTTCCTGTCACAAGATAATTGCTGTTTCTGTGGCGACGCACTACCTATTACCTATATCAGGATGTGGAGACCCTTTCCTTTCCTCTGACATTTTATTTCCTTCCGCGCACCAAGGCCTAGTACCCCATGACCTTGGCCATGTGTTCAGCATTGAAAATATAGTGCAATCTCATCCGGTCCAACGTGCGGTGACTACATAAAGTCGCAAATCCCCACACTTATAGCAAGAATCTTCGCTGCCATGCATCGGTTCGAGTTTGTTGATAACCACACCTTCATAATGCGGAAATAGAGCAAGGAGTACGAGGTGTGGTCTTCACACCATCATCGCGTCTGATGAGCTCGTCCCATGCATCATACAGCGCGACGCGCCCGGCTTGTGCCCAAAACTACCTCATGATTTTTCTGTTCATGCCTATTGGGTAGGAACAATATAAGCAAGGCAAATAAACTGACGATTAAATATCTAACAGGGATATTTGGCTCGCCTAATTGCTCATTTTCTCGCCAAGTTTAGTACACTGCCCTAAAACAAAGCTTTTGTATACATCCAACAGGGTTCGTGGAGAAGTCATAGCGAAACTGTAGGAAACAACAGCTTTTATTGCCATTGAAGTGGATTTTCTGTCTGACGCGACGCTCATTAACGATAACGAGTTGGGCGGCCCCTTCTGATGAGGTGTTTTATGATGAACTAAAGATAAATGGAGCCATGCTCAAGTTGGGACGGCGCACTATGATGGACGCTAATTTTATTCAGCTTTGACCTAGCCAGAGACTGGGATTTTATCGACCCAGTCACACATAACATAACTCAGCCTAGCATTGAAGCGACTCAAAGAAATATATGATATGTATTATGTAACGACGCATCCCAGAATCTACACTGGGACAAGTTATTGCTGGAGCATATTGAGCAAATGCTCACATTTGTTTCAAAATCTCAGCATAGTCTATGGAACAACGGACCTTTTTTATTGCATTTACGACGTCATTCGCGGTCACCGCCACATTCCCATGGGTGCGATTTGCAACGGATTGCAGCGACTCTGAGCCCGCTGGGCAGGATCAGTTGAATCGTTGCAAGCTAAACCGAACTGCCATTGTCTGAACCGTTTTCCTCAAGGGGACGAAAAGGGAGGCAGGCCCTCCTAAGATAAACCTCATGGGAAAGTTCCTTCGAAACAAGCGCAACATGGGCTTACTACAATCACCAAAGTCTTATATGGAATTTGTCATGCAGATACTTACGTGTATATAGGCGTTCCTCCGGTTCCATAGTACCAGAGAACCAATCGCAGTTCGTCGCCGGCGACGGGAGGTGTGACGTCACAGGGCAGCTCAGCTGTCTCACCCTCGACGGCCGTCACTCGCGTCAGCTGGCCTGGAAGCGAACGGCGCGCGATGAGCCCGATCCATCATGTACACGATGCCATCAGATCAGGGAGGAGGCTGCGCCCGGGGCAGGCGGTCGCCGGAGGCGGTCGTCGACGGAGCAGGGCGGGAGCAGGGCGGGAGCGGAGCCGCGCGCACGGAGCCCCGGGCCACCGGCGCGGCCGGCTCGAGCTGATGGATGGACAAGGAAAACGGTGATTGATAGATGTCTGGGAATTTGCACCGGGTCTTCTCGGAGCCGCCGAGCCCGTCAGAACGGCGGACGTGGCTGGGGCGGCGGCGAAATGTTGTACAAAAGATAGGCGCTGTTTGGAGGTGCCGCAAAGACGGCAAACACGGCAAGACAAGGTAACAGCTCCAGTGGAAATCGAACTCAGGAAATGACATCGCCCTGCTTACAGCGCTCTGTTTGTACCAGATGTCACTACGTGAAAACTGAGACCTAAAATGTCCCTGAATATGGCCAACTGTGTAAATGTTTGGGGAGGACTCATCGATGAAGCAAGGATACGGTCGGTAAAAACGAGTCGGCTATCATGCATCACACATCTGATTCGCCTGCAACTTACATGCTAAACAGCGTTATGCATCAAAGACGGCTATCATTCGTTTCAGACAGCTACGGTGCTGCATGTTTAGTCTCTGACGCTAGTCGATCACCGGAATCCTGGATAAGCTCACGCTTATCGATCGTCATCGATAAGCATGACGGTGTAATAACAAAATTGCTCCAAGGCTAATCGACCCGCACGATAACCAATTAGGCGAATTGGTTGGTATTTTGCTAAATGCGCGCCGCCTACTGATCTTTTCGATCCAGTTCCGTGATGGTAAGATGGTGGGACGCATCCGGGAGAGCCTGTTCGCACGCCTTGCGCTGAAGCCAAACGGCCGAGCCACTTTTTAATTAATTCTGGGCAAAAATTATCGTCCGTCTCTTAAAATGCGTGACTAGCGTCGAAATTTACAACAGAAGAGTCACAAAATTATACAGGCCCGCCCTTTATGCTGACCCTAATGTTAACAAATGACTTGCGTGATCCTAAGCAGTAAGCATAACTCTTCGAGCGCCCCCAGCTGGGAACAATACACATGGTTTTTGCACGAGATTACACACAAAGAGTTCCCGTAACAAAAGGGCACGTACTACGGCAGGTCGTTAATACACAATGACGCCATAATGCACCTCAGACGAGCATCGTTAGCATGTGGTCAGGCTATCCGTTGAACACGGAGCCGCACGCGTTGTGTGAGACGGCGTCCGCGCAACGCGAATTCCAGCTCTCCTGCGCCTACCGACTAACTATAGTACATCGTTTAAAAGCACCGTTTTCTGCCGTAATACACGGGGCAGCTGTTCTGTTCCACGCCCTCGCTGACGACTGAGCTCTTTCGACTCCGGTGAAGCCGTCGCGCGTGCGACGCCCAGGTCTATGTCGGGCTCGACGGGGCGAGGGGGCGGGGGGGAGGAGAGGGGGCGGAGCGGGTGCACCGGTCCCCTAATGAGGCACGGAGCTTTTGTCGACGGCGACGTTTACACAGGGCGGCCGTCGATGGCGCGACGGCGTCGTAACGAGGCACCCCGCCGCGCCGACAGGAGCCATCGGAGCCGACGAGTGGGACGAGTCGGAGCCGACAGACCGTCGCCGGCGCGGCGCGGATGTGGTGACGGGCTCAGAGGATGGGTTCGACGTCCCACAGAGCCAGGAGCGGGCGCAGGAGTCAGTGTACAGGCCAGAGGTGCACTGCGGTGTGCAGATGCACCGCTGCTCGTTTGGCAGGCTCGACGAACCGTTTCCGATCGACGGCCGGAAGCGGGACCGGAAGCGGTTCCCACGCCGCCGGAACCGGCCACCGGAAGGCTGGTGTTGGGTGATCAGCGCGGCAGGAAACGATGAGTTTGTCCACAAACACTGACTTGTTTGCATCCTTGTGTCAATGGCTGGCTTCGACCCAAGGAGCTCTGCATGCGGCGGTAACATGCTGGATTTCAGCAGTCAGCCTGGCGGCCATGGCAGATTTGACACTTCACCCATGCCATGCGTACAGGTCATTGCAGAGCTTCATTCGTTTAAAGTCAGCAGTGGCTGAAAACATTTGCAACGCTTTAATCATGCTAACGTATGCAACATGCAAGGGCTTGCGCAAGGGTTCACAAAGTATAATAGATTCATGCGTACCAGTTTCCCGAACGACGAATCCACTGTGATCTCGGTTTATGTGCTACCAAATTTGTGCAAAAGTGTTCAGAAGAGTTTCACATTTAACAGGACTGAATTTGTAACAAGCAAACCAAACCGAAGAGAGAAGTTTCAACTGCTTTGCTAATCTGTCAGACGAGAAGAACCGTTTAAGACGTTTTATTCGTCTTACCTTTTTCCTCATTAGCTCCGTAAAGACCTAATATAGAGACAATTTGCTTCGTTATATCATTCGCCTTTATGCTTTGTCATATGATGATCAATCAGTCAAGCAACTGGCATAGCTTCATAGTTCAAATTCCGAAGATTGTACATAACATTTTTATTGACCAAGAGTTCGGTATGCAGGAGCCAATTTGTGCGAGTCAAAAACTTATAATTGTATTCTTACAAAGAGAACACAAATGAAGAGAACCTGGTGCCTAATAACTACTTTTCTTCCAGATATCGGACCGTTATGCTCTCTCCTTTTCGCCATGGCCGTGGCATGAGCCTGATTCCAAAGCCCTAGCCACATGTCGATCATGAACTTCCAAGTCTGTTCCCTAATGCAGGCAGGCTTTGGAATGAGCACTACCACCCAAGATGCGTACTGGGTCATATCATATGCATGGAAAAGATGTCTGGATGCTTAAC
The DNA here is from genome assembly GCF_019059575.1 of Amphibalanus amphitrite. Taxonomy (NCBI): domain Eukaryota; kingdom Metazoa; phylum Arthropoda; class Thecostraca; order Balanomorpha; family Balanidae; genus Amphibalanus; species Amphibalanus amphitrite. The sequence goes on along the minus strand of NW_024881944.1, from coordinate 203,578 downwards.
GAAGAAACTACGTAAGCACCTCTCACGAGGTTGAAACATCTCCTTAGGCCTGTAATTCAATTACGCTTTAACCGTTACATATCCCATTTTGTAAATGAAATGCATTATGGCAAAGTACCGCACGAGTGATAGCTCATTATTTTTAATTATAAAATGCGCCCTTTCGTTGATGGCTGTTAGATACTCTGACAAGTTTTCAGCCTTACACATAAAATACAGGGTGTCCCAAAAGTAAGGTTATCATTTAAAATGGAAATATCTCGAGAAGTAAGCATCCGAATTCCGAATGACCTCGAGTTTTAGCACGTGTAAGCTACATTCATAAAATTATTTTCTTGCACACTTAAATCATTTTTTATGTTAACTTTACCGAGCAGTGAGCAGAAAACCGATGTGGTTGAACTTCAACACTAAGAAAGGGGCTGTCATTGTAACAAGGCGTAAATACCGCTCAATTTTCAGCCCTATAGAAGGCTATCATCTTGCCCTATCTCTAAACTAATTAACAGTTTCGGCGCAACCGGCAAAACGCCAGAAAAAAGTATAATGGGCGCACAGGGCATGTTGGCCCCCTGTCCTTCGAGGTCCTGAGGACGACAGCGGGAATTTGGTGACGATAAACCAAGAGAGTTGGCCGAGGGTCCTCCAGTGGTTCTTCCGCTCGCCAGCTATGCTGACAACATGAACCAGCAGTGGTTTCAGCAAGATGGAGACCATGCTTGCACAATGCACAGGCCTGAAGACCATGCATTCATTGTCTTCGAGAGTGGATGTGACATCTAATGATTTTCAGAGGGCACCGCCATCGTATGGCCTCCGAGGTCACCTGACTTAACAGTCAGCACCTCCATATTTTTATTCTCTGGGCACGCATCGGAGAGGTTGTCATTTAGGACATCCCAGCGAGCAAGGAAGAGCTAAAGGATGAGTCGTCTAAGCAAACAAAAGCGGTATCTCACCAGATAATTGCTCCAGAATGGCGGAGGAAGTCAAGCGCAGTCTATATGCACGCGACCCGAAATGGTAGCCTTGCAGAAAAGCAGTAAATGTGGGGCTACGAGCCAAACCATTGACTCAAATTTATATTCCAATAAAATTTTATAAAATGCTCTTTTCTTTGATATCTTTTTATTTTTATCCATCGCATATTTTCGGATATGTGACCAAAACAAATGATGACGTTACTTTTGGGACACCCTGTATACATGGCATGTGGGTAAGGAATAGGGATGAATTACTTACCTATAATCTCTCCATGCTTCGTTATAACAATATAGGTTTTGTTTTGGGTTTATGGTGCTGCTACATCCCGATTCTTGGCAGTACCCCAGCCAACTTCACCTCTTCGGTGCCAAGTGACGGCCTCCACAGGCTATGCGTCTTAATCTATCATACCAGTCAACGAATGTCCATTTCTGATTTACGGCCACAAGGAAACTTACCGGCCGTTAGATCAAGATGCCGGATTAATGAGTGGGTGAGTGAGGAGTGCGTATAAAATGACTGAGGGAGTGAGTGAGTGAGTAAATGGTTGAGTGTGAGAGAAAGGTGAAACGGACGGAAAATGAAGACCCTCTGACTACCAAACGGGGCCAAGGACCGTCTATTTTGGCACTGCCGGCGGCTATCATCCAAAACAGCATTTGACTAAAGGCGTTTCCGTCGCTGAACGGCTGAGATGAAATCTTGAGCCGTGCAGAAATCGGCTTGGTTCGGCCAACATTTGTCACGGAGTTCCATTATCGACGGCGAGCATTCCGTGACGAAGCCATCTATCAAAACAAATCTACGCCAGAGCTATCGGCGTCACATTTTTCAAATAGATGAGGCACGAATCCACCGTTCGCCGGCCGTCACTTTGACCCGTGTAAATGCCATCAGAGGCGCTCTTGGCATTCAGAAGCGTGCTAAATGTGACCGAGAATTGCCCCCTTGTGCGTTAATCAGCACGGATCATGACCTCAGCGCAACTGGTCTGATTTACGACCTTAATGGAGACGCCCAGATGGTCGCAGGTGCACAAAATAGAGTGAACCCGACAAACAGCTGCGGAGATTTGCAAAATGAACGAGTCGCCCATTGTGTGGCTGCTGCAGCCCCGTGCCAAGCGATGAAGCCTGGAGCACCCCGCAGCGCTCTAAGTGTTCTCTCCCATAAACCACTGGCGTTGAGTTGTCTGCAGAGCGTTTGCACGCTGACTGGATGGGATGAGCTTAACTGAGCAGGGCCTTTGTGGCGTCGAGAACTGTCACATCAAGTTTTGATGGTCGCGCGATTTAAAGATCTCTGCAAAGGGCTAAGATGCAACTTTACAAAGTGAATAAAACAAAGGAAGTGAGTAAAGCCGTTTGTATTGCTCATAGGCGCAGGAGCCGGGGGGAAGTGGGGGCAGCTTGCCCCCCAACTCTGGGGCCGTGGGGGCGGTGCCCCCACAGCTTTGAGACGGAATACCACACTTTTTTTGCAAATGTTTTCTTTTTTGTTGAAAAAGCCGAGGGGTGAAAAATAAGTGGCCTAAAACCGGTGAGAAAACTAGATTTGGGGGTACCTTAGGTTGATCTCTATTATGGTGTGCCCCCCCCCCCCCCCAGTCGGAAAGTAGTTCCCGCGCCCCTGGTATTGCTTTTCTCAGAAGCTGCTGTGTAAAAGTTGTGTGCAGTAGCAGCCGCAGAGCAGCACAAAATATGTGCGATAACCAATGACGTACACAAACATTCTAAGCGGTTTTGGCGCTCAGCCTTACCGAAAAGCTAAAATATTTGACCGGGTTCGACATTAACGAGGCCGGTAGTGGTTCCCAAGCCAAGGCGTTTCTTTCGCAGAACGATATTGGGCCTCATGCCAATCGACCGCGTCCAACTGTTTCGCAGTGCGACTCTCACGACGGGACCAACTCTCATAGAGGACACAACATTCGGCAGACTTCCAAACAGTGCAACACACCAGCGAGCTCACAGCAAACGCATCGCTACGGTGCGTGCGATCGGTGCCGCACATAAAGACCGCCATCTCCGATATCCCCGGGGCGTCCTGGTTCGGCCACGCCTCCCCGTCGACGGTCGTCGTCACCGACGAGAAAGCTGTCGATGTCGATGTCGCGTCGCTACCGTCACTGTCCGACGGAGATAACGACGGCCGCGGACAGAATGGAAGGGGAGAACGAGAGAGAGAGAGAGAGAGAGAGAGAGAGAGAGAGAGAGAGAGAGAGAGAGAGAGAGAGAGAGAGAGGGAGGGAGGGAGGGAGGGAGGGAGGGAGGAAGGGAGGGAGCGAGAGGGAGAGGGTGGGAGAAAGAGGGGAAGGGAGAGACAAGGGAGAGAGAGAGAGAGAGAGAGAGAGAGAGAGAGAGAGAGAGAGAGAGAGAGAGAGAGAGAGAGAGAGAGAGAGAGAGAGAGAGAGAGAGAGAGAGAGAGAGAGAGAGAGAGAGAGAGAGAGAGAGAGAGAGAGAGAGGGGGAATGGTGGGAGAATGAGAGGAAAGGACGCAGAATAAATGCAAGCCAGGGCGTTGTCGGTCTCGCCATACCGTGGTCAGCAAAAAGTCCGCACATCGATAGGTAAAGACGAGCAAGGAAGCGGTACAAGTCCCTCGAGAAGCCTCTGTTAGACGTATGCCCTGGAAAGCACGGTAATGCTATTGGAAAACGTCGGCCACATCGCGACGGTGCTCTGTCTTGGCAAAATATTAAATGCATCTACTATGATACGAGATTAGATTCAAAGACCGCTCTATTTCCCGTTGTCGTTGACGCTATGCCAAATATGCTCGTAGTATCACTATTGCTCCATAAATAGGGATGCCCTGCCCCGCCTTCATTCTCTAGAGATAGCCCGTTCATTTCCTAGGTTTCAGTCAGACTGTTTTGGCTTTATTGCCCGTATAAATCATCTTCAAACTCATCCGAGCTGAAATCACAAAGCCTTCTAAACAGCTACCGTAAATCCCAACTTCGCACGCAGCAGCATTTCAGTGATAAATCGCCATTTCTAACGCAACTGATGAGTTCGCCTTTCCGGCGTTAAACCATTAGCTTTCCGGAGGAACGAAGCGCCTCCTGCATTCACCGCTAACTGGGCCGACGTACACAACCTGCCCCTCGCCCAGCCCCTCCGTGTTCCGTTTTGGAGACACCGGAGCCGGTCTCCGGTCTCAGCGGACGTCCGCCGATGGACCGACAGGTGACAGGTGAGAGGCAGGGGCGGATCCAGAAAATCTCCAAGGGAGGGGCCATTAGAAACCAGGAGGCCCCCCCCATAATCCCACCTGTTGGAGGCCCCATCTTCCCACTTGTTGGGCCCCCCCCCCCCCCAAAAAAAAACTGCGTCTATTGAGCTTATCTAGCTGTTCAGGCAACATCTCAACATCTGTGCAGGCTTGGAGGCCCTCTGTGCAGGTTAGGAGGCCCTGTAAAAGTGGTCATCTCTGTGAGTATAAGAGGCCTCCAAGTTATGAAAAGCTTTACCAATCTTCTAACAAAGAAGTCTTCTCGGCTAGTCTTCTAAGAAATAACTAAGTGGGTAGGTTAAAAAAAAACTCATCGGATTTCGGCCACTTTATTTTCAGGAGGCCCCCTTTTCAGCTTTTTAACTTTTTAACTTTTTATTTTATTTTTGAAAAAAATCGGTCAAGGGGGGGGGGCAATGGCCCCCATGGCCCCCCCTTGTATCCGCGCCTGGTGACAGGTGACAGTTGACACATGACAGTGCAGACGACAGTGTGTGTGACAGCACCGGCGACAGGGTGTTTGCGTTCCGCCCGACGCCGGTCGCGGAACGGCAGTGCACACTGCGCGACTCCGGGGGAGCTGTGTGACATTCCCGTGTCGGAGGGCCACCGCGGCGACTCCGCCGACCGGGATTCCGCTCCGGGAGGGAGGGAGGGGAGGAGAGGGAGCGGGGGAGGGAGGGAGGGAGGGAGGAAAGGAGGGAGAGGAGAAGAGAGTCCCAAGAGGACAGTGCAGGAACAGGTAAACAGAGGTAAGACATAACTGCAGCGACCGACGAATAAAGGTAAATCTTTGAAAAGAAGACGAAATATATGGAGAAAACATCGCTCATCCAGCAATCGTGAAGTGCCCGATGAAAAAGTCTAACAAACTCCTGCTTGCCTTGGGCGCTTGGTTTAATAATGAAGTTGTCTAGCTGCAGTAAATGAAGTCCTTCCGCTCAAGTTCCACCAACGAGGAACTTCATATGAATCTACATGTATACAAAATTGAATGGAACCCTGCTGAATGCTGATGCGCTAGCCTTGAGTGCACCTAATCCGTCACGGAATTGAACGGTGTTAACCTCTGAATCCACATGTGACTGCCAGGTAGCATTCATTGATTCCGTCTTACTGATAGATCGAGAGTAGCTCTACCGACAGCCGGCTCGGAATCTGACATCAGCTGTCGGGGTGCCTCGCACCAGCCATTCATTTGGTGAGGAGCCAAGGTACGAATCCTGCCGGCTGAGTGTTGCGAACACACGTCAAGGGCGCCCGTAGGACTGCGAAGCTGCGAGGGGAAGCCCGCTTCAGAGCAATCAGTCGCCGTGGACAAAAGCGAGTGTCCCATCACGTCTGCCGCCGGAGAGGCCCGACGAGCTAGATTGGATGTGGACAGTGGCGGTCGCGCCGAGGTCGGAACACAACCGCCTGTGTCCACAATCCACACAGCACACTCCACAGTCCACAGTCCGCAATCCACAATAAATGGATCGACGAAGACGGATGCTGGTCTGTGGAGAGCCTTCCTCAGCGTCTGCTGTTTTCTGTTGTGATTGTATGTAGTTATTATTGCATCGCACCTGGGGTGTTTACTTAGCAGGTAGGCCAGAGAAATAAATTTTATGTTATTTACCCTCAGTTGATAGAAAGTCATCTTTTATTCACTCAGTTGACAGTAAGTGGTAAACTCGTTACAACTGCACGTTCTTCCGACCTCACGGAACGCCTATAAAAACGAGTAACGACCACGCATAGTGTGACCGACCTCTCGGGTTTCCTCTCCGCGTGACCGCGTCGCCATCGTCGTTGCCACCCACACCTGAGGAACGCCGTTCTCAGCTGCTACCCAGCTGGGCGCGCATTCAGCTCTCTGCAGCGGTATCACCGTGAAGAATTTATCACCGCGTCCCGTCCGGTCACGCATGTTTTCCTCGAGCGAGTGACTGCCGCGTAATGATCCACCATTGTGAAACGCCCCGGTCGGTGTGCAATTTGAGCATCATACATCACGGTATCCGCATGGGATCGTCGGACCGACGTCGCTCCCCGTCGGTTTGTGTCTTCCCACAGTCGTTATTCATCCCAAGTGTCGGAGGGCAGCGCGTGTGGCCCTCGGTGACGCATCACAAGTGGGCACGGACATACTCGCGAACGAGAAGGAAGTCGGGGGAAAAGGATGTCCGGGGTGTAAAGCCAAAAGTGTTCTAGGAAGTGATTCAGGAACGTCTTTCTGATACGAGTGAGGCTGGACCCAGAACGATGCGAAGTAGCATAGTTATTTTGCAGATAAGTGCGAACATAGACATACAAGGGACCCAAGGGCTGAAATGAAGCACAACGCTTTGAATGCACAACTCATCTCTCGAAAGCTCCTGTAAATCGGTTCATTTTCTTATTTTCAAGTGAACTGCAAAATCACGTTTACTTTGAGAACCATTATAACTGTGCATGTTTCGCAACAAAGATGTAGAAGGTATTCAGGCAACATTTTAGGTCAGGTCCTGCAACAAGTTTTTCCGTATATATGTTGAGCATAGTTAGTTGTTCTCATAATGCATTCGAGTTCCTTTGCAGCATATGAACATAAGGATCCGAGTTCCACATGCCGCGGCTCCCATACAGCCGTGGTCGGCCCGCTCCGGACATGTTTCCCTAGCACGGTCATCGTGAAACATCGCACTACCACGGCCGTACCGACTCATGGACGTGCTCAGAGCACGGCGTACGTCCCGGGAACGCCCGTCGGACAGATAGCACGGCCGTTCGGCAGCGTGGCGGCGCTCATCAACGTCGTACAGCCGCCTGATGACGGCCGTCAGCCGGCGTCCTATCGCGGCGTCAAAGTGTCGACAACGCCTCGTAGCTAGCGGCGCCGGCGGCTCGACGGCTATTGGAGGGAGATGAGGGAGACCGGCCGGCGGCGAGGGGAGTTTTGTCGCCTCCCCACGCTGTGACTCAGAGCTATCGGTCGGTGGTGTGCTTCAGCGCCCTTAGTCACCCCTCAACGTTCGCTAGTGTCGCGCAGCCGCCGCCGCCGCCGCCGCCATCGCTCGGATGCCTCTGGCTTACTCCCCGTCCGGTCGGAATAATCAGATTCCGCCAGACGCACGGCCGCCGCAATCCCCGCCATTATCCGAGCTCCGGTCATAACGACACCCTTCGCGGACGGCCCGCGGCCTGGCGAGGGCCTTTGATAACGGACGGCGTGCGTGGAAACACGCACCGTGCGCGGATTACCTCAGGGAGGCGTTTTTCGACCGCGACAATTTGTCGACGCCGAGGGGAAAGAAAGGCGCTGGGAGGAACTCGGCCGTTTCTAGGTTTGGACTGGTCGAGTGCTGTATCGGTGCTGGTGTTCGCTCGTTCTGGTCCACAGGATGAGTGACACAGTCGTGTGTCAGCGTGACACCGTCGTCTGACAGGCTGACACCGTCGCCTGACAGGGTGACACTGACTGCGGCGAGCCGATCACCACAATTATCGTCTGGCCCGCCGCTGTGGAGCGCCCGGCACGCGGAGGGCGCCCTGTTTGTGCGCCACTGCCGGCGCCCCGGATGCCGCCCGGCGCCCGGGCGCACACAGCAGCCACCGAGGGACCGGCCCGGTCCGGTCTGGTCCCTCCCCACCCCGCCTGACGGCCATTCTCCCACACAGAGAATGCTCCGGAGCGAACTCACGACCACCGCCTTCCAATCACAACACAGTCTCGGCGAAAAAGCGGCAGTGAGCAGAAAGAAAAACCGGAAGCCGTCCTGTGTCTCACGATCGTTGACATCGGAGCATCACAGGTCTGGCTGGGTTCCCACGGACAGGGAGCTGGACACGGACAGACTACCGTCGGACGCGGCTCTGTCACGGCGCCATGAGGTCACGACTGGACGGCTCGCCTGGAGGGGACGGCGGCTCACGGCTGGACTGCTGGACTCGACTGGATGCGAGTGGGCGCCTAGACAGACCCGATGCCCGACGGCCCGGCTGGACATGGCAGCGACTAGAGATTGCAATCCCGGAACGTTTTGCCAATCCCGGGATCCCGAAAGTTTTTATTTCGGGATCCCGGGAACCCGGGATCCCGGCATTGTCACTAAATGTCGTAAGAGTGATTTCCTACTGACATATTTTGCGTGTTTAAAGGGAGATAATGAGCTTTCTTTTTTCTTAAATAAAAATTACTCGACATCTATACTATTTCTACTGTAGTATCTATAAAATATGAAAATTTCCTAGCACATTTTCGTATGTGAAAAAGGTTTTTATTTTTGCAAAAAAGAAGCAGTACTTGCAGTACTTGTAACACCCACCGAAATGCGTTGTCCTTCTCTATAAAAAAGTCGCAGTATATGGCGCTTTTGTTTCAAACAGCGACGCTTGGGTTTTTGTTTGTTATCGCCTTGTCGTTGCTTGGTTGTAAGGATTCTAATTTGAATTAGAGTTAATTCGGTTTAGAATTAATTAGATTCTAATTCGGGGGTACATAGTGCCTACTCTTCTTTGTTTCCAAGTATTATTTTGCGCCACAAATGAACGGCAAGCGCCAGAAACGCAACGTGCATATAGTTGCATCATATTCACATTCAGATTCGCGTGCACATTCGCGGACCCCTTCGATTTGGCTGAAAATTGCACAGCAGATAGACCATGAGCTCCTAAGTGCAAAAATCATCTTTTTATTTACCGACATTAAGTATTTTCCAAGTTATTCACGTTTGTTTTACTAGTACAATATTCTGGTTAGTAAACTTCCCGGAAAAATCGGACCTCATCAAATTTCAAGAAAATTTCAGAAATGATTAAGACTCAGTAGTTCTTTACAAAAAATTAATTTGCATCTAACGCAGTCGCATAGTTTTCTCAGGAGAAGTCTCTAAAGTTCAAGGTCGTTCAAGGTCATGCAATTTTTCTCACTTTTTGGAGTCGTTTTACACGTGACAGCTTCGTAATTATGAAGGACATTAGCTATACATACTGCAATAACAATATACTTAAGCACCAGAGGCATTGTTAGACCAAAGGGCGAAAAACAGTCGATAAACCTATTGAGCAAAGCCAAGAGGCAAATACAAGTGATATTCAGATTTCCCGTCCTAAAGTGAACTTGCCGGACCCCTCCGATTTCGTTCAAAGTCACAGGAATGATGCTCCTTGACCTCCTGAACACGAAAATAGTGCTCCTTTTGACCGACATCAAAGACTTTTCCAGATATACGCATGCGTGCACATTCAAATTGCATATGTTGCATATGGCACGTTGGGCGGACCCCTTCGATTTCGCTCAAAATCACAGGAATGATGCTCCTTGACCTCCTGAACACGAAAACAGTGCTACTTTTGACCGACATCAAAGACTTTTCCAGATATACGCATGCGTGCACATTCAAATTGCATATGTTACATATGGCACGTTGGGCGGACCCCTTCGATTTCGTTCAAAATCACAGGAATGATGCTCCTTGACCTCCTGAACACGAAAACAGTGCTACTTTTGACCGACATCAAAGACTTTTCCAGATATACGCATGCGTGCACATTCAAATTGCATATGTTGCATATGGCACGTTGGGCGGACCCCTTCGATTTCGTTCAAAATCACAGGAATGATGCTCCTTGACCTCCTGAACACGAAAACAGTGCTACTTTTGACCGACATCAAAGACTTTTCCAGATATACGCATCCGTGCACATTCAAATTGCATATGTTGCATATCGCACGTTGGGCGGACCCCTTCGATTTCCTTCAAAATCACAGGAATGATGCTCCTTGACCTCCTGAACACGAAACTAGTGCTCCTTTTGACCGACATCAAAGACTTTTCCAGATATACGCATGCGTGCACATTCAAATTGCATATGTTGCATATGGCACGTTGGGCGGACCCCTTCGATTTCGTTCAAAATCACAGGAATGATGCTCCTTGACCTCCTGAACACGAAAACAGTGCTACTTTTGACCGACATCAAAGACTTTTCCAGATATACGCATGCGTGCACATTCAAATTGCATATGTTGCATATGGCACGTTGGGCGGACCCCTTCGATTTCGTTCAAAATCACAGGAATGATGCTCCTTGACCTCCTGAACACGAAACTAGTGCTACTTTTGACCGACATCAAAGACTTTTCCAGATATACGCATGCGTGCACATTCAAATTGCATATGTTGCATATGGCACGTTGGGCGGACCCCTTCGATTTCGTTCAAAATCACAGGAATGATGCTCCTTGACCTCCTGAACACGAAAACAGTGCTACTTTTGACCGACATCAAAGACTTTTCCAGATATACGCATGCGTGCACATTCAAATTGCATATGTTGCATATGGCACGTTGGGCGGACCCCTTCGATTTCGTTCAAAATCACAGGAATGATGCTCCTTGACCTCCTGAACACGAAAACAGTGCTACTTTTGACCGACATCAAAGACTTTTCCAGATATACGCATGCGTGCACATTCAAATTGCATATGTTGCATATGGCACGTTGGGCGGACCCCTTCGATTTCGTTCAAAATCACAGGAATGATGCTCCTTGACCTCCTGAACACGAAAACAGTGCTACTTTTGACCGACATCAAAGACTTTTCCAGATATACGCATCCGTGCACATTCAAATTGCATATGTTGCATATGGCACGTTGGGCGGACCCCTTCGATTTCCTTCAAAATCACAGGAATGATGCTCCTTGACCTCCTGAACACGAAACTAGTGCTCCTTTTGACCGACATCAAAGACTTTTCCAGATATACGCATGCGTGCACATTCAAATTGCATATGTTGCATATGGCACGTTGGGCGGACCCCTTCGATTTCGCTCAAAATCACAGGAATGATGCTCCTTGACCTCCTGAACACGAAAACAGTGCTACTTTTGACCGACATCAAAGACTTTTCCAGATATACGCATGCGTGCACATTCAAATTGCATATGTTGCATATGGCACGTTGGGCGGACCCCTTCGATTTCGTTCAAAATCACAGGAATGATGCTCCTTGACCTCCTGAACACGAAAACAGTGCTACTTTTGACCGACATCAAAGACTTTTCCAGATATACGCATGCGTGCACATTCAAATTGCATATGTTGCATATGGCACGTTGGGCGGACCCCTTCGATTTCGTTCAAAATCACAGGAATGATGCTCCTTGACCTCCTGAACACGAAAACAGTGCTACTTTTGACCGACATCAAAGACTTTTCCAGATATACGCATGCGTGCACATTCAAATTGCATATGTTGCATATGGCACGTTGGGCGGACCCCTTCGATTTCGTTCAAAATCACAGGAATGATGCTCCTTGACCTCCTGAACACGAAAACAGTGCTACTTTTGACCGACATCAAAGACTTTTCCAGATATACGCATCCGCGCACATTCAAATTGCATATGTTGCATATGGCACGTTGGGCGGACCCCTTCGATTTCCTTCAAAATCACAGGAATGATGCTCCTTGACCTCCTGAACACGAAACTAGTGCTCCTTTTGACCGACATCAAAGACTTTTCCAGATATACGCATGCGTGCACATTCAAATTGCATATGTTGCATATGGCACGTTGGGCGGACCCCTTCGATTTCGTTCAAAATCACAGGAATGATGCTCCTTGACCTCCTGAACACGAAAACAGTGCTACTTTTGACCGACATCAAAGACTTTTCCAGATATACGCATGCGTGCACATTCAAATTGCATATGTTGCATATGGCACGTTGGGCGGACCCCTTCGATTTCGTTCAAAATCACAGGAATGATGCTCCTTGACCTCCTGAACACGAAAACAGTGCTACTTTTGACCGACATCAAAGACTTTTCCAGATATACGCATGCGTGCACATTCAAATTGCATATGTTGCATATGGCACGTTGGGCGGACCCCTTCGATTTCGTTCAAAATCACAGGAATGATGCTCCTTGACCTCCTGAACACGAAAACAGTGCTACTTTTGACCGACATCAAAGACTTTTCCAGATATACGCATCCGCGCACATTCAAATTGCATATGTTGCATATGGCACGTTGGGCGGACCCCTTCGATTTCCTTCAAAATCACAGGAATGATGCTCCTTGACCTCCTGAACACGAAACTAGTGCTCCTTTTGACCGACATCAAAGACTTTTCCAGATATACGCATGCGTGCACATTCAAATTGCATATGTTGCATATGGCACGTTGGGCGGACCCCTTCGATTTCGCTCAAAATCACAGGAATGATGCTCCTTGACCTCCTGAACACGAAAACAGTGCTACTTTTGACCGACATCAAAGACTTTTCCAGATATACGCATGCGTGCACATTCAAATTGCATATGTTGCATATGGCACGTTGGGCGGACCCCTTCGATTTCGTTCAAAATCACAGGAATGATGCTCCTTGACCTCCTGAACACGAAAACAGTGCTACTTTTGACCGACATCAAAGACTTTTCCAGATATACGCATGCGTGCACATTCAAATTGCATATGTTGCATATGGCACGTTGGGCGGACCCCTTCGATTTCGTTCAAAATCACAGGAATGATGCTCCTTGACCTCCTGAACACGAAAACAGTGCTACTTTTGACCGACATCAAAGACTTTTCCAGATATACGCATGCGTGCACATTCAAATTGCATATGTTGCATATGGCACGTTGGGCGGACCCCTTCGATTTCGTTCAAAATCACAGGAATGATGCTCCTTGACCTCCTGAACACGAAAACAGTGCTACTTTTGACCGACATCAAAGACTTTTCCAGATATACGCATCCGCGCACATTCAAATTGCATATGTTGCATATGGCACGTTGGGCGGACCCCTTCGATTTCCTTCAAAATCACAGGAATGATGCTCCTTGACCTCCTGAACACGAAACTAGTGCTCCTTTTGACCGACATCAAAGACTTTTCCAGATATACGCATGCGTGCACATTCAAATTGCATATGTTGCATATGGCACGTTGGGCGGACCCCTTCGATTTCGCTCAAAATCACAGGAATGATGCTCCATGACCTCCTGAACACGAAAACAGTGCTACTTTTGACCGACATCAAAGACTTTTCCAGATATACGCATGCGTGCACATTCAAATTGCATATGTTGCATATGGCACGTTGGGCGGACCCCTTCGATTTCGTTCAAAATCACAGGAATGATGCTCCTTGACCTCCTGAACACGAAAACAGTGCTACTTTTGACCGACATCAAAGACTTTTCCAGATATACGCATGCGTGCACATTCAAATTGCATATGTTGCATATGGCACGTTGGGCGGACCCCTTCGATTTCGTTCAAAATCACAGGAATGATGCTCCTTGACCTCCTGAACACGAAAACAGTGCTACTTTTGACCGACATCAAAGACTTTTCCAGATATACGCATCCGTGCACATTCAAATTGCATATGTTGCATATGGCACGTTGGGCGGACCCCTTCGATTTCCTTCAAAATCACAGGAATGATGCTCCTTGACCTCCTGAACACGAAACTAGTGCTCCTTTTGACCGACATCAAAGACTTTTCCAGATATACACATGCGTGCACATAGTCGTTTTGAGTCTAGAAGCTTCTAAAGAGGCCAATGTTTGGCTATACCCCGTAAGTGGTCTACTCTTTAGGCATACGAGTCAATGCAGAGGTCAACTTAACGGTCTCTCCTGCCTAAACTAAGAAAGATACAGAAACCCTGTTACCACCATTCGATAGTCCTTGAATGTATCTACAACTTAGAGGAAATTCAAGGTCTTGACGTTTTTGATCTGGCCGCCAGATGGCGCCAAATTTGACATATATTTGCGCCATCTGGTGGGCAGTTGTAGACGTTCGACGAAAATGCGGTTCTTACATGTTGTAGCCACGTCAATTCTGCATCGACTGACACTAGAAACTTGAAGATCAATTCAGTCGTTTTGAGTCTAGAAGCTTCTAAAGAGACCAATGTTTGGATATAGTACACCCCGTAAGTGGTCTTTAGGCATACGAGTCAATGCAGAGGTCAACTTAACGGTCTCTTGCCTAAACTACGAAAGATACAGAAACCCGGTTACCACCATTCGATAGTCCTTGAATGTATCTACAACACATAGGAAATTCAAGGTCTTGACGTTTTTGGTCTGGCCGCCAGATAGGGGCAAATGTGACATATATTTGCGCCACCTGGTGGGCAGTTGTAGAAGTTCGACGAAATTGCGGTTCTAACATGTTGTAGCCACATCAATTCTGCATCGAATGACACTAGAAACTTGAAGATCAATTCAGTCGTTTTGAGTCTAAAAGCTTCTAAAGAGACCAATGTGTGGCTATACATCCCTTAAGTGGTCTTTAGGCATACGAGTCAATACAGAGGTCAACTTAACGGTCTCTCCTGCCTAAACTAAGAAAGATACAGAAACCCGATTACCGCCATTCAATAGTCCTTGAATGTATCTACAACATATAGGAAATTCAAGGTCTTGACGTTTTTGGTCTGGCCGCAAGATGGCGCCAAAATCGACATATATTTGCGCCACCTGGTGGGCAGTTGTAGAAGTTCGACGAAAATGCGGTTCTATCATGTTGTAGCCACATCAATTCTGCATCGACTGACACTAGAAACTTGAAGATCGGTTCAGTCGTTTTGAGTCTAGAAGCTTCTTAAGAGACCAATGTTTGTCTATACACCCCTTTAGTGGTCTTTAGGCATACGAGTCAATACAGAGGTCAACTTAACGGTCTTTCCTGCCTAAACTAAGAAAGATACAGAAACCCTGTTATCACCATTCGATAGTCCTTGAATGTATCTACAACTTAGAGGAAATTCAAGGTCTTGACGTTTTTGGTCTGGCCGCCAGATGGCACCAAGCTTGACATATATTTGCGCCACCTGGTGGGCAGTTCTAGAAGCTCGACGAAAATGCGGTTCTAACATGTTGTAGCCACGTTAATTCTGCATCGACTGACACTAGAAACTTGAAGATCAAGTCAGTCGTTTTGAGTCTAGAAGCTTCTAAAGAGGCCAATGTTTGGCTATACACCCCGTAAGTGGTCTTTAGGCATACGAGTCAATGCAGAGGTCAACTTAACGGTCTCTCCTGCCTAAACTAAGAAAGATGCAGAAACCCGGTTACCACCATTCGATAGTCCTTGAATGTATCTACAAAACGTAGGAAATTCAAGGTCTTGACGTTTTTGGTCTGGCCGCCAAATGACGCCAAAGTTGACATATATTTGAGCCACCTGGTGGGCAGTTGTAGAAGCTCGACGAAAATGCGGTTCTCATATGTTGTAGCCACATCCATTCTGCATCGACTGACACTAGAAACTTGAAGATCGGTGTAGTCGTATTGAATGTAGAAGCTTCTAAAGAGACCTATGTTTGTCTATGCACCCCTTAAGTGGTCTTTAGGCATGCGAGTCAATTCAGAGGTCAACTTAACGGTCTCTCCTGCCTAAACTAAGAAAGATACAGAAATCCGGTTACCACCATTCGATAGTCCTTGAATGTATCTATAACATATAGGAAATTCAAGGTCTTGACGTTTTTGACGTTACCAAGCGAATAACATAGCTAAGGTCTCCAACGATTCCCCGATTCACGGACTACCTTCGCCAAGGTTCGTGACCTACAAGGTCATGACCTTCCAGGTCAATAGCAAGGTCAAACGACGGGAACCGCTCTGCACGCCGAAGTTAGCGACCGATTTCCAAAGTTAAGGTGTCAAACGATTCCCCGATTCACGGACTACATTCACCGAGGTTTATGACCCTCAAAGTCATGACCTTCCAGGTCAGCACCAAGGTCAAATCACAGAAAGCGCCCTACACGCCAAACTTAACGACCGATTACCAAAGTTAAGGTCTCAAACGGTCTCAAACGATTCCCCGATTCACGGACTACCTCCACCGAGGTTCATGACCTCCAAGGTCGTGACCTTCCAGGTCAACATCAAGGTCAAACGACGGAAACCGCTCTGCACGACAAAATTAGCGACCGATTACTAAAGTTAAGGTCTCAAACGATTCCACAGTTCACGAACTACCTTCTCCAACGTTCATGACCTCAAAGGTCATGACCTTCCAGGTCAACACCAAGGTAAAATGACAGAAAGCGCCCTACACGCCAAAGTTACCGGCCGATTACCAAAGTTAAGGTCTCAAACGAATCCCCGATTCACAGAATACCTTCACCAAGATTCGTGACCTCCAGAGTCATGACCTTCCAGGTCAACATCAGGCCAAACGACGGAAAACGCTCTGCAAGCCAAAGGTAGCGAACGATTCCCAAAGGTAAGGTCTCCTGACTAGTCTCGTATGCCTAAAGACCACATAAGGGGTGCATAGCCAAACATTGGTCTCTTTAGAAGCTTCTAGACTCAAAACGACTGAACCGATCTTCAAGTTTCTAGTGTCAGTCGATGCAGAATTGATGTGGCTACAAACATGTTAGATCCGCATTTTCGTCGAGCTTCTACAACTGCCCACCAGTAGGCGCAAATATATGTCATTTTAAGCGCCATTTGGTGGCCAGACCAAAAACGTCAAGACCTTGAATTTCCTATATGTTGTAGATAAATTCAAGGACTATCGAATGGCGGTAACCGGGTTTCTGTATCTTTCTTAGTTTAGGCAGGAGAGACCGTTAAGTTGACCTCTGTATTGACTCGTATGCCTAAAAACCACTTAAGGGATGTATAGACAAACATTGGTCTCTTAAGAAGCTTCTAGACTCACAACGACTGAACTGATATTCAAGTTTCTAGTGTCAGTCGATGGAGAATTGATGTGGTTACAACATGTTAGAACCGCATTTTCTTCGAATTTCTACAACTGCCCACCAGGTGGCGCAAATATATGTCAAATTTGGCGCCATCTGGCGGCCAGACCAAAAACGTCAAGAACTTGTAGTTCCTATGTGTTGTAGATACATTCAAGGACTATCGAATGGTGGTAATTGAGTTTCTGTATCTTTCTTAGTTTAGGCAGGAGAGACCGTTAGGTTGACCTCTGTATTGACTCGTATGCCTAAAGACCACTAAAGGGGTGTATACACAAACATTGGTCTCCTAAGAAGCTTCCAAACTCAAAACGACTGAACCGATCTTCAAGTTTCTAGTGTCAGTCGATGCAGAATTGATGTGGCTACAACATGTTAGAAATACATTTTCGTCGACCTTCTAGAACTGCCCACCAGGTGGCGCAAATATATGTCAATTTTGGCGCCATCTGGCGGCCAGACCAAAAACGAAAAGACCTTGAATTTCCTATATGACGTAGATACATTCAAGGACTATTGAATGGCGGTAATCGGGTTTCTGTATCTTTCTTAGTTTAGGCAGGAGAGACCGTTAAGTTGACCTCTGTATTGACTCGTATGCCTAAAGACCACTTAAGGGGTGTATAGCCAAACATTGGTCTCTTTAGAAGCTTTTAGACTCAAAACGACTGAATTGATCTTCAAGTTTCTAGTGTCATTCGATGCCGAATTGATGTGGCTACAACATGTTAGAACCGCATTTTCGTCGAACTTCTACAACTGCCCACCAGGTGGCGCAAATATATGTCAAATTTGGCGCCATCTGGTGGCCAGACCAAAAACGTCAAGACCTTGAGTTTCCTATGTGTTGTAGATACATTCAAGGAATATCGAATGCTGGTATCTTTCTTAGTTTAGGCAGGAGAGACCGTTAAATTGACCTCTGCATTGACTCGTATGCCTAAAGACCACTTACGTGGTGTATAGCCAAACAATGGTCTCTTTAGAAGCTTCTAGACTCAAAACGACTGAATTGATCTTCAAGTTTCTAGTGTCGGTCGATGCAGAATTGACGTGGCTACAACATGTTAGAACCGCATTTTCGTCGAATTTCTACAACTGCCCAGCAGGTGGCGCAAATATATGTCAAATTTGGCGCCATCTGGCGGCCAGACCAAAAACGAAAAGACCTTGAATTTCCTATATGTTATAGATACATTCAAGGACTATCGAATGGCCGTAATCGGATTTCTGTATCTTTCTTAGTTTAGGCAAGAGAGACCGTTAAGTTGACCTCTGAATTGACTCGCATGCCTAAAGAACACTTAAGGGGTGCATAGACAAACATAGGTCTCTTTAGAAGCTTCTACATTCAATACGACTACACCGATCTTCAAGTTTCTAGTGTCAGTCGATGCAGAATAAATGTGGCTACAACATACTAGAACCGCATTTCGTCCAGCTTCTACAACTGCCCACCAGGTGGCGCAAATATATGTCAACTTTGGTGTCATCTAGCGGCCAGACCAAAAACGTCAAGACCTTGAATTTCCTATGTGTTGTAGATACATTCAAGGACTATCGAATGGTGGTAACCGGGTTTCTGTATCTTTCTTAGTTTAGGCAGGAGAGACCGTTAAGTTGACCTCTGCATTGACTCGTATGCCTAAAGACCACTTACGGGGTGTATAGCCAAACATTGGCCTCTTTAGAAGCTTCTAGACTCAAAACGACTGAATTGATCTTCTAGTTTCTAGTGTCAGTCGATGCAAAATTGACGTGGCTACAACATGTTAGAACCGCATTTTCATCAAGCTTCTAGAGCTGCCCACCAGAAGCTTCTAGACTCAAAACGACTATGTGCACGCATGCGTATATCTGGAAAAGTATTTGATGTCGGTCAAAGGGAGCACTATTTTCGTGTTCAGGAGGTCAAGGAGCATCATTCCTGTGATTTTGAACGAAATCGAAGGGGTCCGCCCAACGTGCCATATGCAACATATGCAATTTGAATGTGCACGCATGCGTATATCTGGAATAGTCTTTGATGTCGGTCAAAAGTAGCACTGTATTCGTGTTCAGGAGGTCAAGGAGCATCATTCCTGTGATTTTGAACGAAATCGAAGGGGTCCGCCCAACGTGCCATATGCAACATATGCAATTTGAATGTGCACGCATGCGTATATCTGGAAAAGTCTTTGATGTCGGTCAAAAGGAGCACTAGTTTCGTGTTCAGGAGGTCAAGGAGCATCATTCCTGTGATTTTGAAGGAAATCGAAGGGGTCCGCCCAACGTGCCATATGCAACATATGCAATTTGAATGTGCACGGATGCGTATATCTGGAAAAGTCTTTGATGTCGGTCAAAAGTAGCACTGTTTTCGTGTTCAGGAGGTCAAGGAGCATCATTCCTGTGATTTTGAACGAAATCGAAGGGGTCCGCCCAACGTGCCATATGCAACATATGCAATTTGAATGTGCACGCATGCGTATATCTGGAAAAGTCTTTGATGTCGGTCAAAAGTAGCACTGTTTTCGTGTTCAGGAGGTCAAGGAGCATCATTCCTGTGATTTTGAACGAAATCGAAGGGGTCCGCCCAACGTGCCATATGGAACATATGCAATTTGAATGTGCACGCATGCGTATATCTGGAAAAGTCTTTGATGTCGGTCAAAAGTAGTACTGTTTTCGTGTTCAGGAGGTCAAGGAGCATCATTCCTGTGATTTTGAGCGAAATCGAAGGGGTCCGCCCAACGTGCCATATGCAACATAGGTATGCAATTTGAATGTGCACGCATGCGTATATCTGGAAAAGTCTTTGATGTCGGTCAAAAGGAGCACTATTTTCGTGTTCAGGAGGTCAAGGAGCATCATTCCTGTGATTTTGAAGGAAATCGAAGGGGTCCGCCCAACGTGCCATATGCAACATATGCAATTTGAATGTGCACGGATGCGTGTATCTGGAAAAGTCTTTGATGTCGGTCAAAAGTAGCACTGTTTTCGTGTTCAGGAGGTCAAGGAGCATCATTCCTGTGATTTTGAACGAAATCGAAGGGGTCCGCCCAACGTGCCATATGCAACATATGCAATTTGAATGTGCACGCATGCGTATATCTGGAAAAGTCTTTAATGTCGGTCAAAAGGAGCACTATTTTCGTGTTCAGGAGGTCAAGGAGCATCATTCCTGTGACTTTGAACGAAATCGGAAGGGTCCGGCAAGTTCACTTTAGGACGGGAAATCTGAATATCACTTGTATTTGCCTCTTGGCTTTGCTCAATAGGTTTATCGACTGTTTTTCGCCCTTTGGTCTAACAATGCCTCTGGTGCTTAAGTATATTGTTATTGCAGTATGTATAGCTAATGTCCTTCATAATTACGAAGCTGTCACGTGTAAAACGACTCCAAAAAGTGAGAAAAATTGCATGACCTTGAACGACCTTGAACTTTAGAGACTTCTCCTGAGAAAACTATGTGACTGCGTTAGATGCAAATTCGTTTTTTGTAAAGAACTACTGAGTCTTAATCATTTCTGAAATTTTCTTGAAATTTGATGAGGTCCGATTTTTCCGGGAAGTTTACTAACCAGAATATTGTACTAGTAAAACAAACGTGAATAACTTGGAAAATACTTAATGTCGGTAAATAAAAAGATGATTTTTGCACTTAGGAGCTCATGGTTTATCTGCTGTGCAATTTTCAGCCAAATCGAAGGGGTCCGCGAATGTGCACGCGAATCTGAATGTGAATATGATGCAACTATATGCACGTAGAAACGCAGCCAAATCTTGCGATTGCGACTACGAAATTCATTATTCTGGCCTCAGAGCCTGAAGCGAAAAATACAAGCATACCTATTTATTTCAAAAAGACTTCAGGTTTGTCGAACGGTGTTATGAGAATTTTGATAACAGTACTGCATAAGTTTTTCAGTGATGCCGCAAAAGTGTTGTATCTATCTTCTTTTATTGTGCAGTCGGCGGGACCGATTCAAAATTGAGTCGTTGCTACTAAAATAGCAGCATATGGCGACAGATGATGAACAGGAAAAATAGTTGCGTAAATTTAGACATAAACCACCCCCAAACCATGAATATCTTTTGAAGGCACTATAGACGACCATTAACTAACTAGATGTGATGAAGATCAAATGTAATGAATACGCTCATTTTACAAAATTACATGCAAGTACCAAAAAGTGATGTAAGTACTTATTCAACGGTCATTTTCAGCGCTCCCCGCTAACGTGACTTCAAGTTGAGATATTTGCGGCAAGGTACCGAATTGAGCAAAATGGTTTTAATTTACATTATAACTTGTTGTGTTTTGTCAGAAAATGGTCCTAACTCAGATTTTGTGGAAAAAGGTCATAATCTCCCTTTAAGCTTACCACAAACAAAGAGGCAACCAAAAGCCATCCTTAGACCATGTCATTTGCATTAAAAACGATTGAATTTGCGAATAAAACGTTTCGATTTGATTAGCATTAGCATTTATTCCCAATTGGCCTTCATAAAACTGTGCGTCGACCAGATCGTTTACTAGACAGGTTCCAGCACATCTACGCCTCACTCACTCTTCGTCTACGCTACTCGTAGTTAGCGCGACAGTTTTAAGCCATTGCCATGTTGGTCTACTTAAAAACTCGCAACCAGTGTGCGCCAAATTTGGCAGCTCCCTATTTCACAATGTTTTCAAGACGTCGCTTGGTCACTTCACCTCCTCCCGGTTCCGCTTTCATCACTAATGTCTCTCAGAATTTGCTGGTAAGTCGCTTTGAGAGCAGAGTCACTGACTGGGAGAGCTCCACTCTACCGTATTCAACGTCTGAATCAGTGAGCTCTGCTGTCACTTGCGTGACATCTGTGACATCTTTCTGCGACACGAGCTCAAAGACTGTCTTGATGACCTCCTTTGTTCCGGCCACGGACGGGCAACTCAGAATTGCTGAACGATCTGCGTGATCCTGATAAAGATGTTGCAGCGCTGATGCTGCATTTTTTTTTTGGCTTTCGGGACCTTTTTTCGTACGTATTTTAGCGGCTTAACCGGTGTGGGTGATACCCGAGAGCTACCAACACGGTCGATTGTGGACGGCCAATACGGGGTGCCAGCTAAATAGTTTATCTGCTTTATGTCACGCAGCACAATAAACAGTGTAAACAAGACTCGTGCAGCGGCTGCATTCTTTTTAAGGTGAAAACTGATTCTTTTCGGGATCCCGGGATTGGCGGAATTTCGGGATCGGGATCGGGATTAAAATCCCGCCGGGATCCCGGGATCCCGATCCCGGGATTGCAATCTCTAGCAGCGACCCGTATCGATCGGTGAGGGCGGCGCCGGGGCTATCAGACGGGTCACTGCGCGGACCAGAGGGCCTCTCACCAGTCTGGAGTCGTGACCAGAGAACCCCTTACCCGTCTGGAGTCGAACGTTCCTCTTGTCCGGGAGGACAGAGTTCCACATACTCCTCCCCAAGAGGACGGAGAGTCCTCCGAGCGATTTCTCGGAATAGGAAGGTTTCTCCGCCCCGCCCCATGTCATGTGGACGGGAAGGGCGCGGCGCTCGACTGGCGGACCGCCGGCTGGGCCGCGGAGCCAGGACCGCCCCCGCCCCAGGATGCGATCCTAATTGGTTTGGCTACGCCCACCCGCGCGCTGGAATGTGCCGTACCATCCGCGACAGCAGACCGTTAAAGGGAGTGTAGCCGGCAGCAGACATGGGAGGTAACAACAAAATATACGTCAGTACCACTTCTTCACATAGGCACCTGACGCCTACAGAGAGCTCCAGTACAGCAGTAAGACTGAATATATGCTCATTTTACACCAAAAAGATGGTGCAGAAGAGCAATATTAAGTGGAGGTTCCTGGTTTATATAGCGCCTTCACCGTTTATTACCTTTTCGGGGCCAAAGCTTAGCTGTGAACGTCGACATTCAGAGTTCATTTCATGCCTTTAATGGCAGCACGCTTTTCATGCGGACATTGCCATCTCATTTTATCCACACGAGTAATTTTTACATTTTGAATTGTTGTGCTATATATAATCCTCGGAGGCCATCAGCCGCACCCAGCGAGGCCAATGGAAGAGCGGCCATCTTTATGGTCCACACCCCGCTGCTCCGAGGGCGGGAAAGTGGCAGCTCTAGCGGCTGAGATGACAGCGATTGGATCCGTTTGGAACATGATGATCTCGGACGAGTCTAGTTCGATCGGAGCCGCTCAGGCGTGGCAGTGGCTGTCCAAAACGCGCCTGAAAAATGACGGCCACTCGGACGTCTTCACCTCATTTATCGTCCAAATTTGCATCTCCTTATCAGCAGAGAACACCCTCCCGAGTGAGTAGCATCCTTTGACGGCTCTGGAGGAAAAATCCCGCTATATAGTCATGCCTTTGTCTTCCCTTAGCTGAGGCTATTGACCGGGCGGAGAAGTGAGGCCTGCTGCTCCTAACATCATTTGTTTGCGTGTTGCGGGGGGTAATTAAATCCCGAAATCCATTCGGGTCGATCGCTCCCAAGAGATGCATACACAGATTGACCACATTTATCTATGCCGGCGTCAGGGAAGTCAGGGCAAAGTGAACGGAACACTTCTCTTCAAAAGCACCGCACATGCCGCTTTAGGCTTCGCTGTCACGAAAATGACAACATGCCAGCGCAGACGGCTCTACGGTGCTCTGCTTTGACCGTCTTTGTCCATCCCTAATCTCCGCGCGGCAGTGACCTGAGCGCTCTCCCGGCCCGTGACCGTCTCTGACCCCGGAGCACGAGTCCGGTGACGAGCGCCCGGCGCAGTGACACAAGCTGTCGGCCCGTCAGAAGCTGAAGGTCCCTGCCGGCGGCCACGGATAATCACCTGTCCGGAGCGGCGGCTATCGCCAGCTCGGCACATCACCGACAGCGGCATCGGTCAGAGACGAACGTCCGACGATTATCGATACTGACGACCCCGGAGACGGGAGGGGCCTCGGACGATAACGGGGCCCAGGGGCCTTTTACGGCATAATGAGTCCATCTATCGCTACCGATTCGCATCAAAGGCATACGACCTGATTTTATAGCGGGGAGATGATTTTAATTCGCCCGCTGATGAGGACTTGTTGATTTTTAGAGCTGATGGGAGGCCGGTCTGGAGTCTGGACTAGTTTGCGTCGTTCGCTGAAGCGTGGGGTTTTCAACTACACGACTATTTATGACTGTTCCGCCGGCCAGTTTCGCTCACGACCTCGAGCGTGAGAGTAAAAATTTGCCCCTTCGTGACTGTGGGCACTCAGAACAAAGCACCTGGTCACGAACATAACTCAACGAAATTTCAGCGACTTACTTGTAGAAGAATCAAATATTCAAATGTGCAGTGGCACCAAACATGTTCGCTAATTTTACGCATGCTTACTAGGCACCTAAAATTGTTACCAATGGATTGTAGATAAGCGTCCTGGGAAGAATGTTGTGAATACACAAAAAGGCAATATGACGCCACAGAAATGAGGAAGCGTAAGCAATGGCAGACGCACCGAGGGAGCAAATGTCACGTCTTCCATAAAAATTAATGTTTTATTATACGAGCACGGGCAGTGCATAAATAGAAACAAGCGAACAACTTCACCAGTTGCCCTCACTGTCCAACTTTCCGGCTAGATCAGCTTATGAAAACTTTAATGATAAAAGTGATGACTTCAAAAGACGTCTTATTAATTCGTGTTACACGTAGCAGTCATGCAGTAATTAATAATGTTTTAGCTACACTACCGCACAACTTCACGAATAAAACTGAGGCGAATATTAACTCTGCCCTTACGCCTTCCGTGAAGTCGGGCCTGCCTTGGCTCGGTCACCTTACGAGAGCCGCGGCCGGCGCCGGTTCAGCGCGGTTAAATGTCGCGTCGCCGACCCTCTCCTTATCATGCAGTCTGCTCCAAGTTCAGGCCGGCAGTTTGCTGATCTCCAGCTGGGCAGGGCGGCGTTTCGCCGCGCCGCGTCGGCGCCAGAGCCAGAATAGACACCCGCGGGCAAACTGCCGCTCTGAAAGGGCGATGAGACGCCGCCCGGGGCGGACTCTCAGGTCACAGACGGTGCCGACAGAGCGGACGACATCCTGACCCCCCCGGAAACCGTCCATGTTTCAGACCGACGACGGTGTCTGTCGGCGGCGCTTGAGACCGACGGCCGTGTCTGGATTGACTCCAAGGCGTTACGGGAAGCTAACGGCGACTTCTGGCGACACAAAGCCAGACGACGGTCGCTCAGAAGCTCCGGTGTCGTCGTTTGGCGGCTTTATATCAGATATGGTGATGTCCTCTTACAGTGAAGAGCCGCAAAGACCTCAGCAGCCGGAGTCGCCGCACAAGTAGATGCAGTGAGTGGCTCAGTGCTAATATGGACATAAGAGAGCCGCTAAGTGACCACTCTAACAATGGATGTGGATACTTTCAAGATTGAATGTCATTTAGTGGAGTTTTCTAGTCACATCCCTTGCTGAAATGTACGTTTAGGGCTTTTACGAGCCAACATGTTCTTCCTTGATGGAATATCAATAACCGCCTAATGGCTGTCTGCAGAGGTGCCGCATAGGTGCTGCCCCGCGCCCCTGCACGGATCTAGCCGGCCGGGGACGCGCTGAATTGCAAATTTATACAAGAACCTGTCAATCACTCAGCCGTTGACGAGACACAGTACACTCAATAGGCCACGATACAGGGTGGGACAGGGCTGTCCATGTGTTTTGAATCTCAATGGTGTTGAATCTGGGATCCCGTTGGCTTGTACCGTCTCAGGTCAATCCCAGGTAACGCGGCCCGATCTAACGCGGTGCGATCTATCGGCAGCGCGACTCTTTGTCTTTCTGTGAAATTTATGGCGTGATATTACCTCGTACGAGCCTATATATCGGCCCAGCGATTGATCCTGGTAAAAGGTAACACCACCATGGTGCGGCGGAACGACCACAGGCTCGCCACCGCTTCACACCAAGAATGGACTATCGACTCGGACGGAACATTCTGTACACATGTCCATGGCCTGCCCGCATGCAGGGTTTGAGGTGCAGGAGCACGTCGATCGGTTAAAGGTGGCCGACTTATATGACGAGCTCGTGCGGGCCGTACGTGACACATGCCGTCCATTAGACGCCGCGTGTCCGTCAGACCACACGCACGTGTCATCGCGCACGTCGCCACGTGTCATATTTGGACCGGTCACAGTGACACTGACACATTTCTGAGCTAGAAATACCTGGCCAGCCCACTCTCCCGCCTACACCCTGGCCGTTGCTGCCGCAACAGAAATCAACACTGCAGCGGAGTCGTCTTCACTGTCGGTCCAGATTACTTCACTAATACGGGCAGGCAGGTTCAACCTCAGGTGACATCTTCGAAAATATATAGTTTCGGCTTTTTATTGGCGGTGGGCAACAAGAGAATGATGGAACAACGGGCTCCGTTTTAGACCATAGGTCACGAGCTGGTGAACGGCTTGATGCTACGATCGCTAACGGCGACGGTGGAAGCGCATTAACGATGATGAGACGTTCGATCCAAGTTATGAGGGCCGATTGTATTTAAAATGATGGCCCTGCAATCAATCACCATTTATTAGTAGGCAGGCTGGCGGTGCTTATTGGAAGTCATGCAGCCACTAATAATTGTGAGTGATATGGCGGCGGCGCGTGCCACGAGGCAGCTACCCAAGTTAGCCTCGGTCCCCGGGGGATATTGGTAATTGATAATGCGCTGCGGGCCGCGGCCACCCGCTATTACGAATGCTCGGCTTCAGGCCTCCATGTTTACGATGTCACACACCACGATCAAAGAGGCCGGTGCCTCGCGCTGTCACGAACCAGGCGTTATCAAATCAAACCGTAGCACCGAGATGTGATAGGTCTCCGAGCTATGGTTCCTCTCACAGAGCCGCCACAATCTATGTTTGTGTTTGGTGCAGCCTTAGCGGTACCAAAATGCGGCGTCGATTCGTCACAAACCTATCACTCTGTTGAGAATCAGTCCCTCCTGATATAGCGCCGAGTGGAGCACATTTTGGCATAAACAGGACACCGTCCAATCTGCCCACAGGTCCTGGAAATAGCATTCACCGAAGCGCCACAGATTCAACGACGGTCTCCGAGGGCGACCCCCAAGTCCGCGGGGTGTATGTGTCGCGTGTAGGCGGCGGGCACGGGCGGCGACTCTGCCAACACACGGCGACCACCGAGCGACGCGCCACGGGTGCAGCGAGATGTTTGCAGGGTCACGAAGCCGGTCGATTGGGCTGGAGACCGCCCTCACCCTCGCTCCCCGACCCAGTTTGGCGACTCTTCGGGTTCCACTTGCATGACCCGGACGTGCGCTAGGAGGGGGCTGGATGATCCTCGGACATATTTACGTGCACAGTTCGACGCGGCGATGAATGCGGAAGAAGACAAAACTACATAAATCTCATTTGATTTGAATTTTAAGCCCAATGCTTTTCATGTTATCCAAAAAAAGGCCGTTTCTCAGGTCCTCACATTTTTATTTCTTTTCGCCTTTTTCTGGAATTGCTTTTAAAGACATCGTAATTTCAAGTTCGCTAGCTCCGCCATTTCCATCGCTTCATTACAGCCAACTAATCACCTTTTCCCGCCATATAGCACTTGATTGCCGGTTGTATCAACGGTTATGGCCCATCATGAGCGCAATCTCTGTCGCTGATGATTTCACAGCAGTCCTTTTCCATGAACATAAACTCTGAACTTCCGTGACATCCTATACTAAGTGACCCGGTAAATTCAGAACTGTCCCCTTTCACGTCAAAGTGACAAGCTGCAAAGTCGCACGCCGCCGTTTGCGAAAGCGTGTAGGCTCGATCACACATAAAGGCGACCGGAAAAACATTTCTGGAGTTTGAGCGATTGGCCTGTTATTCTCTACGTCTGAGGAGAGGTAATAGGGAAACTTTGCTGCCGTCAAAAAAGTTGACGACTCTTGAGTGAAACTAGCTGTTTGGGATTTAAGCAGAAGCGATGCCTTCGGTCGTTCGGAGTCTGTGCTGATCGGTTCTGATCAGTTCAGAAGTGAGTGACGTCTTATTCGTCATGTTGTGTGAATTAAATGTTTTCTGCAGCCAAAGTCACTCCGGCAGTCAACTTTTTAGTCTCAGGCCCTGAGCACCGAACAGTGAACAGTAATAACTGTCTGCCATTCATTGTTACATTTAAGCACTGTGAGACAAATATTAAATGCTTAAGGATCAATCTTTTTTAACCCGCGCGGGGCTGGGGTCTCCAGCCGAACGCGCGGGGCTGGGGGGGGGGGGGTAAATTTTACCCCCCCCCCCCATCTCCCGAACTAATGATCCGATTTGGAAAATTCAAACGCCAATCGAAAGCTCTCATCACGAACTACTAAAAACATGTACTTAATTTAAAGTTTGAGGTCAAGGTCAAGGTCAGGTCAAGGGTACAAATTGCAAGTTTCTACAGTATCGGCCTTGCACCGTAGTTACCGAAGAATGGAGTCATGGACTGAGACTGATCGCCCAAAACGTGTTCTTAGGCTACCAAGACAATATTCGTTGCATACAATATCATTCAGAGGTCAAGGTCAAGGTCAGGTCAGGTCAGGTCAGGTCACCAAAAAACAAAATATAGAAAAGGGCATGTGAGACACATGTTTTATGGGTCATTTTACTCATAGAATTCAATAGGCACACTCAATAAGTGATATGGACCACCTCTGGATGAATTTCAGGTCGAGGTCAGGTCAAGGTCAGGTCAAATGAGGTCAAATTTTGAAGTTGGTTGTTAAGGCCTAAAAAGGTGTCTATCTGATGCAGTTTTTCACGGCGAATCGAATGGTGCTATTTTTGTTTCCGTACGAGGTCTAGAACTTCCAAAAAAGTTATTTTTCAAATTTTTTGTGTGTCGTGACGTCATAAAAGTTTGAATAACTCCCACATTTTTGAACCGATTCTTCTAAAATTTGGTATGTAGGTGCACATAGACCACTTCTCTGACATATATTCCGGTTTTTTCGATAGACTCAAAATTTTGGATTTTATGATGATTTTCCCAAAAAAGTCAGTTTTTTGAAAAAAATTAGGCCAAAATCCAAAATTTTTAAAAAACCGAGATGGCCATTTGATAGACAAAGTAAAATTACGTATAACCTTTTTTGTTACGTCTTGATTCCTTTAAAAATGAAGATGTTAGCGGCGTTTGAACTTTTGCCGTTTTTGAGGCGAAAATGGCGAACATGACGTCACTAAAACGTCAATTTCTCAAAAATTTTCCGACCGATTTCGCTCAAATTTTCAGGGAACGTGTCAAATTGATGTAAGAAAAGGTACTGAAACTTTGGCGGCGCTGCGCGCCGCCGTTTTTGAGATATCGCAAAAATTCGCGAGGGGGGGTAAAATTTACCCCCCCCCAGCCCCGCGCGGGTTAATTCATTTCCCGTTTGAATCAGTGTAATTAATCTGCAGGCTAGGTGAAGCTTTGAGTAAGCATTTCAACACTGAAACGTAATATTTACAAGATATATACAATCAACCATTTAAAATCAAACAATGATGGCCCACTTAAACACTTTCTTAAAAACATGAAGCACATGGCAGCAGGGCACACAAAGCGTACCGCACGGCGGCGGGGGCCAACGATCAGCGGGGCGGTATGGGAATGGTGGGTCATGCTCTTGGCGCGACGTTCAAAACATTTGCCGGCTTCGCCGCAAGCTAGAGGACAGCCCACGGAGCTTTAGTGCGACCAGAGATCGGGATAATGCAAGAGCAAGGAACTTACTTGTGGTGTCCAGATCGGCTGACGCGATGGAGATGAGAAAGGTCACCAGCAGCGCTGGAGAGGTCATCAGCTTCGGAAGCATGGTGAGGTGAGATGGCGGCCCGTCCGGCCTGCCGTGGACCTCTTGACGGAAGCCTCCCAGCAGTCTCGAAGCAGAAAACCACAGGTCAGTCCACGAAGCTGGCCAGCTTCTTTTCCTTCGTCCTGATACTTAGGCCTTCACTGATTTCACAGTGAGCTGAGTGTCCTATGCAGATCACCGGCTAGCCCATGTCTGCTCTGACTGTAGCACAGATGACTCGGAGGTAGGTCCGCACCTTCAGCTGGCTCTGTGAGCCTCCTGACCACTGCAGGATCTGACAGATGGACCGGTGTACACTCAGCGGCAGCCTGAAACAGAGACAAACCGGTCAGTGGGAGCCGAGGGGACGGCATTACAACTGCAGGTCTGCACAGTACATCGGCATTACGCCCTATATGGATGTCATCAGCGGCGAGCGTCACACAAAGTCGACCGGTCGGCTGCAGCGGTGAGCAAGAGACAGAGTTCTACGAGATGTGATTACACGGTGAGCGAAGTCACTTGTTGGATTCGATTTAGACGGTATGTGTGCTTTTGGATCCAAAATTGAAGGACTTTAGAACGGCATGAGCTGTAGCAAGGTGCTTGGGTTTGGTCTAGCTCCAATCACACAAGGGACACGAACCAAAAGTAAACAGATAGCGCCACACACACATCCACGTGGAGGGTCGCCCGGGAAGACGCACTGCCCGCCCGGTCGGCCGCCATTTACCCCGTTTACATGAGTCATTCAGCCTAAACGGAAATATCCGATTAGCCAGGGAACGGAAAAATGCGTTTCGGTGGCCCCGTTTACATGAGCCTTATCGGAAAAATCCGTTCCGGAACGGATAATTCCCTTTACGCCGGCAGCCCGAAAAATACGGATATTTTGCGCATTTTTACATGTCTGGCGCAGCTCCTATCAAGCATTATTTGTGCTTGTTTTAGGCTTAATTTACTTGATTCTTTAAAGTTTTGTGTGTAGAATTGGAAATAATCATGGCACAAGCCATTATTTTACTTGTGTGCTGTAAAAGAAGTGTGATTAACTGTCAGAAAGCAAGAAAACAATTGAGGCCTTGGACAACATTGAAGAGCACATCTTGATCTATATTGAAAGTCTTTTTGGTTTCAGAAAAAGGCTAGGACAGCTCATAATAGTCATAGCTCATCATGATGGACCTCCAGTAAGTTGACAAAATGAAAATGCATGAAAGGATGTGCAGGATGGTGCCACACTTCAGAAAACATTGGTTTGAAAGTGGGTGGTGCGGGATTATGTATACATTTTTGGTTGACACATTTGAAGCACTTGAATATTCCAGCATTTTATTTTCATTTTTTGCTTTTAGCTGCTCAGTTCTTCAAAGACAGGGGTCAGATCAGTACTAGGTGAATTGTTTAGTAGATGTGACATGTGGGTGCATTGCTTGACTGTCGGATGCAACACAGTATCCATCATTTCCATGTGTTTTAGTCATAAAAGAAATTACATCTACTCACCACCAAACTTTAAGACACTATCAGTGCGATTTTCAAAATGCATAGAATAATCCACTCTAAATCACACCAGGTAAGATGTGAAGATGAAGTCCGAGTGGTACCTATGTGGTTTGGTAGGTTGGTTGACCTTGTAGATTGGTAGGAAGTAGTTTGGTATAATAGGTTGTAGGCATGTAGGTGCATTTGTAGGATGGTAGGTTGAAAGTTAGGTAGGTAGGTAAGGTTAGGTATGATTCTACAAATTCCACAAAGCTTGCCAGTTGCCTGCTTCCACCATGCGAGATTAACCAAACTTTCAGAGACCTTCCCACCAATGAAGAATCTACTTCTTTGGAACAATAAGGTGAACATTTAAATATTGGTGGGGGGGGGGGGGGGGCAGATGGCAGTGTCACTGAGTAAATTTGGCTGTGTGTCTTGTGTATATTTTGGCATGCAGCCAAGATACTGTCCCAACCAGCCTGCGTGCCCTGCCGTCTGGTGGCTGTTCGCTGAAGCATAAGTTATCTGAATCACTGCTAGGAAGTTTGAAGTACCTAGGTAGAGAAAATTTTTGGGAGCATGTACTAAAGCAAAAGAAATCAAGCATCATATCCAGTGTACCAAGCACTAAATGGCACTAGCATGCTGTTCCAAGTGGGCGTGGCTATAGGGAGTGACTGGCTGGGAAGGCTATGTTGGTTGCCCTGGAATTGAACCCTGATTGTTGAATCTAAGAAATAAGGAAATTACCCCTAAACTAGAATGCTTCCCTTTTGAAGCATAGGACGTTCTTCTCAACACTTATGTAGGTACTTTATGAATCTGCCACAATGGCGCGAAATCAGGGGCAAAAAGTGGATTTCATTGTCATTAGACCTACCATTCAAGATAAATATGTATTTTGATGTGTAAACTAAAAAATTTCATCTATAAAACATGCATATTCATGTCATTTTCTGCTAGATGCGCAAAAAATCCGTTTAGGCCTGACGTCCTAAACGGATATTTCCCATTAATTCATCGGATATTTCCGTTCCGCGTAATCGTCATTTTTGCGCGCCCAAACCAGTTTACATGAGTCGAAACTTGCGCACTTTTCGCTAAACGGAAATATCCGTTCTAAACGTCATTTTCGCTGACTCATGTAAACGGGGTAATTGTGCCCCTATTGTGGTGCAGGACTCAGTGGCGACATATTGCCGTGCCACTCCAGAGCCGATAGTGTCCTATCAGGTGTCACTCGCCGGCAGCTTATCGCCGCGTAATGACCCCCTGATCACATACACTGCCGGGCACACACAGACAGACACACACGAGGTGGCTATTTGCGGCGGTCGGCGCCGGTCAACGGCGGCGCTGAGATAGTATCGGACCCAGTTTCGGCCGGACGGCAAGGCGGTTCGCTTGGCCGCACAGGTCGGCAGAGGAAAATATACGGGCCAGATAGGAAATGGTTGGCGAGCAAGGCTAGCGTTCCAATGCGGGAGCACATCCGGGATTGGAAAGTATCGTACACTTTGAGCAAGCGTGTGTAGTATAAGATCACAGAGGCAGAAGTGAGAGATGAAAGGTTCTTTAAAGCGATATTTGAACATAGTAGGCTTCACATTGGCCGGCAACGCTGCACTGTCCAGCTTTGCCATCGCTTTGAACTATTCGGCAATCGACGCACGCGTCGTGCTTTGGAAGGATATTCGTCAATTTGAAGTGCATCTATCGATAAGCAAAACCATTTTACGTCAAACCGTTTAAATTAGCCTGAGATATTAAAAATTTCACCTCTGGAATAGATCGTCCGTCCATGAATTGTAAGCCGTTGTTGCATCATCGACAAAGCTGTGCGTTTCTACATTCCATTTCTGATGGATGTCATCCACAGCAGCTCCATCCATCACACCCGTCTCAGCTCTCCCAATTACGCGTCAGAACCATCTGTCGATTTGCCGGGCAGCTCCGACCGTTTCGGTAAAAACTCCGTCGGATGTAGCCGCTTGCAACACCTCGAACAAGGCCTGTGTCTCTCACTTCTCAGCCGACAGACCACCAGGAGGAACAGACGTGGCAGCCGCGCCGATCAAAGCCCGCTGCAGTCAGCGGGCGGCCAGCACGTGTTCGCTACGTTGCAAACTGTTGCTTACGTTCGCTCGTAGGCTGAGGTCACGGCCAGAGAGGCGCTGCCCTCATGTTTGAATGGAACACGATGAACGGCGGCTGGCGGATGAATGGACGGTCAGGATGACACATCCATTCGCATGTGCTTAGAGCAGACAGTTGGGTTTTCCTGCGCTGTCTTTCTGGATTTAACTGACGCAATGCGTTAGCCTAATTTGCTTCTAAATCCCAGAATTCCCTAGCTTGTTTTTATTGTATTTAGACGATGTCTGCACCGAAATCCCCTGGCTACAGCTCATGACAACTGAGACATCTATGTCTTGATCTTACAGCCTCGTAACAGATCTTATTTATGCATTATTCGGAGAGCTCTGATGTTTCGTGGCTCGACGCGGCGTGTCATGGGGCGTTGTCATGACAACTTGCATACGCTGCACAGCAGCATGCAGGATTGCAGAGGGAGGCGGCACGCGCTGCAAGCTCTGTGGGAGGGGCTATTCTGGGCGGGTGCCGGCGTGGCACCATGTGTTCCGGTTGATGGCTTTGATCTCAAGATAAGCTCGGATAAGTGGCAGCCGCCTCATGACTCCGACCGACGGCGCTCGGCCGCATAATGTCGACTATTCAAAGGCTGCACTCGTTCCGACATTTTCATGTGATCCATATATGCAGGGTGTACGCTGTGCAATAGATGCCGCATGTATAACATTGGAGTATGAAGTGCCCTCCCGCGATGGTGGCAGCGAAATACGGCCGGACATAAGGTTTCGCCAACGGGTGGTGTTGACCGCTGAATTAGCAATGCGGTGACCGCGACTAGTGGCACACAAATAAGGCTGATATTTATCGATCTGCGGGATATTTATCAATTAGAAATGCTGCACGCATCCGGTCGTAATATTTGACCTTAGCATGACATTTGACGGTTGAGTTCAATACAATGTATGTATGCATGTAATGTATGCATGCAGCATGCCAGCTTGCATAATTTTGTATGATACAAGATTAAGAAGACAGATGCCAGTTGGTTGACTGTCGCCATGCCTGCAACGATTTATTGTCAAGATGCGGCTGTTCCTGAATTTATGGTTCAGAAGTTCAATCGACATCAGCTTAGCTAAACATGATTTGGGTTTAACTGATTTTCCGATAGCGGTAAATTTACAGCCAAACCAGCTGGTTACTTTATTGAAGTCCAGTGCAGCTGTATACCTGCGGTACTATGCACTTGCAGCCCATGGAAGCGTGGGCCAAGAAGTCCGTGGACTATGAGAGGCGGCTTCATGAAAGAGCACAGCTTGGATGATGGGGAGCTGCGCCTGCACGATGCACGCCGAACACTGCACAGTGCAGAGTGCAAAATTGCATAATGAACACCCAAATCAGCTCTAAATAGCATTTTCTGTATTTCCTGACGAATGGACTATTGCTAATTGTCTAACCAATAGCATTAAGTACGTTTCGACGAGGAAACTGTTAGTATTTAATTAGATCACTGTCAGTAATCAAAATCTATTCCACAAGTTGATGGCTGCCGAAAAATTGTTCCTATCTGCACACTGCCATTTCGAAGTTCGCTAAGCCTCAATGTCTATTCAGGGCCATTCGTAGCGGCACCAGCTGATCAAACGACCTTCGTCTAATTACACTACATACAGGCTCACGAAGTTCTCTGACGTCACCGAACAGAACTGTCCCGGACATACATGCACCAGTGCGCTACCGTCGCGTTTCCAGTGATCTCATTATGCTCCCGCAAGCGAGCAGGTCACGGAACCAGACGTGAGACCGACTGGCCTCTCCAAATCTCATTTCAAAAGTTAGCTGCACCATTGATGAATGACAGAGTAGTCGTTCAGCGATTGACCCGGGTTCTGAGACGTTTATTAACGACATTCGGAAGGCCACCTCCTCTGGAGAGAGAGGAGCGACTCGGGTGGGCTCTCTCCAACCCCCCCCCCGCCCAGTGCCGACTTCCGGCGCGTCGCGCACCATTTGTATCCATCGCGCCGGTTATGTCGATGGGCGAATTACGATGATTGGCGGAAGCGTCAGTCACCATCGGCTCTGTCAATTAAAATTAGCCACGCGTAGGCGTGTTGGCAGCTGGCTGGGCGGTACCGCACACTCCCATGCTCTGCCTGCTGAGAGTTCGGCACAGCGGGTCATGCGAGGTCAGCCGAGGTCACGTCAGGCTCTCTCCTGCTCCGACTGAAAGCGCAGCGATACTGCATCTCGGATACAGTATCTGGCTTGACTATCACCGCACAAATCTCGACCGCTCGGCGGCGAGCGATTGTGAGTCACCTGTCACGACCAGTTCCCACAGATCTAGCGTGTCCGGTGCTGAAGTTGAGCTCACTGACCATGTTTCGAGCCATTGTCGTCCCAGACAACGATCTGCGACTCCTGTTGCAGCGGCGGTGTCGCCTGCTTCCTGGCGCCGGGCCGCCGTTCCGCCGCCGCTGCCGTTGTCGAGGCGGCGGCGGGCGATGACAGTTTCACCGAGCTCTGTCGCTGCACGACACGGCGCCGTCACCCGGTGCTGGAGGGAGGAGGCGCGGGCGAGCCGTGCCGAGTCGTCCGTCAGGCCGGTCAGGTGACATGGCTACTGTCCGGGCGACCCGAGCGGTCCTGGCCGCCGTCCAAACAGCCCCCCGGGTGGGAGCGTGCAGGCCAGGCCGCCCGACCCGCAACCGGCCGCCGTCGGGCGCGCCTACTGCATGGTGCATAGTTGGTTCGTCCGACGGCCAACATGGATTGTGATGAGAACCGGAGATGGTGTGGTCCATGGTCCGTTGGTCCGGTGAAGAGTGGTCTGTAAACGTGACAAACTGTCCAGCTCTTTACTGTGTGGTCTGTGCTGGCCTAGAGGCAACGTGAGTAGTGGCAAGTTCATTTGTCACTGAAACTGCGAGAAATAGCATGTTTTCGGAGGCGATCCCTCACCAGTAGCTTATTTAATATTTAGGGTGGCCGGGTGATTTTTGAGCCCGGTCTGATGGTCATTCCGCGCCCACGAAAGGGATCCTCGCATTGACTGGTAATGACTTTACTGTGGTAATGACTGCTATATGATGAAACTCATTTTTAAATAAATAAATAAATGCGTCAGTGCCTGTGAGCGAACAATTCAACATGATGAAAAGTAAAATTGAATTAGGCTAATGCAAGAGCCTGAATAAAAAGCTTTAATAAAACTATAATTTGAGATATTAGTTCGCATTATGGCTTGGCCTGCATGGGTACCAGCTATTACAGCTTTTTTAGTCCATCACAGCCTATATTATGCCTAT
Organism: Amphibalanus amphitrite; assembly: GCF_019059575.1. Lineage (NCBI taxonomy): Eukaryota > Metazoa > Arthropoda > Thecostraca > Balanomorpha > Balanidae > Amphibalanus > Amphibalanus amphitrite. Next base: position 166,920 of record NW_024881944.1, on the reverse strand, counting down.
ATAGATTCCCACACACAGCGCAGTTTCTAACGTTTACTCGTTTTTTTTTTTTTGGCACGTTTGTCTCCAACACAGATATATGCTGTTTGCCGTCCTCGCCGACACTGATTTACCTAATTTCCCGGTCTACCTTCCGCCCAGTGAGTGTCGCGCTCACTCGACACTGAGCCTGTTTTTAGAGCGGCGGCACCGGCTCTCGTTAGCACGCGCTACGTCCCTCCCAAGTGGCCCGTTATGCCGCTCACACAATACACAGTACCCAGCTCGTGCACGCCAAAGGACAGCTGATCCGAAAATGGACCGGGCTCACCCGTTTTATAAAGTCCGAAACGTGTAAACACCCTGATGAATTCCCCACGCGTGTCCAGCGTCACGTCACGTCGTCAGGGTTTTAATGGCCTTAAAGCCAAGAACGGATAAAAGGGTGAAACTGATTTACTGCACAAGGTTAAATCCAAAAGCACGGCGAATTTAACAAAATGAAAATATATGAGGCTTAGCATTTTCCGTAGTATGGGAAGAATGGTCGAAGAAGCTTAGAAGCCCGGTGGTGGTATAATCAAATAAAATACTTGGTCGGACTTAAATTTGTATTCTAATGTTTAAAAGTCTGTCATGTGGTCGGATTATCCATAGAACAAGACATCCACCACGTAAATAGCATGACTCACATGAATGTGACATTCTAATGCTTGTACTAAGACATACCTGAGCTCACAAAGCAATGCTCATGACAGGACAGATTAATTTCTCCGACGTGCTTTGACAACAAAGTTTGTTATACTTTGGGACACCACAAGATGACAATGAAATGGTCCTCAGCTCAGACACGAACAAATGTCGTCACGCGTACCGATTTCCTGCAAAGGCTGTGATTCATCTGTTTCGTGAATGTCGTCAAGTTTCGTGACATTCTCGTGTTTTGCCATCAAGAGCCCCGCTCAAGACCGACCGTTCCATTATTCATCATAGCAACTGCACCTGACGGACGTTTAAGCGCCACGATCTCATCTTCCTGGCTCAATGCAGTCCGAACACCGGTCGCGCATGGTCAAACACACGCTCCGTCGCAGGTGAATTCGTTATCAAACCGCCTCGTGGTTGTCCCAACACGACGGGCGACAGCGTCGGTACCGTTCATCGTTCGACGCGGTCGACGAAGCGACACGACTGGCGGCTCTGACATGTTCCAGATACAGCGTGGCGTGCATTAATTTGGGACTCGTGGCCCCCGCTGACCGCAGCTGATCGTTATCATTGGACGAGGCGCGCCGAACAGACCGCTGGTCCACGGAGTTCATGGTCCACTTGGTCCACTTCATGAAAATATATTATTGTAGCCCAAACAAAGGAATATTTCTCTGATCGATATTTATGTTGATAGCAAAACGTTATTTGATGTGGCAGCACGACACGATTTTCAAATGCAATCAGGTTAGTTTAACAAAAATGAATGATTAAAAAATCGGGTTGAGCGCGACATTGATAAAAATGAAATAAAACATTTCGAGCTGGGAACCAGCTATAGACTTCATTTAGTCAGCTCGATGATATGATCAGTGCTAAAACATTTTTTTTTTCAGTCGGCGCAGACTGCAGTTGACTGTGAAGGCGCTGCCCCCATCCGGTGCCCAGCACTGACAGTCACCTGCAGTTAGATTATCGTCCGCGACGCACTGAGCCCCACCACGACGACAGATATTTGCGCTCAGACGCCACCTGCCGCCTGGTGCGAGTTTGAACAGCGACCATGGAGTGCACGAATCGTGCACAAATCGTGCACACGTCAGCGCGGCCCGCAGCTGAGTGCACCGCCGCGGCGGTGACTGTCTGTCACCGATCACCGGGGGTCACCGAGCGAACGATGACGGTGACGAGATTAGCGGTGAACGCGAGAGCTGGTGGCACGGTGGTGAGAACCATACCTCCCACACCGGGTGAGCTGCAGAGGGATTATACGGCGAGACGGCCACAACCACTGACCACCAGCACAGTCCACCGCCTCTGACGGTCCCCGCGCGCCCATCCAGCAGATAAAACGACGAGAAAACTGACCACCGCGACCGGGTGACCGAGACGTTCTGGCACTGTTGGTCGGCAGTTCGGAACCGAGCGCCTCCGCGGCGGCAGGGGCCGGTAATTTCCCCACCTGAACAGCAATCGGTGTCGGATCGGGGCCCAGTTTCCTCCCGTCGCGCTCTCCTGCTGGTGTCTCGGGGGGGGGGGGGGGCACCACCAGAGGCTGGGAGTCACAGAGCAAACTGGCCACGCTGAGTCAGCCAGGAGCGGCGGGAATGCGCTTAATGAGCTGGCCCGGACGCAAGAAACACAGCCAGCCACCGTTCACACATCGCCCGCCAGATGTTTAAATATGAAATACGGCCGACGCGATAAGAGTAATTGACGATAAAGTGGCGCACAAAGTGGGCCAGCGGCTAAATTTGGAGCTCCAGGTAGCATGCAATCAGGTGCATTTAGGAGAACACGTGCACGACATAAAAATAGGCGCAGCCATAATTATTAGCAATTATGAATACCACATTATCAATTAAAATATAACAAGGTGCAGGAAATACCAAACTGGATGTCCGCGTTCTCTTGGCAGAAGGACCGGAGCATGCATCAAAGTGTGACATATCGACGTCGTCCTGGCATCACCTCAATATCGACAGATACCGAACCGGTCGCTGATTGACGTAATCGCTTCATCTCCAGCGAGCACTAACAAGAATCTGTGCGAAATATGTCCTGACATCGGTGTGACGGATGCGAAAACATCTCGGCCACATGAGACGCTCCAAAAACACACCGCAGACATGAGAGGCTCGACACAGTCCGTCGGGGGCCGGGGGAGGGGGTATAATTTGGCAGCTTTACAAACCACCAGGATCCCAGATCTGGCCTCTGAGCAGGATATAGAGACTGTGTACTAAATCCGATTAACCGAATTAATGTGTATATTAGCGCACTTACCTGACCGCTCAGCCGTGCAGTTCAAGTTGGTCCGTGCGCGACTCGAGATCGGTGAGACTGGTGGCTCTCTCTGGTTTCGCTCAGCTCAGCTCAACTTAGCTCAGCTTAGCTCAGCTAAGTTCAGCTCGGGACCGGCTCGGATGTAACTGAGCTGGGTCAGTTCGGGTTTCTGACCGCCTGTCCTCTACTCAGAAAACCACCGCAGTAGTCTAGTAAGGCTCTCCACTCACCAGCCACGCACACTCACCGAGATCACGCCGACGACGCAACGACTCCGACGCCTCTCAGCTCAGTCAACTCCGGCAGAAAGGCCCCTCGCAAATACCGTCCAAACCACACAAAAGTCCTTCAACAAGTCCCTCAGCCTCCGTCTCGACACACACAACTCCTAGCTCAGCTCGCCGAGCGTGACTGAGCTCAGCGCGGGGCAGTGCCTCTCGCGCTCCAGCCACGGGCACGACCCTCCTACACCACCGACGTCCGGCGGGACACTGAACCAGCGCCGAGCTCCGAGCTCCGAGCGCCGGGCGGCGAGCGGGCGGCGAGCGGCGGCGGCGGACAACGGGCGGCGGCGGTAGCGATGGGTGGTGGGCGCGGGCGGTGGGCGCGGGCGGTGGGCGGTGGGAGGGGCGGTAGAGCCAGAGACAATCGGTTGATGGGTGGTGAACCTAGCCACTTAGCCAGTATTGCGCGCATTGAATCTCAGTTGCGCGGCTGGGACGATGTGAAGTTCAATCGTCCTACATGTTTTGTGCTGTGTGAAAGTAATGAATTCTTGCGTTCTGCGGAAAGGCAAATATAGCAACCTTAAGTTTTTCATGAAAAATGTTTGTTGTGACAAAAGTTCGTTGAGATAAGGACTGAGCTACCTAGGTCGGTTAAAAAAAACTTATCCTTTTAGGAACAAGAAATACGAAGGGTCAAACATACTGTTACGAATGTTCGGCGGAATTTTTCACTTTCGATGGTATTTGGCATAAGCACGAGCCTACATATGCATTGATAAAACCAGTTTTCTCCCGTACCTCGCTCTAGCTATTTTGCAATGAGGCTAAAATGCACAATCATTACGAACTCATTTCACCCATAAGATAAACTTTTCACAATATAAACTTATAAAAGCAAAAATAAAATTGTTGCAGCCAAGAACTACAACAAACTGTGGTGAACGCATATCAAAATTCAATGCTTAAATATCAAATGTCATTTCGTCCAATCCTGTGTCCAGTTGTGCGTACTATATTGCTGACCATCTTCAACGAATTCTAAGATGGCGAATCCAAGTAGCAAATTTAACTGCTCCAATAAGTTTCCTGTCAAGGCCCACTCATATTACCATCGGTCGTCCTTTATGAAACGACCAGTGTCGTTGACCGCGGGTCAACTTACATATTGGTTAGGCACCCGTCGGCCGAGGAAATGTTAGCCGGGAACAAGAGGAGATAAATAGTGTAAGTTGAAACATGGATGGCAGGTCGGACGGAGGATCGAGTGAGTTGTATTTTTTTTAGATGCGGACAGGACTTTGTAAATTAACTATTAATAGTTATGTCAACGTTTTTTCTCTACAAAGGTATTTTTATCAAAATTAATGAAATATACAACATAAGTTTTCTGAAGATATATGATGAGCCCTGTTTGTTTTTCATGACCGATATAATGGTGAAAATATAGGTTTCTTAGTTAGCGCAATTCCTTCAGCACTTTACCATGGATGAAAGAACCTGGATAGGAAACTCCTATTCCTTCAACATTACGGGCAGCGTTCCGGGCGATCGACCTGCCACCTAGCGTTCGGTAAGTATCGGGACTGGAAACTCCCGCCGTTAAAGGGACCCTCCCACCTTCAAAAAAGTTAATGAATTGACATGAAAGTGATGTCCCTTGGTTCAGAAAGAGCGAAAACGAATATCTACCAAATTTCACCGAAAAATATTCACTGGTTTTCAAGATATTAGGCTTTTACTTTTGTTTACTTTTTGGGATCTCCCCTGTTACTAGCGACTTTATTTGGAAGCAATAATTTGGCAGCCCTAAAGTGCGGCAGACGTTGCGCGCAAAGCAGCGTATACCACCACGTGTTAACGATGGTTTTAGTCTAAGATTTAAAAATCGTTAGATCTCCGCTGACGTCACAAATTCTAAGGGGGCATTCCAATGCATTAGCCCCTTAGAATCCGAAAACTGCAAGTTTGAAATTCCATATCTTCGAATTAAAGCATTTTTCGATGTTGTGAGTGTCCAAACCGGTATTTGCAGGTCATGGCCACCAATTTGGCTATCTCAACTCAAAACTAATGTTAAGGTGGGAGGGTCCCTTTAAGCATTACGGGCTATGGGGGACGCGGGGCGGCATGTTTTCAAACGGGTATTAGACCGCAATGCGGATTTATTATTAGGTTTAGAAGCTATTTACGGCAGACAAAATTGATCAGGCTATCGAATGAGACCAAAACTATTATTGTCCGTTCCGCACAAAAGTCGTACACGAGGGCCGAATACAGGCGACCTTGAAAAAGAGGGCCATTTCTAGTGTTTTTCTCTTACGCGGCGCCGGTGAACGCTTACGCGGCGCCAGTGAATGCGCGGCAGACGCGGCTCCCGCTGCCGCCGCGCGTGCCCTCGGGCACTTACCGAAGGGAACGCAATCAGCTGTTAGTTTCCAATCCAGGTTCTCCTTCATCCATGACTTTACTATTCCCAGCTTACCAACGGATGTATGTATGTGCACACATACCTGTGTCACTTTTGTGTCAAGTTTTCTCACGTGTCAGCAGTGTCATTACGCTGACGGAGAGCGTCATATAACCCGCGCCCCAGTGGCGGTCTCAGCCAACTTCGCCCTAGTGAGGGGGGGCATATGTTACCACCCACCTCTAACTCAAAAACTAAGAGAGCTAGAAAGACGCGGTAAAAAGCAGTCGATAGCTCTCAATGCGTACGTTTGAAAGTATTTCAGTCATTTTTCACCTTAGAGCAATATTGGGGTCACCAGAGGTCATCAAAGGTCAAAATTTGCCAATCGTTATTATATTTTTCAGAAAACATACCGCTATCTCAGGAACTATGGTAGCTAGAAAAACGCATGGAACAGAAATCGATAGCTTTTGAACTCTTCTTTTGAAAAGGTCTTTATCAATATTGCCCTCAGGTCAACGGTTTAGCCTCCAGAGGGCAAAAACTCCAAAAATAGCTGTTTTTACGAAAAGTGTTTTTCGACAATAACTTTCGACTACAAAAAGCCACGACATTTATATTGCCAGAATCGTGTTCCTCTCGCCGAGACGCGTCGAATGAACTATAAGTTGACCTTGAAAGGTCAACTTGAAAATTTGACCTCAGGTCAAGGTCATGACCTGACCGGAAAAGGTCAAGGTCATGACCTGACCGGAAAAGGTCATGTTGCATATCAGTCGATGCGTCTCAACAAGACAAACACAATGAGACCAACCCCAGCGTTCTATCTCTTTACAATCGCGAGTTATTGGCAAAAACTGTTTGTAGCCTCAAATGACCTCGGATGACCTTTCTAGAGGCTATCAGCAAAAATGACACCTTGGTCATCACGAGTGGACTAAGTCATTGTGATTCTGAAATATTTGGACTGTTCCTATGCGTACACACGGATCTAGAGGCATTTTCATTTTTTCTCCATTGACTTGTAATGGAAAGGTCACGCCACTGACCTGACCTTAGGTCACGGATATAAAAAATCCGAGATATACAAATTGTAGGCGCCCATAACAGCATGCAATCCACCAAGTTTGAAACCTTTCTGACAAACACTGCAGACTGGACATGATTGCAAACTTTTTTTTAGGCTTGGTCAGTTAACTTGACCTGGTGACCTGACCTGACATAACCTGGGGTCAAAAATTTCACACATTGTCCAAAATTGATGTACCAAAAGCTACCCCAAGCGGCGCGGCGCTACGTGCCGCGGTTTTTTATTCACACGCAAAAAACGCGACAGGGTGGTAACATATGCCCCCCCCCCCCCCACTGGGGCGAAGGTTAAAGACATGGTCGGGAACCGAACACAGTTCTAGCTCTTTACATCTCGCGCTGAGCTACCGCAACGAGTTGTGATCACCGGCAATAATTGCAGTCTGACGCACTGTAATCCAACCGCGTGACATCACCTGTCTGGATATCGGCGCAACTGCGCATAGTAATGCAGCATGCCCCATCGCTTACGCCCCATCGTTGGAACGAACCGAGTACCTACTGAACCTTTCGCAGAAATGCAAATCAGCTGCCCTTCCTGCTTCCATGCTGAGCTGAGAGACGACCAAACAAATGGCCAGTCAAGGTGGCATAAAAACGGCGCATGAAAGCCGGGCTCCACCCTCCCTCCGCCCCATTCACAGGTGGGGATGGGCCTCCCCTGGGGAGACCGTCCAACGCGCGGCCCCGGATCGGACAGGCCTAGGAGGTGCCGTAAACTGAATATCTCGTCTCTAGTGACGGTACCGGAGATGTTGGGCGTGGCGACAGTCACGGGGATGTTACGTGACATTCCGGAAACACTGTCAAGTGACTGGGTCTCGAGTGACGTCTCGGATGGTCAAATCCTGAGATGCGGAGCGGATGTGTTCCCTTCCACCTGAGCGATGAACAGGTGTCATATGAAGGGAGGCCTATGAGGGGCACCATTCTGGGTTTGTGTAGGTCACAACCGCTCTGTGGTAGCCGTGTAGCATTCCAAACAGATAACCATCGTATGGCGGAGTGCTGTGCTGGCGCTGGCGCAGCAAGTTTACAGCTGACGCACACCACCCACGCCGGCAGAAACCTGCACCGCAGAACGCAACCTCCTACACCGGCAACAATAAATTAGCAGCAGCGAGTTAACTGCATTACCGCGACGGTAGGAATTTTACGGTCCCCCAGTGCAGACAGTCGTCGCAGCTAGTCACCTCCGACCGCAGGCATATCTGCGTCGCGCTAGTGTCCCGCCGATGGCGCATTATAGATTTACTGACCGGTCGAGTCAGCTGGTGTGCGACCATTGCAACATGCTGCAGCCAATGGTCCGCCGTTAATGTCATTCTAATTGCTGGGGTCCGAGTGAGCCATCAGTGCAGTGCCCTCGAGGGACACAACTGCCTACACAGAGCCATAACGTGCGTCTTTCTACTGCGGGCGGATCCACCAAGAAGGTCATAAAACACTGATGCCTGCGTGGTGATTTAGAAGGGAGCAAACAACAAAGAGCTGCACCGCCAAAACCCCCGAAGATAACAAGACACGTCGCAATAGATTGTACGGAGAAGTAGTGTAGCAATAATGTATGAGTGCGCCGAACTGCGTCCGGAAATCGACAAACTTATAGAGAGGCGTTGGCGGATAGGTGTGGAGGAGTGAGCCTTGTGAACGTTTGAACAGTGAGAGTGGAGAGTAGCGTGGAGGATTCATCTGCTGTCATGATCTGAAAGGAATGTAAACCTCGGAACGGGCAGCCAAGTGGTCATTGGAGACACCAAGTGCACCGCGTATGTTTGAGGTTTGTGTTTGCACACACTCAGCTACATAACTTGACGGAAACCTAACAGTCAAAATCATCAGTGGCCACATGAATGGTTTGCATATGCAACTATTTCCATATTAAATCAAATATTGTATGCTGTTGCGTAATCGTTCTAAGTTCAGCTGTGGGAATAAATGCGAAAAGTTGGTGGTGGTTATCGCTTTATTTTTATGCAGCATTTGATTGCATAATCAAAATGCAACTTGGAAGTGCCAATGTAACCTCGAAAGCCAGAAAAACTGTAGAAGGTTCATCAATAGAAACTGCGGCGCGTCTGTCACTAGTGCGCCAATTTCGCCGCAGCGTCGACGACGGACAGCTGCGCGGTGCGCCGCGGGGCCGCGCCGATGCCAGATTAAACACTCCATAAGTTGCGCTGTGGCTCGGGCATCTCCGGGCCGGCGGGCAGGCCGGGGCCGAGCCGACAGCCGGCGAACCTCATCACCAATGCATACTGAACGGAACATTTGCATTGGATCCAGACGTATGGCCCGATCAGCGCCGGGAGAGGATTGGAACAGTGCCTCCGAGAGGGGAGGGCAGAGAGGGAGACGGGAGACCAGATGCCGTTCTAAGGAAGGGAACGGAACACTAATATTCTCAGTTCTTACCCACTCCGGTCCCCACCAGACGCATAAACTGGCACGGCACTGCGCCCGCCACTTAACGACACCGTTAAACCGCAAACGCCACACTCGCCGTGGAGGAGGGGGACAAACGAAGTGAAAAGTACACAGAGATGCGCTCGGAGGCGATCTGCAGTAACGCGCCGGCTGCGGAAACATTCGCTGATTTCTACGAACTACCAACGCCTCTCGATTCGTTTTGCATTTGTGACAGGTCATGCGCGTCCCACATAAACACAACCCAATCTCGGATGGTCATTTTGGAGCCGGCTCGTTGCAAGAAAACTCGCGAATGAAAGGTGGCTGGAAGCGGCTCGGTTTTTGCCGTCAGCTCAGCGCTTACAGAGCAGCTAATGGACGGGATAATAACCGGCTGTTGTTGAGTCTCACCTTAAAACGGGACCTCTTGCGAACTGCTGACGGGACATGCTTACCGCCGGTGCTTCTTGTGGCATGCACGGCGATTAAACTGAAATGCGGTCACGAAAACAGTCCCTAGTAAGCGGATGTGATGAGTTGGTTAATGTTCTCATTTAAAGCTGTTATGAAAATATCAGAAACGGTTAGATTTATCAAAGAAACGGGCATACCATTTAAGATATTTGCCACTTTTCATTTTCAGTTTTAATCTAGTTTTGTTTACCGCAGGCCGCAGCTTCCGTGCACTGCGTTCCACCACAAGAGCCCCGCTCTGTTCCCCGCCTGCGTTTGTGCGACCTGCAACCAGCATTGGCCTGTCACGTTTGGCCCTAATTATGACACTGTCCGGACGCCGCCCAACTGTCAAAACATGCCACCACAATGCGGACGGAGCCGCCAACAGACGCCAGCGCTCCCCCTCCCCTTCCCCAAGGGTGTCACCTCCCCAGGGTCCGAGCCTAGGTCCCTCACTATTCCATCAGCACGTAGGTCGCTCTTACGCTCGGCCGGAGCCGAGTGATGACCCAGGTCGGGACCGCTTGACTGATTTAGCGGCACTGAAACGGCGCACTGCGGCGAGAAGCGGCGCACCGCGGCGATTGAGACGTACCGCCCGCGCCGGTAACTGATTCCTCCCGTGGGGAGGTATGCCAGGCGGCTGACATGACGGTGGGGTGGTGGGAGGGTATGTAGGACGGTGGACGCGGAGGTAAAAAGTCGAAAACGATGGATGGTTGAAGAAGAATCGGGGCGAAACTGAAGTATGGATAAAATCGGCGGTGTTCATTTTGGAGAAGAAGGTAGTTTGAGACAGTCGTAGGTTCTGGGATCCTAGATGAGATGAGCACAACTCCACGTGATATGCATTACCTCCAATCGCGCCAATGAAACATGATGGCCAACACCGTCGGAATCGAGAACGACGTTTGACTCTTTGGAAAAAGCAGGACGAATGATGTGCATGAAAATAAAATTAGGTCTACGAATGGACCGCAATCATTATACCGATGCATTTGAGCAAAGGCGACGACAAAGTCCTAAAAGCAATACTCCATCGTAATCTGCGCTCGAATGCTTCAAGTCATGTCTGCTTCTTCACATAATACCGATGTCTCCCGTCAAACGAGCCATATGTGATCCACGTTTGTGTCATGCTACAGCCAATCAGTCGACGGCGAGACAAATAAGTCACATCACCCACCTCCGACAGGTCAGCCCTCTCTGATATACGACATCTCCGGTAATATCCTCTAAGGCGGTTTGATCTGGGGCCCGATCCGCGGACCGCCCGCAGTTCGCAAATGGAGCCCGCACCAGATCGGTGTCTCAAATCCGTCCGTGTGGGAGGTAAGAAATCACAAGGGTGGACTCGTAGCCACACCTCTGCGGGCTGGTAGGTGGGTATGTAACAGGTCAGCTGGAGGCGACAGTTATTGAACGATTCGGCAAATATGTATAGCGCGCTGCTGCAATAGGATGTCAATAACACGTTCAAAGAAAGACTGGGCGTCAAGCGAACTATCAAACGCAAGGAATTAGGGCTGCGTTGAAGTGACTTGTATGACGGGGCTGCAAAAGAAAAGTGACGTGATCAATTGAATAAGGTTGGTGCCGGATTCCTTGTAGAGACCGTAATAATTATGAAGTATGAACTGTCTTGACCAGGGATGCGGAGCCGGAGCCGGAGTCGGAGCCGGAGCCGCCGGAGCCGGCATATTTTGCCCGGAGCCGGAGCCGGAGCCGGAGCCGTGAAACAATATAGCCCGGAGCCGGAGCCGGAGCCGGAGCCGCCAAAAAAGGGGGCGACTCCGGCTCCTTTTTATTATTTGAAGAGGAAAAAAAAATAATTGACCTATGTAGTTCGGTTTGACAGTATAAGGCAGTAAAACATATGGTAAATACGTCATGGGCCATCAAGTGAATGAAAAAAGCCGAATATCCCCAGCATCCCACAGTACGCAATCAACTTCCTGTCTGCTCCTCCCCCCCCCCCCCCCCACGTCTACTGCATCCCCAGAACATGAGGACCGGTCATCAGGTGACGGCCATTGTTTTGAAGCCAGTGCAGTGGACTGCGACTCCCAACACCGTCTCTTCCCACCCCACCCCACCGACCACCCCCCCCCCCCACACACACCCCCACCCCCCAATGCAGCCGAGACGGGTGTCAGCTTACGATGGTTCAGTGAACTCCGATTCGCGGCGACTGCGTTTCCAATGTCCTTTCCAATGCTTTCTAGTCTTGTTCTGCCAGTTCTCTCCGAGGTGCGTTTGCGCGGGGACGCGGTGAGCCGGTCATGGCAAAGAGTAACGCGGCCGTATAGTCATAACATTTCGCCACGTGCTTATATACCCTGTTCGCTGATTGCATGTGCTGTTGAGAAAAATAGCCTTAGATGTTAGTTGTTATGCAAATACAGAAGCTACGTGTACCAATCCAATTTTTCTTCCACCCGTATTTAATTGATTGCATAGGAGATGTACATACTGAGTCGGAGCCGGAGCCGCCGGAGCCGGAGCCGCCGGAGCCGGACCATTTTACTCGGAGCCGGAGCCGGAGCCGGAGCCGCCATAACATTTCACCCGGAGCCGGAGCCGGAGCCGGAGCCGATTTTTTTCTCCGGAGCCGGAGCCGGAGCCGGAGCCGTCTGAAATTTCCACGGCTCCGCATCCCTGGTCTTGACCTTTCCGGACCTTCTCATATGAACACAATAGAAACTTCTAACATTGTGTCTCATATCCCTCGAAGCAGGGCTGCGGAGTCGGAGTCGGAGTCGGAGTCGGAGTCGGTCGGAGTCGACAGTTGTGACCGGAGTCGGAGTCGGAGTCGGAGTCGATTTTAGAAACCCGAGCCGGAGTCGGAGTCGGAGTCACCGAAAATCTGTCGACTCCGCAGCCCTGCTAGGTCTGCGGAGTCGGAGTCGGGAGTTGGAGTCGGTCGGAGTCGACAATTCTGCCCGGAGTCGGAGTCGGAGTCGGAACTGGTTTTTGAAAGCCGGAGTCGGAGTCGGAGTCGGAGTCGCCGAAAATCCATCGACTCCGCAGCCCTGCCTCGAAGTGTAACAAATCGACCAAATTTGGCATCTAATGAAGCTTAGCAACATAAGGCCCCGTAGGGCTATGGAGCTAAGGCGATCTAGCCGTAAATTTGCCCCTGCTGCTAATGCAGATGCAAAACCAGGATACACTTTAATCTACTGATTTGTCACGAATACGTTTTGTCATGAATACGTTGCTGAAACGTTTATGCTAATCAAATTCAGTCTCCGTGCACGACTGCTAAGCTCCACTATTCGTCTGATAATGCATCTGCCAACAGAAGTCTTCAGCGCTGGTCCTGCTACGCAGTGGGTCTAATTAACCACACACGACGATGTTTGCTATTGTGCCTAGCACAAAGTCTGAAGATTTTCAAGATTGACAGAATTCAGCTCTCTTGAAAGCACAAAAAATGTTTAAAGAACAAATGGTTAATTATGGAGTAATAATTATGGAGTAATTGACACACATGCCTATCTTATAGGCATGCATTTATAAGAACTTATGTGCGAACTTATTTCTTCAGCGCAAAAGCCACGTGTGCTTTGCACAATGCATAAACTTCGGTATTCCAAGAGGTCATTAAGAAAATCCAGGTGACTGCCGGTAGCTGAACCTGTATTTTTCTGGAAACGAAAGCTCGTATCTCCTCCAGCAGTCACGAGCGGCTGCAGGAGCTCAGCGGCAGCTCGGCAATTGATCCAGTATTCATAGGCGTCGCCGCCGGTGTCGGTGGCCAGGGCGGGCTCCCCGATGACCCCGGAGGGCGCCCAGCGACTCACGGTCGGGCGTCGTTATGCAAATGTGGCCGGCGGGATGTCCGGTCGGCGGCCGAGGCACGCACTCTGTCCGAGTCGTGGAACCCTGGGGCCAAGAAGTCATGGAGAAATGGAAATATAGAGGCGTGGAGTCACGGAGCTTTATAGAGATATGGAACAATGGAGCTATGAAGTCATGAAGCTATGAAATCATGGACCTACATAGAGTCGTAGGGCCTTATATTTTTTTTTTGAACTATATGAGTAATTGAGCTATAGTCATGGAGCTATAGAGTCATGGAGCTATAGAGTCATGGAGCTATGAAGCTATACAAAGAGCTATGAAGTCAAGTGGCTCTGAAGCTGCACGATGCCGTAGAGCCATGGAGCCATGAAGCTATGGAGCCATGGAGCTATGAAGCCATGGAGCTATGAACCTTTTTAAGCTATGGTGCTAATGAAACAGACTCGTTTGTCTCATTGCCTCGTCGATGCGACTGGACGGACCAGTACCAGGACTTACAACAAGAATCGAAGTTAAGATTATGACGCCAGTTTGCACTGGCAAAGTTCGTACGAGCTGCGGTTGCTTGGCTTCACAGAGTTTTCAATTGGGAGTCAATATTGTTTCTTTGAAGCTTGAAGAGTTTTGAAGGGGAGACTTTCCTGTTGAATTAATCCGACAATAACCTTTGCGTAGAATAGTAAAAAGAGAAGAGACGTATCTTCAGAGACTGAAATAGGTTTTCATCGTTATATAAAATATTTTCCCCTACAACTAGGAAGGAAAAATACATATTTCCAGAACACTAAAAATTGTACGAGTATGTTTTAATGTAAAAGCTCCTTACCTATGTAGTGTATCGAGTACCTAGTGCATCGGGTGTCCGAGGCTCGGCATCGGGCCCCCGGTAATACGAGTGTGAGGCGGCCGCACCCTGCTCGGCTCCAGTCAGAGCCAGCAGTCGAGAGGCTCCGCCCGGCCGCACAGCACGGCAGTGCCGTAGTGTTCTGCACCGCGAGTTTGTGAGAATACATCGGAATCCGGAGACGGCGGTGAACACTACATCTGGCGACAAGGATGAGATCCTGAATACTACCGACGATGAACGTCGAGGGAGTGTCGCCGCCAACTCCGTTCCTGGCGAGACCAGGAAAACCAGCACTGCCCTGGAGTGACTGGATTTTCAGTTTCCACAACTACCTGACTGCCCTGGGAGGTGAGGCCTACAGCACGGAGAGGAAGACGGCTCTCCTTCTGCACTGTGTCGGCGCCGAGGCGCAACGGGTGTACCGTACCCTACCGGTCCAGCCGAGGAGAGAAGACGAAGACGAGTTCCATGCGGCTGAGCGGCAGCTCGCCGAGTTTTATGAACCTCAGGTCAACGTGATCGCGGAGCGGTTCTTCTTCCGGCAGCGACGGCAAGAGTCGCACGAGCCGACGGCCGACTACGTGGCGGCGCTGCGCCGCCTGGCAGTAAACTGCTCGTTTGGACAAATGACAGACGCAATGATACGTGACCAAGTCGTGGAAGCAACAGTGCATCCGATTCTCCGCGAGCGTTTTCTGCAGGATAAGGGCCTGACCCTGGACCGCGTTCTGGAGATCGCCGAGGCATTCGAGCGATCCCGACGCGAGGCGACCGCCATGGCCGGGCCGGCGCGGCCCGCCGCCGACGGAGCGCAGTCACTGCATCAGATATCTGACGCTCGTCAGCGCCGCGGGCACCGGCCCTGGCGACCCGCCCGGCGGCAAGACGACCGCCGCCCCGCCCCTGCCCAGTTGCAAGCCGACCGTCGCCCCGGACCTGCCCAGCTGCAACCGGACACGTGCCCCAGCTGCGGTCGGCGCCAGCACAATGAGCGCGGTCGGTGTCCCGCTACCGGGGCCACGTGCAGGCAGTGTGGGCGGACGGGTCACTTTGCCGTGGTCTGCTGGTCTGGTGAACGGAACGACGACAGAAGGTGTCACGAGCTGACTGTTCTCTGCTGCGCCGTACCAAATACCGATAAGATGATGTGCGAAGTACAGATGGAGGTACCAGGTATCACGCAGACCGTGAATCTGCAAGTTGACACGGGTGCCACGGTGTCCGCTTTAGGACTCGGCATCGCCAGACGTCTCTTCAAAGGCAGTCGTCTCAATAGAACGTCTGCTCGTCTGTTCGGTTTTGGTCGACACCAGCTTCAAGTGCTTGGCACGCTGCCAGCGCTGGTGACCTACCGTGGACGGCGAGCCAACACAGAGTTCTTCATCATAGATTCCGACGGTGAAGAAGCCGTCATGGGACTGGACCTGCTGAAGCAGTTGGACGTAAACCTGCACCCCGCGAGTGGGGCAATCGATCCGCTGGCGGTCACTGGGAGCGCAGAAGTCCCGGAACCGCCACCGTCTCAGCCCGACCCTGGCGAGATATGCTCACTGACAATGGTCCGTGGCCACCCCGAAGAAGCGGACCTGCATGAAGACAGCTCCGCTGAAGAAGAGGTGATCGCTCTTCTGACAGATGAAGAGAGCGTGCTGACCGAGCAAGACGTCCGCACCGCGTCAGCTGCTGATCCTGAGCTGCAGCAGCTGCGTCATCAGATCAAGCGCGGCTGGCCGAGCAGCGCCAAGGCCTGCCCGGCTGAAGTCCAGCCGTACTTCAAGATGAGACACGAGTTGTGGGTGCGCAACGACGACGTCATCCTGAGAGGAGCCCAACAAGTTGTTGTGCCCGTTCAGCTCCGCCGCAGATACCTGGAGCTGGCGCACAGCGCGCACGACGGAATCGTCCGCATGAAACAGGCGCTGCGGAATCTGGCGTGGTGGCCCGGCATCAACCGTGAGGTGGAGGAGCTGTGCCGAAGTTGCGAGCGCTGCCAGCACAGCGACGCAGTCCTCTCCCAGCGCGCACGCCCTGCGCCCATGCAGCCAGTCGACCTGCCGGACCGCGCCTGGTCGAAACTGGGCATGGATATCGTTGGTCCAATCAACGGAGCACCAGCGACTGCCCGTTACGCCATCACTCTGATTGACTACAGAAGCAAATGGGCGGAAGTCTGCCTGACGTCATCGACTGAGACTGAAGACGTCATCAAGTTCTTGTCAACTGTGTGGGCCAAAGAGGGCTATCCCGACGAGATCGTGACGGACAATGGGCCCCAGTTCACGAGCAGGGAGTTCACTGCGTATCTGGCCGCCCGAGGGGTGAAGCACACCAAATCGTCCGTCTACTGGCCTAGAGGCAACTCCGCCGTAGAGCGCTTCAACAAAACGTTCAAGTCGTGGATCACAGACTGTCCACCAGCAGCGTTCATTGACGAGGTACGCAAGAGCCTGGCGGTGTATCGAGCCACCCCACACACGACAACTGGGAAGTCACCGTCAGAGCTCCTGCATGGACGACAGATGAGGCTGAACCTGCCTGTCATTCAGCCGTCAACACCAGGAGCCGACAGTGTGGCGTCTCGAGTTCGACGCCGACAGCAGTCCAACAAGAGGTCCTACGACCGCCGCCGTGGCGTGACGACGCCGCGCATCACTGAGGGCGACTACGTCTGCGTGAGACGGCAGGGACACCGCTCGAAGACGTCCTGTCGGTTCACGTCTCCGGTGCGAGTCACTGGGCGCGTCGGTCCCGCAACGTACCGTCTGGCTGACGGCCGGACCTGGAACGCCGCCCATCTGGCCCGTCTCCCATACGCGCCGGCGTCTCCCTCAGCATCTCCCCCCGCTGGGCCCGGCGACACCACGTCGACCGCCACGACTTCCGAGGCCGACGCCGCTGGCCCGCTGACATCGCTCGCCGCTGCTTCTCGCCCGTCGACCGAGACAGCTTGCGAGCCGTCGCCGGACGCCGCCGATGTGAGCGTGCAGCGTCCCAGGCGAAGCGACCGTGCCTGTAGACGACCGGACTACTACGTGTCGCAGTGATGCTGTTCCTTTTTTTTGCGAGAGGGGGGAATGTGTAGTGTATCGAGTACCTAGTGCATCGGGTGTCCGAGGCTCGGCATCGGGCCCCCGGTAATACGAGTGTGAGGCGGCCGCACCCTGCTCGGCTCCAGTCAGAGCCAGCAGTCGAGAGGCTCCGCCCGGCCGCACAGCACGGCAGTGCCGTAGTGTTCTGCACCGCGAGTTTGTGAGAATACATCGGAATCCGGAGACGGCGGTGAACACTACAACCTATACATAGCGCAGAGGCTAAACACTTATTCTTAGTGTTCTTAGTGTGCATATTGCTTTTTTGTCTTTGAAAAGCCCACTAATCTCATTGTGCCTTTATACGAACTTCCCAGATCAGTTATCACTAGTCAAATCTATGAGTGTGTTTTTGTCTCATTCCACTGATTGAGTTAGATTTAACCGAGTTAGCGACCGACCAGTCGAACTCGGGCCCAAGGTCAAGCATCCAGGATCATTGTGAGACGCAAGGTTTTTAGTATGTCGGAAGTCGGGCAACGTTAGTCTCGCGATTCGCGAACCTCATGCAACTGTCGCCTATGCAAAATGAGCGAGAAGATTGGCTTCTGGTTAATCTCACCATACCACTCTGCAATCTGCATGCAGTAGCTTGCTTATGGTATTTCCACCAATTACCCAAAGTGCGGATAAAAATGGGATCGTTGGTAAGTACCGTCTTCCATCAGCGTTACGGAATGGCACAATCTATCTGAATTCCTGATAATCCGACAAACGCATCACGCACAATCCAAAGATGGGAGAAGTTGGCTCAGGATAGCAAATTGATCCGCTATTTGATCGGTGTCAAGAATAATTCTCGTCACACTTGATACGATGCATTAATCAATTTAATTTAAAGGCCCGTCATCTTTTAGGAAAACTTCGCTTAGCGGTGGCTTTGTCCTTGTGAATCCCTCCTATCAAAAGGTCTGGACAAAATTCATAAAACGAACACTAAAATTGCGTCGTGTATGCAATAAATAACTAAACAAAAACCTAGCTGCAATGATATTCCATGATATCTTGTTTTTCAGGAATTTGACATTCTGCCATGGTAAAGCTCCGCGGACTGACTTGGTTTTCGTCCTCAGAGCCTTCGATTCACCACTGATATCAGTAAACGTTGTTGCAATCCTGTCGTCATCCATATCATCAACTGCATGCAGGCGGATCATCACTTATTTATTTTTACTTACCGGCGAATGGAACATGCCAAATCGACATAACTGCCGGAAGGAACTCAGATGGAAAAATTTCCGTCCAGGCGTTAAAGCTGCCTTAATGGCGCTTCATTCACGCGTCTCAAAGCAGGGACTTTTCTAGGCGTTGCGTGTCTGTTCGTGATTTCTGATAAGGCGAAACACCGTCCGGTTCGCATGTCGAACACCGTTCTCGCATTTTTACCCTTCCCCGTGTTGAGCGTTCCCATTATCCACATTCCATGACAGGTTTAGGTTGGTGTTCACTCGACCAACTACCGGTCCAACACTTCATCGTCGATGTTCTCTAAAAGTAGGGGAGAACGGGGTTAATTGTAACATTTTTTTTTGCATTTTATCATCTGGTGCAAACACGTTTGCAGTTATAAAACTCTTTCTTTTATTTTCAGAAACTATGATGTTTTGTCTTTAAAATGCTGTTAAAACATTTCCGAAATAACTTATTTTTTGGGTCAAAATTGTTGTCCGAAAAAGTCAGTTCATCTGTTACAATT
Organism: Amphibalanus amphitrite; assembly: GCF_019059575.1. Taxonomy (NCBI): domain Eukaryota; kingdom Metazoa; phylum Arthropoda; class Thecostraca; order Balanomorpha; family Balanidae; genus Amphibalanus; species Amphibalanus amphitrite. The sequence goes on along the minus strand of NW_024881944.1, from coordinate 147,917 downwards.
CACCCCAGATACGGGGTCAAAAGTAACACCACCCGGGGACAATTGTAACATGCTAATTTACAGGCTACAGCAACACAATTTTTCCCAAAACTTTGATTTAACAAAAGTATTGAACACTTGTTCATCTTCCCAGACTTGGTAGAGACGGTTCTTCTCAGGAAAAAAGGCTTAAAACCTCGCACTTATACAGGGGTTAGATGGACCTCCTCTCCCTCGGTTTTTCGCAAATAAATCGCGTAAAAAGCTGCCGATTGCGACAAAACTTACAGCTCTCTTAATTCTAGCAATGTTTCATCTCCCTTGAAAATTTGACGACTTTGACATAATGGCCACTGACCTATAACCTGTTACATTTGACCCCTGCAAAAATGTTACAATTGTCCCCGTCGCGCCTTGACATATTTTAGACGAAACTGGCGCATAAAGATGTTGCATGTACAGCATTTAATGCTTTCAATTTATGGACAACAAGTCTGCCAACGCTTACACAAAGTCTGAAGTCGATATCTTTTCAATGGCGGGAATGAGCTAATCAAATATAACGGTATAAAAATTTATAAAATGCACTCAAAAACACATTACTGTGCACAGCCATCGACATACCCGGCACTTTCGCTTCAAACTCCGTTGGGAAAGGCAGTATAGAATTACGCATTTCCGGTCTTAACATTAGCGCATTCTATTGGTAAGTTTATGAATTATTAACACTGTTACAATTGCCCCGTGTTACATTTGACCCCGCTCTCCCCTACACTGAGAAAAAAAAATATTCCCCTGGAACACCTTTAAGGGTGTGTACCAAACTGCACCTCGCTGGGGTGTCAGACGGGTGTCACTTTTGACACCAATACAGGTGTCATTGGGAATGAAACACCGGGTGTCTGACACCCTTTTGGGTGCACACCCAAAAGGGTGTCAGACACCCGGTGTTTAATTCCCAATGACACCTGTATTGGTGTCAAAAGTGACACCCGTCTGACACCCCAGCGAGGTGCAGTTTGGTACACACCCTTAAAGGTGTTACGAGAGTGTCCATTGGATGCCAAAAAAGGTGTCGACACATTCTTACATTTATTGGTTCAAACAGGCATATCGCATACATACATGGTATTCCTATCTTGTATACAGCAACAAACTATAAAGTACAAAAAATATGGGCTCTATATTTACGGAGAAATCCAATGAAAACTCACCGAAACACATCGGGTCCATTCACAGTGAGAAGTTGCTCGCATTTCAGCAATGATAATTAACCGTCGATTATCTCCAACCAGATGGTATTCCGCAGTTCACTTGCTTTCGTTTCCATGGTGCAATGCTGTGTTGTCATCCTCACTCCAGACTTCAAATTTCACCGAGTACCGCCCGCCTCGTCATTTGAATAAACACGGAGCAAGCTACAAATAAAAGCTAAACATTATCATTAACGCACAATCACTTGAAGAAGTACACTGCGAACAACGTTCGGCGCCACTATATCCACATAAATTCAAAAAAGCCCTGCCATCACTCACACCGCACACGCACCACGTGGCCACGCCGCCGCCAACTGAAATCTAACGGCTTTCCTGCAAGGTGGCGCTTTTTGATCTTCGCATGGTTGACGCCGTGACCAGCACACAAATGACGTCACACAATGCAGCTTGCTGATTGGGTAATGATTCAAACCACTGGACCTGCTGTGGTTTCTAGCAGTGCTACGGAGTCAGAGTCGGAGTCTGATGGAGTTGGCAGTTCTGGCCGGAATAGGAGTCCATTTTGGAAGACAGAGCGGGAGTCCGAGTCACTGAAAATCCGTTAGACACCGCATCCCTGGGCCCAATCTTACCAAATGCCGTGAATGCGCATTCACGGCATTTGGTAACATTCAGAACTATTTCACACTCACTTATTCATTCGTTCTGGCGACATTCATAATCATTCACGCTATCAAAATCATTGGACAAGATTACCTTGAGGTAAATAAAAAGGACATCTTTGATATCAGTGCCGTAAACTCCGGCTAGTGCTGCCAAATCCTATTCACGGCATTGGTAAGATTGGGCCCTGGTTCCTAACACAAGTGACGTCAGAACAATTTATGTGATGATTTAGGTTCGAATACACGACAGCTTTCAAACATTTCATGACTCATGCTGGAATGTTCCTCAACAAATGACAACACACGTGAAGGTATCACAAGGGTATCAGATCCCTTTTAAGGAACATTTTTTTTACACCTTTTGAAGTGTTGATGGTTTAGGGTGTTTGACACCCGAATGGATGTTGGTGTAGGACACCCATTAATGTGTCTTTCTGAATCCCATTATGGTGTGTTTAAAAGCGCGTTGCACTTGAAGGTTGTCATCGTGGTGTTGTTACACCTCCATGATTCCCAAAACAACATTTTTGACACCAATCTGGGCGTTATATATGACACTGCAATGATGTCCGACACCCGTGAGACACCCCATGGGAATATTTTTCCTCATTTTTTTCACGCTGTTTTTGGTGTCAGATCCTTTTGCAAGTGTCAATGTGACACCTCTAGCAGTGTCGGACACTCGTAACATTCCGCTTCAATAAATGGCAACACCTGTGAAGGCATCATAAGGATGTCAGATGCTTTTAAAAGAACATTTTTGACACCTTTTGGGGTGTTTGGTACCTTAGAGTGTTTGATACCCAGATGGGTGTGGGTGTCGGACACCTATTAAGGTGTCATGCTGAATCCCATTAAGGTATATCTAAACGCTCGCATGCGAACGAACACTTGAAAGGGTGTCATCGTGGTGCTGTACACCTTAATGATTCCCTAAACAACATTTTTCAACACCAATCTGGGTGTTCGATGACACCTCCAATGGTGTCTGGCACCCGTAAAACACCCCTAGGGAATAATTTTTTTCTCAGTGTAGACATTCAAAGACGCTATGCCTACGTCGGAATGCACCCATACGCACCTACATTGCACATCGTACCTACCCTTCCACGTCTTTCTACCAGTCACATCCTATCTGCATTGCCTCATCGCCCTATCGCCAATGTGCCTCGCGTCAACGGAGACCCGCCCTAACCGCTTCCAGCTTAGCGCACGTGCATATGTGATGAGAAGGCCTGCCACGTCCCAGAGATACGATCCGGTCACCCGGTCAGCCAGCAGTCCAACTCCAACATATGCTGGCATTGGCGATCGGCGGCGAGATATCGACTGCAGACGTCACGTGACCGACTTAATGCCCCGGGCAGTGGACACGTGACCGCCCACAGGGTGGTGGCCGATGCCAGGATGGGGGAGGGGGGGGGGGGGTAGAAGGGGCAGGGTATATGTATGTGCGTCCGAGCGTTGTATCCGCCTCATTGGAGCTGGTGGCTTTGTCGCCCGTCTATGGGAAAACACGCTGGTGGCGCAGATGGAAAACACGACGGAAACGCAGACGGGAAACGGCCGAAGGAAACGGGTGGCCAGGGCGGAACGAGGGCGCATTGGAAACGAAACAAAAATGGGACATGGACGAAAAGGAATGAAAACGGAGACAGTAGGGATATGAAATGAAAACCGGGCGTGGAAATGAGTGAAGAGGAAGTGGGCGACGTATACGCAATCGGAGAGTCAAATTAAATCTGAAATTGGACAATATGATATAATCGGGAACGGAAACGGGGCGAAAGCGGACGAAATGGAACAGACCCGGAAACAAGGCAGAAAAGAAACGGAAACGAAACGATAACGAAGCGAAAGGGAAAACAGAAACAAAACGGAATCGAAACCAAAAACGAAACGGAAACGATGGAAAAGAAACGGAAATGACCCGGAAACGAAACGGAAATGATCCGGAAACGGAACGGAAACGGAACGGAAACGGAACGGAAACGGAACGGAAACGGAACGGAAACGGAACGGAAACGGAACGGAAACGGAACGGGAACGGAACGGAAACGGAACGGAAACGGAACGGAAACGGAACGGAAACGAAACGGAAATGAAATATATATGAAACGAAAACGAAACAGAAACGTAGAGGGATGCAGCACTTGGCACCTTCTCAAAGACTTATCGAGCCTCGGTAAGACTCATGGACTCAACAGTCTACACACTAAACTACGACCAATGTCTCGATGTTTATTTAGATCGATGTTTGATGATGGTAATTAGCAGTTGTTAGTTTGTCTTATATCTTCAGACTCATGTCCGTCAGTGCCCCAATACATCACTGTCACATTTCAGTGTTCAGATGGATTAGTGACGCATGCTGCAATAGCCCACCAATGTATCACTAACACATTTCTGTCTCTGGCGATATTGCCGATGTATGCCGACACTCGGATGTGCTGCCGACATTTGTCAGATCTCGAATGCATCATTTACGTCCATCGATCCTCGGTCACATTGCGGACCAGCCATGATACCAGCTTAGGTCGCCTCATTTGTTTGAATTTCTGTACGGTGAAGTGATTTCAAGCCAGCCTGTGGGTTCAGTAATCGCCGTCCGATTCGTGCAGTATCGATGTCAGTGACACTGTCATGATCACAGGTTCCAGGGTCTCTCCCAAGACAGAGAAACCGTGGGAGCTGGGGTAAGCAAGACTTGCACGATCGCTGGTATATAACAGTGCATGATGACCGCCTAATTTTTCGAATGCTCCTGTAACAAGTTAATACCACTTCCTTGATAGAAATTTGTCATCGCTGCCTTATCATGAAGTTTATTGACATCACGGTTTTTACTTCTTGTTTATTTTTCATTTCTAAATTTCAAAGCAGTGAAAGCCCAGTGCCATTTATCGAGCTCCATTGAGAATTGAGCCCCGCTGAGCTGGCCCAAACGTGCGTTGATTCCCCAGCACAGATGCCATTTGGCCGTCCCCCCCACGGCTTCGTCCCCCCCCCGGCAATCGTTGGTGCTTGCCGGGCAATATTCGGCCGTCCGGGCAGCGTTCACAGTCGATCTGCGCTCTGACAGCGTGAGACGGCATCTGAAAGCGGCACGCGGGCCGACCCGATTCAGCGGACATTTCTGCAGTCTGACCGGGCGCCAGGCCGACGTCACAACTTTTCACGACGCCCATTGCTGGTTATTGCAGGCTGGGAGTCGGCATATTGAACGGCATACGGCCAGTGCCCCAAGTTCAGTTGGGATTATGACGACAAGGTCACTCCCAAATCGTGCCGCCGTCAGAAGAATGCTTTTCCTAACTTTGCTAAGAACTGTTGCCTGTCTTATAACCTTGACTGGATGGACACCGTATGTAGATGTAATTAACTATAATGTGTTGCAGTTTGGAGTTGCGTCGCAGAATTCAAAGCTGATGGTGAGTTATGTGTCACACTGAAATCCGGCTGAATGGGCGAATTCGTGCAGCTGGTGTTCAACATATTGCAGCTAGTCTCATTCAAGTTCAACTGGTGCTCCTTTTGGTGCAGCTGGTGTTCTATACAGTGAAACTAGTGCTGGCCCGGTGCGGCTAGTGCTCTTTCTACTGAAGCTGGTGCTCGTTTTAGTAAAGGCGGTGTTCATTCCAGAGCAGCACGTTCTTCCAATGCTGCCCATGCTTTCCTCAGTAAACAATTTCAGAACAGCTGGTGCTCTCTGCAGTAGAACTGGTGCTCGATCTGTGCAGCTGGTAATTTTGTCGTCATCACGCAGAAAACGTTTTTTTTTGTGTTATGCTAAATTTGGAATTCCTATTTAGACGACCGTCCGGTAAAAACAAGTTTTAGCAGTTTCGAAAAGTGTGTACACACCCAAAATGACACTTAGTAACGTACCCACTTGCTTATTCAAAGACCAAGTTCAGTTGGGATTATGACGACAAGGTCACTCCCAAATCGTGCTGCCGTCAGAAGAATGCTTTTCCTAACTTTGCTAAGAACTGTTGCCTGTCTTATAACCTTGACTGGATGGACACCGTATGTAGATGTAATTAACTGCAGTTTGGAGTTGCGTCGCAGAATTCAAAGCTAATGGTGAGTTATGTGTCACACTGAAATCCGGCTGAATGGGCGAATTCGTGCAGCTGGTGTTCAACATATTGCAGCTAGTCTCATTCAAGTTCAACTGGTGCTCCTTTTGGTGCAGCTGGTGTTCTATACAGTGAAACTAGTGCTGGCCCGGTGCGGCTAGTGCTCTTTCTACTGAAGCTGGTGCTCGTTTTAGTAAAGGCGGTGTTCATTCCAGAGCAGCACGTTCTTCCAATGCTGCCCATGCTTTCCTCAGTAAACAATTTCAGTACAGCTGGTGCTCTCTGCAGTGGAACTGGTGCTCGATCTGTGCAGCTGGTAATTTTGTCAGTAATAGCTGGTGGCGTACTGCACTCGTAGCACAAATGTGGGCTCCAACGAATCTCTCACAATCAGCTTTGTCCCTTCTGGAGAAGCATATCCCGCGACAAGCATGACGTCTGATCCGAGGTCTGCTTGAATGGAACATTTACGGCACTGTCAGTGTCATCACGCAGAAAACGTTTTTTTTGTGTTATGCTAAATTTGGAATTCCTATTTAGACGACCGTCCGGTAAAAACAAGTTTTAGCAGTTTCGAAAAGTGTGTACACGCCCAAAATGACGCTTAGTAACGTACCCACTTGCTTATTCAAACACTGAAAACTAAAATGATTCCGGGGGGGGGGGGGGTGATATTAGGAGAATGGTCTAAAACGAAACCCCAATTATTCCCGTAATATACTTCAAGTAGCACCTTTTTGGCCTTAGATACCCCCAATATCCCAACATTATTACCCTAATATGCCTGTTGGATGGCTAAGTGGAATCAAAATGATTATGTGGTTATGCCTCCATTATTCTTACGAAATGCCTAGTGTATTCCCCCTGATTCTCCTCTATGCCCCTTTGATGCCCCCTAGCATAGTTCGGATGCTCCGTGTAAACCCAATCTATGCTCCTTTGATGCTATCTATATACCCCGTTGATGCTCCTTTGATGCTTGCTATAAACCCCATTGATGCTCCTTTGATGCTCTCTATATACCCCATTGATGCTCCTTTGATGCTCTCTACATACCCCATTGATGCTCTTTATATACCCCATTGATGCTGATTTGATGCTCTCTATACACCACATTGATGCTCCTTTGATGCTCTCTATATACCCCATTGATGCTTCGTTCCGCAGTGGCGGATCAAGGGATGGGCTCGCGGGGTCATGCTATTCCTCGTGAGATCCCCATGAGATACCTAGCGCACTGATTTCTTTACCCACACAAAGGTAAGAGACGCCATTTATGTAACCACCTTCGCCCTTCCTCTGAGTTTCCTGGATCCGCCCATGCCATCGACGCTCAGCCACACCAACAGCAACCACGATACGCTTGTGTGTATAAGAAAAACGTACTGTATTGATTGGAAAGACAACTGCCTCTGCATTCATTTCAAAATCACAGCTTCCTACAGGGTCTTTCATAATGAATGTTACTTTTGAAAGAGCTATTTCTCAGGACATATATGTTCCTCATGTAATATGTACCATCACATGAAACAGAAACACATTAGCGTTTTTGCACACACAACTTTCATTTTAATGCTCCTCAGGAATTTTCCACTGTATCGCCCTTAATTAAGGCACACGTTTCGGCCCTCTGACGAAGGTGTCGACCCCGCGCCTCACAACGTCTGGGTCCAGGCTTTCAGTAAACCTCTCCACTGTGGTTCACAGTGGACGGCTGCAAGAGGGTTTTGTCTCAGATCTGCCAATGCGACTCCCCAAAGCCAGTAGTTCAGCGGGGAGAGGTCAGGACTCCGTGGTGGCCATGGTCGCTCGGTGAGGCGGCTGATAACGCGCTCTTCGAAATTCTCGATCAGCCACTGGCGCAACAGCTGCCATGGTGTGCACTGGGCACCATCCTGCTGGAACCACAGGCCGTCTCTTTGAACCTTGTCCCTGACCTGAGGCAGAAGCATTCCTTGAGCAGCCTGAGGTAAGCCACCCCGTTCAGTGTTGACCCAGGGGAGAGCCAATGGATGAAGACTTGTCCGTCGACCGTAATCCGTAATGCGTTTTAGTGGTGTCGACATACTCTGCTTTTCCGTGAAGGAAAATTGGCGTTGTGAATTTTTTATTTTTGGGGACAAAACCCTAATCAATTTGCAACAATACGCATATAAAATTCACGCGGAAGTGATACATTAAGAGCTCCTAACTAAATGTTCAAAAGTAACATTCATTATGAAAGACCCTGTAGTTGCCAAGAGACATTCAATTTGTACTATACATATTAAACATACGTCACGCACACGCCTCATATAACAAATGCCATATCACATGTTGAGATCCAGGCCGTAAAAAACACATGACACACGAGAAGCGCCGCTGGCTCTTCTACGATGACCGTTCCCTCTTACGAAGGAGTCGCAAAACAACCGGTGCCCCTTCAAATGGCGTGGTTTTCCCCACCTTTGCTACACAACGAAAGTTGAGCGTGTGGCTCCTACGAGTTCCCCCTCCCTGACCTCAAGAAAGTCCGACAACGTAGCCCAGGGGCTGCCACAGGATGTCAACAGGCCCACCCATGCCGCTTGTGACCCCTTTCCCTGTGGGGCGGGCCATCACGTCCGTCTCCATCATCTCCGTCCATCACTCCGTCTCCACTCCGCCCCTGGGCTTACCTCACTGCGCGGGCACACTATGCTGTCAGCACCGACAGATTTTTCAGCGCGTCCACCGTCGCTGTTGACTCTGCCGGCAGCCCCATGATGTCGTGGACGATGAACCACATCGTGGAGCGCGATGCACGGGACACTTTCTGGTTGAAGACGTAGTGGGCGACCCCGAAGAGAAGGAGTGCCTTTTCAAGGCACTGGGCGCTGGCCACCACTGTTTCTTCGACCACGATGTCGAAACTCGTCTCCCGTCATATATTTCATCGTCATATGAGTTCCTGCTAAGGATGGTACTCACCCTCAATAAGCCTCAATTCCAGCCTAAAAATGGCACCACTCGCAACCACACAGCACCCAACACCGCTCTTCACTGATCACCGGAAATGGCGGAGAAAAATGGCGGACCTTTGGCGCGTTCCTGATGCTTCCAACGAAGAATCATTGAGGAATAATATGGTTCTACTCGGGTGATATCAAGAGTATTTTGAAAGAATCAGGCAAAGGAAGCATAACAGAAGAATAAGAAAGCATCTCAAGGGAATATGAGCCTCCCTGTGATTCCGTCAAGATACCCTCTGGGCAATGAAAGGGTATATTGCAAGAATAGATAGAGAATCATAAAGGCATAACTATCAGCGACTGGGGTATCAACAGCATCTTATACGCACGGAATCATGCAGAATCATTTGGGGTATTAATGGCATGATATGGTTCTCACAGGGTGATATCAAGAGCTTATTAGGAGAGAATCAATAATTCATGGAGGACGAGAGAATATCATGGGAATATGAAGCCAATTGCGATTCCATGAATATACCCCATAGGTATAATGAAGAGATCAAAAGGGAATAATTGGGGTATAGACTTCCATGATCAGGGCATCAGGAGATTCATTTTGGTTTTCAGTGAAGACAGCAAACCCGCTCATAACATTTAAATCACACAAAGTTTGAAAAAAGCTGGCTTTCACTTTCAAATGCCGACAGGGCATGCAGTATATCATGCCAGTGGTCCCGCTGAATATGATTGGGTCGACTACTTGCCAGTTGCCACGCCACATTATTTGGCATTTCGAACATTCTATACTTCGATACAGTAGGTACGAAACTATGCTTCTACACCTATACGCTTGCTTTTCCGGTTTCGACTCACCAATCCCATGTAACCTAGGTTTTCTCTCGCTCTGGGTTTGACCCACGGCAGCTGTGTAACATAACATTCATGTCGTTTGGTCTTGTGACGTCATCAGTCCTTGTTTCTCCACTGTCACTGAGTGACGATTGTCTCTGCGGGTGGTGCTGGTGTCACGCTGCGTCCCCCCCCCCCCCACCGGCTGTTCCTCTCCACCCCCCCCCCCCCCCCACACACACACTGTTGCCCCAGTCTCGTCCTGTGGGATTGTGCGGGACAGACCACAGCTCAAAGGCGTTTTGTTGCTGTGGCTGCCCGTGCCGGGTCCAACTCTCCATTAGCCGTCTATTTGAGCTCTGTTGTCGTGGTGAGGATGGTGGGCGGCTTGGTTTCAGAGATGCGGGTCGGACAGCCATTTGATGAGATTGGGGGTGATCTGGAGGGGCTTTGAAGTGCTCCGTGGCAATGCTGAGCGTTTATCTCATCAAAATATCATTCCTGCAATTCTCGAAATTCTATCAGTACTTTTTCCATCTTTTTTTTACTTGATAATTTGTAGATTGGAGCTGGCTAGTGGCTTCACGAATGAATAACGGAATTGCGAACCATAAATAAGCAAAAGAAAGCTCATGGAAACTGTCTTGAATCAATCATTGATAAGCTTGTCTGAGTGATCTCGGGTTTGCTGGAGCTGGGATACTGGGGATACAAATTGCAAAAGTGTTATTGCGATCACGGGAATCGCTCCAGGGCAGAAGCTTTGTCGTTTAGAACAGCTTGGCTCTTGACCAGCGACCGATACAGCCTATTGCATATCAGGCAACGGAGCTTCTCGCTCCCATTGACCTGACCAGCCGACGGACTAGGATCCGATTCTTTGCGTTAGAAATTAAGAGACAAACGGGGGCATCACAATGCAGCTCGACCTAACAGAAGTAAAATTTCAAGGCCCACTGTTTCAAATAGCAAATTGAAGCAGTTAATTTCATCATTGAATTGCATAATTGACAAATGAAGTAATGAATGCATTGCATTTGAAGTAAACGAAGGCTAATTTAGGAATGATTTAGCTTTCGGAGGGCCTCACTTGAGCTGCATTCACATAATCGAATCCCTTTATCCCGTTATTATTCGATAACTTATTCAGAATTGTCAGACGTCAGTTCAAATTGCTCTTGGCATGCCCGAACACATCGAAAACTGCCCCTCACCCGAATTTCTGAAGCTACCCCTCAAACAATTAGACCGCTGTTCCGGTGCCGCGAGCGTGACACGTGGATTTGGTGTCGTTTTTCGTGGCCCGAGTCGGGTGTCGTCGCGTGCCGCCCTGTCGCCGTGCCCTTGCACTGAAAAAAAACTTACACCTAGAGAGTTATTTTTGGAGTTTTTCCACTCCAGTTTGGCGAATAGTCACGCACCAATGGCATATAATGATTATGTTTTGTAGCGTATTCTTACTCTCTGCATTGCATTAAGGGCGTTTTTGAAAGTTATTCTTAAACCTGGTACTATAATCATCTCTTTTGTGTTTTAGCAAGTGGTAATTTTATCTTCTAATTTTATCACGTGTCCTTTTTATTCTTTCGGGTTATAAATTTATATCAGTCTCAAAGAGGCATGGGGTAATTTTAGCTTACTTCACAGTGATAAACAAGGTCATTGGAATATATTTGTGCTGAACTCCCATTAGATGGTAATAAAATTGACAGCTAGAGTACTTTTATCAAAACTGCATAAAAATAAACCGCTGTGGAGTAATTAGGGTAATTTTTATACTCCATTACGGCTGACAAATTGACGCGACAGAATAAAACTATTCTCATGTAGGTGTAAAAATTACTTCCTTCGTGATAAAACTATCATGTCCGGACAATAATTTTATAACCATGGAGTAATATTATGTGGTAGCATTACTAACATTATTCTTCGGGAGTATTCGGGAGCGTATTTCAAGCAATACTGTATCACTTTCTTGATAATCCTATTCCGTTGTGACATAACTAATCTAAAAGTGATTAATATATTCGTCCAGCACAGTATTATTCCAAGAATAATATTTTCGGAACGTCTCTTCAGTTCGCGACCATTCGCGACCGCCATTGTGCTCAAGTCGTCAGAACCAAGGCCTTCTGTCAGAGAACCGAGCAAGCGTCCCAGTCCTCGAAGGTAAAGCTGAAATTACTGTATACTTTGTGTTTTGTTAGTATGACTTAACAGTAATCCGTAGTATGACCATACAATCCAAGAAATGCGTTGACGTAGATTTGCGGACGAAGATTTCCGCGATGATGAAATTCTGGAAGACAAATTGTCAAAACAAATTGACAAATTGTTGTTACAAACAGGGTTGTATACGACTCAATCAATAGCAATCAATTCAATCACGACAAATTTGGGAAACCAATCAAATCAATCAAGTCAGAGCAGTTTTCGGGAATTGATTCAATCGACTCAAACGCGACAATGAAAGGAATCAATCAACTCAATCAAACGACTCAAACCAAGATATACATTAGGTTTTTTGCCCCACCAACTTGGAAAAGTGTCCATAGCAGTCTGGTGTACCTACCTACCTACCTACCTACCTACAGAAGAAACATAAAAATATTGTCATTTAAAATTATAAATTGCCATGCCATTCAAAGTTTCTATGTAATAAGGAAGGATACATAGTGATGGACAGGTGGATCATGATATTGAGGTTCAATGGGTAGAATTGGAGCAGAAGTTTCATTTAATGGGTGCAAAATAACCCAGTAGTTGACTTCAACAAACGCCCCTTAACCCAAATCACCACCTTTCACCTAAAAGTTGTCAATTTAATTTTGGCCATATTCCAGCTAAGTCATCAGGCCATCTACCCCATGTAAAGCCCCCGTCTGTCTCTTATCATTATGTGAGTTATGCGGAGCTCTTCTGAATTGAACCCTGGGCCTGAACATAATGAACCTAGCTAGGTTTCATGCCACACTGACACCATATTATGAAAGTGTTGAAAATGTGCTACAAATTTGACAACTTCATTAGGTATGCTTTATGAAGACAGCAGGAAAGCAGGTAGGTACCTACTTACCTGCCTAGATGTGTCACTGGCTACCAACAGTACCAACGAAGGTAGATAGGTTATGTGTGAAGAATTCAAAACATTTTATTGCAATACAATTTGAAACTGTTAGGACTGGGGGATAGGGATGAGCATTAAAAATATATTTAAAAGGAAATGGAAAGGACAGGGACTCTGGAACCACAGAATAAGTTAAAGACAAAGGAAGTAGGTACAAATTAAAACGCGAAAACGGCACGGTGCGACTGCGAAAAAACAAAGAAAACGTTGGACAAAACGTTTTGCCGATAAGTATGCTAAGCTTTTATAAATCCTTATTCTACGTCTTTTGATTTTTTGGTAAGATGACGTCATTGATTATCATGTAGTATGGTAGGTCATCATAAAATAAATCGGTTGTACAACACCAATTTCGTTTTAATTATTATTTCATTTGAAATGAAACCACTTAATAATATTCGGTAAAATATTTTAAGGGAAATTAAATATATTAAACATGTTATGCTTAGGCTCTCAGGAAAAAAGGATCAACAAACGTTCTGCTGCAAATTAAACAATGCAGCAAATTAGCTATTAATTTACGTAAACGTAATTAACGAGACGAAAACGACGCTTTTGTTTCAGTTATTTTTGTAGGGGTTTCAGATATTTATAGAGTTCAGTGGGTTGTTTCTGAGGAGATGTGGAGGTGTGAATTATTAATTAATCACACTTTATTAGTATATAGGGCCTTGCACTTTATCATCTGGATTAAAAAAAAGTTTCCTGCTGAGTGCAGAAAGGTAGGTAGGTGCATCGCCAGGTATTATCTCATCCATGGCCAGGTTCTATCACAGGATTGGAGCAGTTATTGCAGTTGAAAGTCAAAGTTGGCTGTTCATGTTTAGGCCCTGTTCTTTATTTGACCATCTACCCCATATTGCAGTTGTGATGACAAGCAGTTTTCAGTGTAGTTTTGTGATCTTTGATGTCATCAATTGGTGTCATTATTTTTTGTCAACTAAAACTTATTTCAACTTTCCATTCAATCGACTCAATCATACGAGTCACTCTAATTTTCGGGAATCAAATCAGTCAACCAGTCGCTAAAGTCAAACGAGTCAGTCAACCAGTCATCTCGAAAAGTCAATCGACTCAATCCAATCAACTCAAAATACGCGTTGAATCAAATCAATCAATTCAATCGACTTGATTGGTATACAACCCTGGTTACAAACAAACAAAACAAATTGTTAAAACGGTCATATCCGGACATCTACTTTTTGTTGTTTCTATCCTCCCAATAATATCACGATAGAAGAAAACACGTTTAATGAACGTATTTATATCTTGTTCAGTGTTCACTGCCTGATAAAGCTGTCCATGAAATTTAAAAAAAAACGGTTCTTTTCTTTCTCAAAGGTGACTCTGCGGAAGAACAGCTTCCGACAGAAACTTCGGAACAGATTCAAGAACTGTCGAAAGCCATTGAGCATTGAGCAACGCCGTCATCGACACGGAAAGACGAGCCAGGGGCATCGTTGTGAAAATGCGTGCGGCAGCTGAAGAGGGGATGCCGGGGTCGAGGATGTTTCCCAAAACGAAGAAGTCGCAGCTAGACATCTGCACCGAAACCGCCAAGTTCAGTGCCAAGCTAAAACACGCCGATGTCACTCACAAGACATCTGTTCTCAAAGATTCCTTCGAGGTTCGGCGGATATGCCTCACGAGCAACCGAAACCGGAAGACTGGCGAGGAGATGAAGGAGATATTCCTGGATATGTATGTACAGCGAAGCTGCCGTAAGTGTTGCTTTATTCGGTATTTAAAAGTCTTGTCTAATGTTATGTGTGATTGAACTCGAGATTCCTTTACTAACAGGGTAGTTCAGTAGGAAAATTTGACCGCCACGGTGACGTCACAGTGGCTATGCGTAAGCGTGGTGTAGTTAAAATGTCACATTTGACATCTGTGCCTTTTAAGGGTGGATTATCGAGAAACGGGGCTTCAAACATTCATGTAAACGTGTTTTTTTATAAACTTCCCAATTATAAGCTCGCCAGTTGACCCAGATGATCACCATCTTCCTGTGTATTATGAATGCGTGGGAACTTTTTTCCCGCCAGCACGGCAGCGTGATGTAACGGTAAAGGAATTTTGAAACTCTTTAACGGGGTATGGTTGAACTGAACTAACTATATAATTAGTGGCACCATTTTATATCCGCGCTATCAGGGAACACCATTGGATAGGAAAACATCCGGAAAATTTGTATAATTTTTAACCCACTCCCTCTGGTTTTTCTACCGCCTGCTGGGAAGTCACCCCCCCCTCCCATCTAACTTGGCGGGTCCTAAGCAACGTAACCGTAACGAAACGCTCAAGGCGGAGTTGGGAATCTTGTCACAAACCATGACGAAAGCATTCCAGTCATTTTTATCAGGTAAAAGATCACCAGAGGTTGACACTTGACGTGGCGCGCTTTCAAACTTTTTGTGAGCTGGAGTACCTAACTTACCTGACCTGACCTTCCACAATGATATAATGTTCACTTGATGTTGCTTGATGTTAATTCCATTCATTAAAGGGACCCTCCCACCTTCAAAAAAGTTAATGAATTGGCATGAAAGTGATGTCGCTCGGTTCAGAAAGAGCGAAAACGAATATCTACCAAATTTCACCGAAAAATATTCACCGGTTTTCAAGATATTAGACTTTTACTTTTGTTTACTTTTTGGGATCTCCGCTGTTCCTATAGCGACTTTATTTGAAAGTGCGGCATTTGCTGCGCGCAAAGCAGCATATACCACCGCGTGCTACAAAACGTTTTAGTCAAACATTTAAAAATCGTTAGATATCTGCGCTGACGTCACACATTCAGAGGGGTATTCCTATGCATTAGCCCCTCTGAATCAAAATGCTGCAATTTTGAAATTGAATATTTCCGATTTAAGGCATTTCTCGATGTTGTGAGTGCCGAAACCGGTAATTGTGAGCCAGGGACCCCATTTTGGCTATCTCAACTCAAATCTAATGTTAAGGTGGGAGGGTCCCTTTAATGTGATTTTGCGATGTTTCCAGGTGTGGACTGACTTGGGAATGATCATGGGGCTCGAGGAGGACGTGAAGGAGCATGTCCTGCACAAAATCAGACATACCACGAAGAAGTGTGCCCAGACGATGATAAACGTGGAGCCGGCCGACAAAGACGGTGAGTTTTGAACGGGCACAAGCACACCTTTTCGGATGAGGTGTTCCGCTAGCAACAATCGTGCCGGGGGGGGGGGATACTCTTCTTCTATATAACTGGGCTCGAACCGATCATCGTAGACAATATATTCCTGGCCAGGGCTGGAATAATGTTTAGATCTGACTGATTTTTTTTTTAGCGAATGCAAAGTTAGGCCCGAGGTATTTTCGATAAATACGAGGTCACGCCAAAACATTAGCCAAGACCAAGTGTAGGAAGGTATTTCCCACGCATGCTTCTTCCTGCACGATGGAGAAATGACGTTTCACATATCCCAATGGCGTAATACATTAATAGCAGAGGGCAGGACAACTGTTTATTTTCTTGATGATTTTTTTTGGCTTAAAGGAAGACTGCCACCTTTTTTTTACACAAAACGGTTTTCACTAGACCTAACCCACCTATGACCTACCCTGAAGTCTGTTTCCCGAAATTCGGCCTAGTTTTCGAGATATCCGCAATTGGACTTCAGATTAAAGCCATCACAAATGTGTGGAATATGGGAATGTAACATTACCATGTTAAAATCCCATCTCCCACACTTTTTTGTGATGCATCAATGTGAAGTTCGAATGCGGATATCTCGAAAACTAGGACGAATTTCGGGAAACGGACTTCAGGGTAGGTCATAGGTGGGTCAGGTCTACTGAAAACCGTTTTGAACCGAAAACCGTAAAAAGGTGGCACTTTAATTAACGACGGGCGGGACAACATGTTGTACCTTACCTTTGGACAGCCAATCGTTGGTTTTGCTATTAGTCAAAAAGTGTTGTTTAACTCTAGTGATATTGAAAAGTCATGGTTGTCTCCATTCAGGTTGTCTCCATTCATGTTTGTCTTCATTGTCTCCAAATATACCACAGTTACATGCAGTTTGATACCTACTTGCACTCCATACTTAACCATGACAGCGGAACATCGGGTACTAATTTCTTATTTCACTGAAATATTTTAACGACGTATAATTATTTTGTAATTGTGCCGACCACGTTTAGTTGTAAGAGTGTATCGTACTACGCAAACGTACTACGCATCGTACTACGATTTTGAGAGTGAAAAGAAATCAGGAAGAAGCAAATCGTCTCCAGATACTGTAGATGGCATAGCCAGCTACTGTACGAACGCGGTTCCTTGTTTCTCTCCTAGGTTTCCTTTACGTTTATTTGTACGATATGCATTGATGCCAACTGACTGCAATATTCTTTTTCACGGCAGACGACGAGCTGCTAGCTCTACTTGCCTATGGTTGTGGAACAACCATTGGCACCTTGGCGGATCCGAGAAACGGGGTTCGTCAGGCAGGTGAGGAACTATCGGTGGACGGTGTGGTGGTCTGCCAACTGCCGGCCACCAGGTTGGAGGCCGTGGCCCTAATGACGGCCGCCCACGCTGTCTTCTACACAAAGTTCACGGGGCCCTGCAGGGCCCTGTTCGAGATTCTTTACCGGAGTGTGGGATTCGATGTAAACCTATCTGGCTTATCACAGAAGGTGTGGGAGGTTACCCAGGTAGTGTAGAACCAGCATCGGAGATGCCCACTTCGAATGACTGGCGACCTGTGGCTCACCTGTGGTTCAAGTGACTCGTGACTTGTGGCTCACCTGTGGCTCAAGTGACTCGGAACGTGTGGCTCACACTACTGGAGCCTCTGTATTATGACTAATTCAGCTGCGGCGGTCTCAGTACGCCAATGAGTCTCAGTACGTCTTTCATAGCCCAGATCACGCTCGTTTTATATGCCATCCGTGGCGGTGGTTCTGTGCGCAGATGTTATTCGTTAGCCTTAGTGTTAACCATACACACTCGTTTTATCTGCCATCCGTGGCGGTGGTTCTGTGCGAAGATGTTATTCGTTAGCCTCAGTGTTAACCATAACGCCCTTGTGAGTTGTGACCTTGAACGTCCTTCCAGTGATTTCGCATTGCGGCCGGCAGAGACGAAGTTTTGCCTCCCAGTTGAGACGCCGCTTCTCAACTAGGAAGCAAAATTACGTCCCTGTCGGCCGCAATGCGCCATCACTGGAAGTGCGTCCAAATTAAGATGTACCTGCTGATGCTCAGGTACCATTCGTTAATCAATTGTTGGTGTTTCAATACATTGTTTAAATGCATTCCTTATTTTACACTTGGTCATAATATTATCACATCACCCCGCATTATCAGGGGTGGTACTTTTACACCGGGGCTTGATTTTACCGGGGAGTTACTCCGGGGTAAAATTATCGAAAAAAGGAGTGCTTTTTGGCATGGCAATATTATTCCCCGAATGGGAGTAATTTTAGTATTAAGTTAATAAAATTATCATCTGGTGTAATTTTATCCAAAGATAGCATACTTTTATCCTCCGTCATAAAATTACTCCCTAGTGCGAATAATATAAGCGTTCGGATACTAAATATATTCTATATGCTAGTTTTATTCCCCAAAACTCCCCATTTTAGGCGCTTATGCCAGGTCATAAAATTATTCGATTGCAGGAGTGCTTTTTGGCATTCTAAAATTAGAAAATGGGGAGTTAGTTTTTTCAGTGTGAGGTGCTGACAGACGCCCCAAGGGACGAGGGGAGGTGACAGAAAACCCACCGCCGAGCTTACGTGCGTGACTTGTAGGGAATGATGGAGGGAGGGAGGGAGGGACAATATATTTTGCTGAACAACTTTTAGCGATGTGCTTCTTTAGGAGCGGACCAAGAACCTGCAAATTTCTGACATCCAGCCTTTAAGTACAATAAAGAAACACATTTCTACAATACCTTTTCCTGTATGTTTGATGCAGTCTTGCAATGCAATCCAGCCATCCAAGAAACTTTGCGCGAGACGTTTTCTTGGATGGTTTTCTTGGATAGCTTGATTTCACCGAGGGCTTCTGTTTTAAAGAAAATTTGTAAGCTTTGCTGAACTGTTAAGTAATTAGAACTGCCAGTATTTCAGTATTTAACGTGTAGTTAATGTTACTGTATTCTATTTATGCATATTTCGGCCTTTTTTAAGCAAATAACGAACGATATTAAGAAACATACAGGAAATAATATCTAGGACTCTACCGCGACGAAATATTTCTATCTCGAGTTTTCAAAGAATTTCATGCACTCGGCCAAGGCCTCGTGCATGAAATCCTTTGAAAACTCTCGATAGAAATATTTCGTTTTCGCGGTATCGTCCAAGAATGTATATTGATAGTTTTTTACATGACTGATTGCTGTAGAATGCCATATGCTGAAATTCTCATTTGTTCTGCAATCTACCGTTCTATTCCAGGAAAGTCTGCATTCTCTACTGCGTCGCAAAAACCGCTGCTCAAGAAAACGAGTCATTGTTCAAACAGCCCAAAACCCAACGAGATCTAACAAAACAGGTAGGCCGAGAGTAGGGCAGGTCTGCAGAACCGATTTCGGCGGCGCTGACTGGTCGTGCGCTCCTGTCCACTCAGCTCACAGACGGTGAGTGATGGCTGGCCGGTGCTCAAAACATCGCCTCCCTTCTGAGAGTCATCGGCATTCGACTTTCAGCGGTCGAATTTCGGCGCGTTTTTGCTGGCAGCCGCCGGTCTGGCGCCGCCCCAAGAGCGGTCCGCTGCGGAGATGGCCTCTGGACTTATTGGAACTTCCTGGCCCCGGGCGGATGGGCTGCGCTCGCAGCCACTGACGCCGTCTCTGAGCCCGGATCAGCCCGAGTGTAAACCTATTGAGCTCCGCCGCCCCCGCCCGTAGACTGTACCGTGCCGCCGACGCCGAAAGAGGCATGGGGAAGGGGACAATCAGGGATGCTCTGGTTGCTTCTGGTTGCTATGCGGACACTAATTATGCATCCGGAGATGCACCATTATTAAAGAGTCTATACCGATCAAGTCGAGCACAGATAGCAGTAGCACTACTGTTATCTGTGAGTTGTGTTATTGATATAGTTTGTTCAGGCGTGTTTTTACCTTAGGGAAATGCCCAACTGCAAAATATCAAATAAAACAACTTGGAGTACTATCTTCTGCAATTTCCAAACAATTAGCTCCTGTTTTGAAATGCAATGCAAAATATTCCTTTCGGAAATAATTATTTCAAATAGATCTTCCAGGGAGATTTCATGTTACCAGGACATCAGTGTGCTGCATTCAATACAATCTCAACATTCACAGCTACAGTCAATCTTCATTCGGGTATATCATTCTCACTATTTACAAAATTTATCTCGGTGACCTTTTCCACAATCACATCTCCACTGCCGGATCGTCCAGCCCCCCCCCCCCCGCAACAGGCGAACTGTCTTGACAGGCTAGCAATGTCATCCATGGCATGGCCAGGGCAGAGGGGACATCAATAATTGGGGTGGGATCCGATCAAATGGTCTGTCTGGTCCCCAAGCTGCAGGGGTCGTTGGTGGGACGTGTAATTAGCGTATAATTATAATATGTCTCAGAGGTATTCACTTCAAAGGAACAGCCAATCGTGTTTGGTCATCCATGCGGGGAAATGACCCATAAGATATTCGAAGTAGATTGGTGTTGCTCTTTTAATCTAAATGTTCGACAGAGATGCTTGCTGTGCTGTTTCACGTACAGAATAAAGGGCTTCGAAATGTCTAGCCACGATTATTTTCCATCAAGCTCTTTTAACATTGCATTACATTTGATCTTTTCGTTTTTACAAATATGCACTGTGGTGGATGTCAACTGAAGGTCATTAGTCTCACTAAGACCTTCAACTACAATCAGCTGCAAGTCAACTGCCTATCCCAATGCAAAGGCCACGTTCAGAGATACGGCCGAGGAAGACAAACATGTAGACAAATGTCTGCTGTCTGGTCCGACGACAGCGATGTCGAACACAGCCGGTGAAGGGTGCTGCCGAATAGACCGTCTGCCACACCGCCACCCCCAGCGGGACCGATTTAATTAGAAAACTCATTCATCTTCGAGCCCCAGCCGGCAATTCCGACCAAATCCTCGCGCAGTTATCAGAAGATTGAGGGAGACCCACTCTCATCTTCTCGAGCCGATTTTTTAGCCCAGAGACACTGAAAACTTTATTTGTTTGTGGTAGCAGGGAGCCAAGACAATTAAAACTGGAGTGCTTCCGCGGAAGTGTAGGGTAGAGTGGGGCAAAGGGCCCAGGGCGGGTCAAACGCCCACCCCTCTTTTTTATGAAGTGCTCGACTTTTCGAAGAATTCTCGATAGCCATTTTCAAGAACGAGCAGAAATCTACTTTTGCCCCCTTTTTCGGATCTACAAGTGGGTTGTTCTGGACGTAAGATAAAGATTAGTTTATTTCAGACAATTTTTAGATATTACATGTTTTCATACTACTAAACTTTGTCTGACAGAGATTAAAGTAGGCAATGAAATTTAGCTACGCAGAACCTGCGGATTTAAGCTACGTTTTGAGCATTTACTGGTTTGCAACACAATCGTCACACGCTTAATTTTGGTGGACTTCGTTTTGAATGTGCATGGTGTGTCGTTTCGGGAACTAGCGACCCGCGGCCGGGCGCCGCGGAGACGTGCCCGCCATAGGGTTTTGGGGCTATTTTTTCACCTTTCGGTCTGAATCGTGAAAACTGAAAAGTACTGGTCGTAGCAAATATGTTCCCTGGTTTCTGAATTTTCAGCCCACGTGGAATGCGATAGGACAAAAGTCATTTTCGTACAGACAAAACTGTGCCCGCGTTTTTTGGTCAAAGTAAAAATGTTCAGCAGCTTTTAACACGTGGGCCGCCGCTAAACAGGGTACACCGGAGGACTTACGATTCAATATCTCCTAAGCCATCAGAGATAGCAAATATGTTCCCTGGATCTATGTAGATAATACTTTAGGGAACACTTCAGGCCAAAAATTGTTTCTCGACAACTTACACCCAGTCCGCGTTTTTGGCTTAAATGCAATGCAACACGGCAGCCGACCTTGAGGGCTCAGTTAGCGAGTTCATTTTTTAGCGAGCACTTCGAGCATTTCAGCGTTCGATGAAATGACATATTTTTTCAACGCAGTCGTTTCTTCATTTGCATCTAAACGCGACCTATATGATAATGTGACTGTATCGTCACACTAGAAGGTGTAATTCATGGTAATTTATAGGGCTAATTCTCGGCGCACAGCAGCAGACGGACACCGACTGACCCACCATCTAAAGGCAGTTTGGCGAGGCAGTATCGTGAATCACAGCCGCGAGATGTCCCTAGCGTAGAACACCGTCTGTTTGCCCAGTTTAAATACGTGATGTTTGCCCTCTGTCAACCCCTCAGTCATGGGGCTGGGGTCGCGGATGAATGGGCGACCGCCCGCCGCGCGGGGAGGGGGTTGCTCCCCTGACCCGGACCGCCACGGCATGGGGACGGTCCCGCACTTGCGTGCCTCACGTCGCCGCCTCACACCGGTCTGAATTACGCTGGTTTTGAGGAACCGCCCATTGTGGTGGTGGGTGATCCAACGCAGACCATGCCAGAACCCCACTGAGGGGGTGTCACCCGTGTCAGCTGGCTCAGACCCACGATATCCCCATACCGAAAGCGACGTTCCAAAGAGCAATATGTCTTTAGTGGGTATTATTGATGTTTATTTCGAGAATGTATGCATGCATGTAAGCACATACCTACATGATGTGTTAAAGTACCTACTCCAACTGTACAACTTTGGCCTCTCAGCTCGAGGAATAAACTTTTTTACTTTAAAGACAGATTTTTAGTGACTTAACACTCGCACTTACATAGGTAGGTATAGCGGGGTCGAACGGACCCCCTCCCGGTTTTCGCGAATAATTCGCGCAAAAAGCGGCCAACCGCGACGAAACTTTCAGTACCCTCGATTAAATCAATTTTACACATACTCTTAAAATTTAATGACCCTGACCCCAATGACCTTTGACCTGTGGTCTGATTCTCGAGACCATGTTCGACCGGAATTGCGAATTGGCGTATGTCGGCTGAGGCTCACATTATCCGCGCAATTTCCAATTTTTTTTTGGTGTGGGTTTCAAGGTCCCGTGAAGGTCAGGTCAAAGTCTTTGACCTTTGATGACCTTGCTTCACTATTTCGAGTTTTACATGTTTCTAGGGTAGTTTCTGGGGCTGATTTCGAATTCCCATTTGGAGATTTATGAAATAGTTTTGGTGCCCTCGTATGCTACGAAGCTGTCAATAGTGGTCAACACCTGCTATGGATGGCCGGCAGGTCACCTAATGGTTGACCTGACCTGACCTGACCCGACCTGGCCTAAATACATTAACCCGGCAGTTGCTGGGGTATTTCGCCACCCACCGTTTGCTGGGGGGGGGGGGGGGCGTTAAACGCCCACAGCCGATAACTCGAGAACCAATAGGCGCAGCGAAACGCACGAGGCGGCAAACGAAAGAACGCGACAAGACGCTTCAAATGAGTACTTTAAAGTTGAATTTTGAGGTCACAGGTCGGGTCAAGGTCAGGTCAAACACCTAAAATCGGGCTTTCAGTAGCATGGACTTCAGTACTTCGCAGTTCGCAATGGGCGCCTCTCGTCAGTAACTCTGTCAAAACGGTGCACAATCCATCATATAAGGCCTACAAGAGTGTCGGCTTCATGTAGGGGTCAGTCAAGCATAGGTCAGGGTCAAGGTCAGGTCAACCGGGTAGGCACATACCTATCCCCGAAAATCAAAACTGATATTCGCAGCCCGTGACACATGTTTAATGGGTAATTTTGGGCGTAGAACACGAATGTGACATTCATTTTATCATATATGTACGTGTTTGGCTCAAAAAGTTCAATTTAAGAAATGAATGTATCATGGTCGTGAAGTAGTCACGAGAAACTGCCAAGATTTAGTTCAAGATTTTGGAAAATGCGGAACGATAATCAATAATCGAAGATGGCCATTTGATTGTTCATGGTATTGGCAGTCAAATGGCGTTCATGGCATGTCTGTATGTCTATTTTGTGATTTTATATGATTTTTTGAACATATGCCTTTTTTGGTCGAAAACTCAGAAATCATGACGTCACTAAAACCTCGATATCTCAAAAATTTTCCGACCGATTTTTTTTTTAAACTTTGTCACAATAAACTTCAATCAATTCCCTACAGGTACCCAAAATTTGGCGCGCCTGCGGCGCCTCGTTTTATGCTATAGCCCCGCGAAAAAAGTGGGGGCGTTTAACGCCCCCCCCCCCCAGCAACTCGCGGGTTAACCCTCGCCAGGCGAGGGCCTTTTCCATAACACAGACGCCGAGGGGGGGTTGGTACGACCCCCCTCTCGCGACTGGCTCCTATAGCACTTAGAAACGCCAAATTTACAGGGTAGGTGGGTCCATAGAAGATCTCGCCCCTGTGAAAGTTTGGTGACTCTAAGTCAATATTTAGGGGGTTTTGGGGGGGTATGAGTGCAAAATTTTGCTAAAACATGTTAAAAGTTTTTCGCTTATAACTTTTTACCTAGAAAATATAGAGCAAAAATAAAAGCACCAGTAAACTCAGGACGTCCGTGCGCATCAAATGATATACTTTGTTACCAATTTCAGTGAACTCTGGAGTTCAGTTGCCGCTAAGCTAGTCCAATTTCCCCTGACCTTGTACCGGTTTTTGTGACCTGGTGACCTGACCTGAAAAGACTGGGACTTCAAATTTTCAGGAAAGGTGCGAAAATGTTGCCCCAGAGGGTATATCAAATTTGGCGGCGCTACGCGCCGCTGTTTTTACGTTATTTTCAAAAAACCTTAGGGGGGGGGGGTTGCATCAACACCCCCCCTCGTCGGGCGAGGGTTAAGACATCAAAGGTACCTATGTGATCAAAGCTAACATGAACTACGTGTTCAGCACCCCACAAAATCCCTTTTTCAACCTCACTTTACGAACTTCCAGCAAGTCCCGATTTTCCCGATTTTTGGGTCATTGACCTGACCTGGAAGGTCAACCAGTGACATTAAATAAGGCCATAAAATTGGGTATCATCGGCTTACTTTCGTTGCGGGCAACGCGCTCGTTTTTTTTTCTGCGAAGTTCTAGCTCCATCAGAGGCCAAACGGCAAGGAGAATCCAACGGACCCCCCCCCCCCCCATATACGTTAGACGCTGGCAAACACGAATACGGGCGAGGGTTAAAACGAAGGAGAAATATACGAGTGAACGGACCGCGCAAGCGAAGCGAAATCTTTTTAACCCTCGCCGGACGACGGTGGGGGGGCGGGTGCCGCCCCCCATAGGGTTTTTTCACGATAGCTCCAAACACGCTGGCGATAGAGAGCTGAAACATGGCATACCTGACCTTTGATTCAAGCCGGACCTTTAGACACCAACCGCATTTTTGGGTCAGGTCAGGTCACTGACCTATGACGTCATAAGTGAACCTCTGCACGGTCTTCAGATGTCGCAACTTCGCAACGCCCTCGCAAGAAATGTAAGTACTCAAAATCCCTCTCGGCACTGCCACTCTGGCACCCTTTCTGGCTTTCCCTTGCACTTGCTTCCACCGGACGTCACATGAGCCGGGCTAACGTAAACTTTGTTCTTAATATTGCCTTGGGCCGGAATAACATAGCCGGCATTAAAGTAAAGTAAAACGGAAGATCTGGCTAATTGCCAGCTAGTAACTTCCCCCTACCCCGACCAGGGCCTCGGCCTGTCGGGAGCAAAATTCAAAATTCAAAAAAAAAAATGCCAGAGGAGACGTCACAGGGAAATGAAACTTGCAGGCTAGTATCCATTATCCATTATCCATTATCCATTATGTGTCTCACAACTTGTATATCTCGGATTTTTCCTAAAGGTCATATGAGGTCAGGTCATTCTCGTGACCTCACCATTATAAGTCAATGGGGGAAAAATGAAAACTGCTATTCTGGCGCCAGGAGCGATCTCCAAGTATCTCAAGCACACAGAATCGTGATTTGATGCACTCCTTGCAAGGTTATATGCGTCCCTTTTGCAATGTTGACCTTGTCATACGTCATTTATGACGTCATCAAGGTCAGATTAGTTTTCGTCAATAACTCTTGATCAAATTGAGCTAGCGAGTCGGGAAGGCCACCAAGGGACTCAGGAAGACCTGCCGAATCGAATGATATGCGACATGACCTCTTTCGACCAACTTCGTGACCTGGGGGTGCTGACCTGACCTTGACCTGAGGTCAACACCCCAAGTTGACCTTACCCGGACAAAAAGTATATCATTCGACGCGCCTGAGCGAAACGAACACGATTCTGCCAAAATCGCGGCTGCCGTTTTTTGCGAAGTTATTCACCAAAAACTGAACCGTAACTTGGGGCACTTGACCTGACCTCAGAGGTCACCGGTTGACCTAGGACCTTAAAATCGGGTACCAATCTCTGCGTCTTGTAACGGCGCACACGCTCGTTTTTTCCGCGACACGCTGGCTCCACCAGGGGCGAAACGGCGAGGGGGTCGTACCCCCCCTCGGCCGGCGCGTATGTAGAAAGCCAATAGGTCCGGCGAGGGTGAAGCAGTCGAAACAAGCACTTTTGGACAACTGACATCAACATGTGAATGAGACGTGGAAAGACAGTAAAAACAGCTGCAATGCGTTCAGTTTTACAATAGGCAATCGATTGGGATGCCACATGAGTTTTACCGGTCAGGTCATGAGCTCGACCTTAAAAAATGCTTATCTTTGGATGATGTCGAGGTCAAATTACACACCATTCTACACCATTGGACGAGAGAGACATGATGCTAGCCGAGCTGATTGTTTTTAATGCCTATGTACCCACAACAATGACAACAATGCACCGCTTGGCTACGCTTGGCTTGCGTTTCAGGACCGTAGTGACGTCACAGGAAGGGACGCGGGCGGACCGCTGATGACCCGCCCGCTGTCAAAGGGCGGGCTGGGTTTGACGGGCGCACAATAGCGGCCGCGCGCGTGTTCCTGAAAGCGATAGCGAAGGCACGGGCGCCGGAAGGGTTGGACGCTTTGACCCTCTCCCAGACCTCCCGCTGTTACTGCCAAGGTTACTGCTACTGAGAAGGAAAATAAGTGACGGTGGTATTCACACAGGCTTTTCACTAAAGCCCATTAATGCCGGAATTTTTATTTTTTTATTCTTAAGTTGTCCTTAACAAATGTTAGCCACACGGGTCCCAGCAAGAAAACTGTGCAAGCTTTTAAATATTGTTCCATCGGTTCTCAAGCTATCAGCATGGGTCATAAATGACCCAACCGGCATTAGTATAGTCACAAACAAGGAGTTATTACGAAAACAGATTTAGCTAGATACCTTATTGTGCATACTGTATAGCGGTCTCAGACAAACTATATTGAGAGGCACTGCATTGCAATGCTTTGCAACGTCTCATTGGCGAGGCCGTTGGTGCTGCCGGCAGGCCTGTGGTGCCCCTGTTAGGCCTCTGGTGCTCCTGACACTGTCAGGGGCACCATAGGCCTGACAGGCCTGTGGTGTCCCTGGAAGGACTGTGTTGCCCCTGGGCCCTGACAAGCCTGAGGTGCCCCTGACAGGCTTGTGGAGCCCCTGTCAGGCCTGCGGTGCCATTGCTAGGCCTGTGGTGCCCCTGGCAGGCTATGGTGCCCCTGGCGGGCCTGTGGTGCCCCTGCTAGGCCGCTGGTGCCCCTGGGTCCTGGCAGGACTGTGGTGCCCCTGACAAGCCTGAAGTGCTCCCGACAGGCCCGTGTAGCCCTTTACAGGCCCAAGGTGCCCGTGCGAGGCTGGTGATGCCCCTGTGAGGTCGATGGTGCCCCTGGCAGGCCTCCTGGCAGGTCTGTGGCGCCTCCTGGCAGACCTGTGGTGCTCTTGCTACGCTGATGGTGCTCCTGCAGGTCTGTGGTGCCCCTATCAAGCCTGTGGTACCCCTGACAGGCCCGTGGTGCCCCACATCCGTCCGAGTCGCCGGCCCGACCCGCGTTACGGCCCCGTACGACTGGTCCGCACATGCTATCCCAGCATCGCAACACTAGGCCTGTGGTGCCCCTGTCAGGCCTGTGGTGCCCCTGATAGGTCGGTGGTGCCTCCGCGCCCCAAGGGAGGTCATGAGTGACCCATATGACCCCCTCCTTTGGATCCGCCACTGTGATCTGATCACAACCCCAAGAAATAAATAATCGTATAATCATCAGCTGCTTCCCTTGTATTCAACATACGAGAAAATTGGCAACACTATTGCCGGCTGGGTCATTTATGACCCAAGGATATTTATCGAGGAAAAAATGCTATCCGATGGCGACAAGAAGGGCAAAAATATATATCATGCCTTTTTCAGACAAATTTAAATGCCAGGTGGACGATCATTCAACAGATAGTAAAGTGCAAACATGATATAATATTACTTTTTGGGGCGGCGCGCCATCGCCAGTGACCGGCGGCTGTGCAGTCCCATCGTCTTTGGCTCCAGAAACTTCAGTGGACAAGCTCACACAAGTTTTATGCGGCTCCGACGCTCGTCACTGAACCCACAAATCCAACAAAACACACGCACAAGTTCCTCAAAGTGCTACTTGCCTCCATTGAGAAAAAAAAACATTAAGATTTTGCTTTTGGGTCATATATGACCCAAGCGGCATTAATGGGCTAATTTCTGACGTTTCGCACGTGTCGTCAACAATTCTCGTCCCCTAGAGATACTTGCACGAAAATTAAGGTAACCGGCCTGTTAGCTTGAAACGCCGCCAAAAACATACTGCTCCATGGTATAATCTCTTCCATGCGTGTGACCGATCTGGAGCCTTTTCGCATTAGATCGATGCGTGTTTTTATCGATATAGGATCTCCATCGATCTTAGAATTTGCGATCTGAATGATGGGGTGGAGCAAGATTAGAATGGGTCTGAGCCAGGACAGTAGAATCGGAGTTGAACCCAGAGTCACCAAAATCTTACTAACTCGGACTCCGGAGTAGAATCGACATCGCTAACTGAATGGCTCAAAGTTATACCCGAAGCGGAAGCTTGTCTGCCGAAAAATAGCCGTTTTCACGACGGGCTTTCTGGCGAGTGGACTTATATGTCAGTGTTCGCCATGGGCCGGGTCAGCCAATCGGTCATGGGCTGGGCTGGGTCACGGGCTGGGCTGGGCCCTCAAATATAAATAATCGATGGGCTGTGGTGAGTGTGGATGGGCTGGGACAAGGACTGTAAAGTGGACTCAGAGGTTCGCGACTGAGCTAAAAACAAAAACTAGCTTATTACTGTGCAAGACTAAAAAAACGAATGAAAGCATATATGTGCAATGTGCATTGTGCGTGCATGCTGCTCCCAAAAGATTGTTTCTTTGCGCCTATGGGTGACATATGTAATACCTGTTTGGTGTCCATGATCCATTCATTTTTGACGGGCTGGTCCGGGCTGGACGGGCTAGACCGGGCTGGG
Organism: Amphibalanus amphitrite; assembly: GCF_019059575.1. Lineage (NCBI taxonomy): Eukaryota > Metazoa > Arthropoda > Thecostraca > Balanomorpha > Balanidae > Amphibalanus > Amphibalanus amphitrite. The sequence goes on along the minus strand of NW_024881944.1, from coordinate 118,604 downwards.
CTTCAACAATTTTACTATGCATGGGTTCGCGCTGGGCCGGGCTGTCAACCCATGGGCCTGGGTCGGGCCGGACTGGGATTTTGCGGCCCGTGGCAAACACTGTTATATGAACTAAATCTACAAAAATATCTTTAACAGCAAATATGTTCAGATCATGACTTTATTTTAGTGTTTTAACCCTCGCATTGTAGGGGTAGTTGGATGGACCCGCGTCCCGCCCCCTCGGTTTTTCGCGAATAACCTCGCTCAAAAAGCGGACGATCGCGACGAAACTTTCAGTACCCCAGAGTTGATCAATTTTACACGTGCTCTTTTTCTTTCATGAACTTGACCCAAATGACCTTTGACCCCTGGCCTTTTTCTCGAGACCATGTTTGACCGAAATCGCGATGTCAGCGTATGTCAGATCACAATGTCCGCGCGTTTCCAGTCTTTTTTGTGTTGTAAACGTCCAAACATGTCAAATGATGTTCGTTCCATGCGGCATGCATTACGGTGGGTGCCAAGGTCACGTAAAGGTCAGGTCAGGGTCATTGATCTTTGAGGACCTTGATTCACTTTTTCGAGTTTTACATGTTCCTGGCATCCGTTTGAACATTTACTTAGTAGTTACGAGTGAGCGAGCCAAGCGAGTCTTTTCAATATAACGGAAAAAAATCTCAGTATGAGCGGCCCGGCCCGGCCCGGCCCGGCCTGTAACGCTTTTGAGAGGCTTATATCTCAGCAACCGCTAGACCGATTGGCCTGCGGTCTTTTTTGCTGGGTAGCCCCATCCCTTCTATCCCGTAATGTACTACTTTTGATACATCTCAGTGACCGTCGTGGCACGTGCCACGTGAAAAGTCAAGGGTGTTCAAGCTGTTTTGCAAAAGTAGTGATTTTGAGAGGCTCGTATCTCAGCAGCCGCTTGAGCGATTGTCTTGCGGTAATTTTTGTAGGGTAGCTGCATCCCTTCTACCAAAGGTCGGAAGTCGTATGCTCTTAATCTATGTGAGTGACCGCCACTGCACGTGCAAAATACAAAAAGAAGAGGTGCCAAATTTGTTCCCATTTCAATAACTCGGTAATTACTGGGTCGATTTCGCTGAAACTTGGCATACAGGTAGGCAGCCACCAGGCTATGCATTCCCATGTGTTGCGGTTAAGGTGCTACTGCACGACGTGCAGTGCACGTGCGCACGTGCAGGGGGCGCTTCCAGATCTCGAGAACGGCTGGGCCGATTACTTCAACATTTTTTCTTCAAAAAGCGGCGCACAACTCGGGAACCAATAGAGCTGCTACCCGACTCAAGAACCAATAGACGCAGCAAAACGGACGAGAAGGCAAACGAAAGAACGCGACGAGACACTTACGATGAGCACCTGAAAGTTGAATTTCAAGGTCACAGGTCGGGTCAAGGTCAGATCAAACACATGAAATTGGGCTTTCAGTAGCATGGGTCCAAAACACCTCTGGTGACCTGACCTTTGACCTGACCGAAAAAGTGACCTAAGTATAAATTTCGCCATTATTCCTTACGCTTTTTCGAACGTCGCTTTCCCCGTATCGCTACATGGCCCAGGAGCCGAGCTAAAAGGGGGGTGTTCAAACACCCCCGCCCACCAGAAGGGCGTGTAATTCCAGGACCCCCAGCGGAGTGCGGGTTATGAAATGCATTCATCATGGTCGTGAAGTAGTCTACAAGAAATTGCCAAGATTCCATTCAAGATTTTGAAAACCGTAGAACGATAGGTAATCAAAAATCGAAGATGGCAATTTGATTGTTCATGGTAGGCATTGGCAGTCCAATGACGTTTACGGCATGTCTGTATGTCTATTCTGTGATTTTATACCCATGATTTTTTTTTAAAAAATGTCGTTTTTGTCGAAAACTCAAATCATGACGTCACTAAAACCTCGATATCTTTAAAAACTTGGACCGATTTTTTGGAAACTGTCACAATAAATTTCTATAAATTCCTTACATGTACCTACCTATACAAAATTTGGTACAAAAAACTTCGTCCCTATGCTTAAATTCTGCACCAGCAACAGTCCAAGTGTTCGTGCTTACAAACGAGCCAATTGTCTATATGGAGTCATGGACTCTCAGCTGCTCCCGGGTCATGCGCATCGCCTCGCCGACTGAGCGTATGCCAGGCTGGGGCGACAAGCCAGCCGTCACCGCAAGAACGGCGCTGCCTCCCTCCCCCTCCTCCCGACCCCGTCCCCCGACCGGCGCGGCATTCCTCAGGCCACAATAGTGACTCCCCTCCCTCAGCTGACCCGTCCTCAGGTGCGGTGTACACTGGACAAATACCTCTGCCGGGGCTGACGGGGTCCATGTTTGAACAAGGGATTAAGGGAAGCCTTCAAACATCTCAGACGGAGTTTTCGCCGAAACTACCAGCTAGCGCCATCCACCGGTGAACGGCGGTACTAAACTTCATTCGCTAGTTCCCGAAACGACACACCATGGCTGTTGGGGTAATACGCCCACTTTGGTGTGGGACAAAACGCCCATCATGGGCGTTTTACCCCTAATGGGAGTTATACAGTACGGGTATTTGCGAACATTTTTGGCTGAAAGTGAGTGTCGGGATACGTTTCTACTGCTCAGGATTCTTATGAAATATGCAATATACTGGTTAGTATCGCCTGGAACAATTTATTCGCACGAACTAATCTCCGCTCTTTAAGGCGGTGACAGCCCGTTGACTGAATGAGGAGTGGGGTGGTAACAACAGTGTTCAAGATGTGTTTGGTGGTGTAATCTATTGATTTAAAGTCAAACGAAATGAGAATGGATAAATACTGCATTCTTTTGTCAGAGTACCGAGCGTGTAATGAAACGTTCAGGACTGGGCGTTATGCCCCACTCATATGAGCGTTATGCCCCATGGGTGGGGCAAAACGCCCGATTTGTAGTCCTCTCAATTCGGATGGCATATCTCAAAAACCATGCATGCCACTTGTTTCTGATGTGTTATTCGAAGAAAGCCAAGGTAATGAGCTACCAGATCAGCTACCTAGTTGTCTTTCAAATTTGTAAGATAAAGAGATACTGGGGCTAGAAAGTTAGGGTGGGCGCTTTGCCCCACTCTACCCTACAATGCCTGCGACGTCGACCATTCTCTTTCATTTGCTAATTTTGAGTGATTTAGAATCAACTTAGAACCACGAATGCTTTAAAAGCGACCGACCGTCGCGGTGGATTTCGTTTCTGGGTCTGATTGAGGCGATGCAACTGACATAACTGCAAACTTTGTCGACAGAAATCCAACTAGCTGCGGCAAATTAATTCATCCTCGACAAGCCTTCGCTGCAGGAACCTCAAACTATCATCTCGTCTTTTCAGCGTGGATCTTGAGCCCAAGCCACTCTCAGAGGGCTAAAAGACGACGCCACAATCGTCGGACGGTCTTCTTTTTTGACCGGCGATCCGCCGTACAAATAGGCTATTTTCAGTTATCTGCAGAGGCAAATGCGGCGCGAGTGGCGCTTTCTGACTGAAAAACGCCCCCGGCGGTGGCCCGCTGGGCTGTTGTTCGGTAGTCGATCTCTGCCCGAGTCAAAACAGGGCGGCCGACCCGGCAATGCAGAGGGAGAGGGTGACAGCGGCACCAGCAGAGGCGGAGGATTATAGTCAACTGCAGAAATACAGAAGTCAGAAAACTGTGCTGCTCAACAGTAAGCACCCGAAACATTAGACCAAACACAATTTGAACAAAACTTTCAATCAATTTACCCGAGAGGGCGAAGTTTGCCTTATGGCACTTTTGTTGCACATGGTCAGTGTTTGCAACGCTAACTGTTATGTTGCAGTTTCTGTAGCTCTGGCTAAAAATGACGCTCATGACTCCAGCCGCGTCAACAGATGACTTCACTAAATCAACTGCAGGGCAGTGAAGCCTCTATGGAGTACCGTGGTTTGGCTGATGAAGAAATACATGCTGCAGAAACGATCTGATGATTCTGTGTGATTTTTGACAGAAGAGAAGAGAAAGGTAACCATCAACTATTTTTAGAGCAAGATAAACCAATGCCTTGCCTTATGGATGATCATTTACCCATGTGTTCCGTGAATGCGTATAGACACTTCTTTCATGTTCCGCTATATTTTTTTTTTATCACAATTCAGTCGAGTAGGTTGTGTGATTGGTTGAAAAAGGTAGGTTTAAAATGGTCTTTTAGCTATGTTTACATAAAATAAGTGGTTAGCCTGACAGACATAGTTGATGACACATCACCAATAAATCTGTTTCACTTCTACATAATTTGATCGCTGACATCCCAACTCAGCCTTTCACACAGCGACATGTGTGGCGCCGCGCTGCGTCAATCCCCCAGTCCTCTGTCGACCCACGTCCATCTGTCCGCCTTCCCCCTCACTCCGCGACTATGGCGATCGGTCGGGGACACACGGAGACGGAGACGGAGACGGAGACGGAGACGGAGAGGACCACCCGTCCGTCCGTCAGACGTCCCCTCAAGTGACGGACGAGCGGCGCGTGCGACGTCCGCCCCGATCGGCCGTTCTTGTGGTGGTGGCGGCGGGGCTGAATGGCAGACGGACACGGCCGGGGCGGACGTGATGTCCCGAGGACGGCCTGCGGTCGGACAGAGCCGACACCGTCGTGGGTGGCGCGAGTGACGGACTGGGGCTCACAGGTGGTCCGTTGCAGGACGGTGATTCGGGAGGGTCAGTGCCACGTCGGGGCTGCATTCGGCTCACTGTTACCTATGTACATACATGGTGGGATCACGATTGCGGTGGAGGGGTTGTTGTCTATCGCTCTTATGAAAATGTTCCGTTTACTTGTTCAGAGGTAAGAGAGTGATCAGTGAACTTAGACATAGTACCTATATTTGATCTGAACAACTTACTTAGCTTTTCTACTCTTTCCTTGAAGCGAATAATCATTGCCATTTGTAGGCAAAATCAATTCTGACAAATACCACTGCCATCGAATATACAAATTACATTAATATCTAACACCTACATCCATCTACATATGTCAGGCACCCTTTTAGCGTAGTTCTTGCGTCAGCTAAACACAGCTAATTGACATTTATCGGCTTATACATAGGTAAAATACAGCATTTGAAATAATATATGAGTAATTACAACACATTTTCAGCACCAAAATACATCGACAGCCTAAAAGCCTGAACCAGGAGATTCAATATTTGATTTGCTGTCCAAATCAATGTAATGTAAGGAAAGAACGACAGTTCCCGAAATCGGCCACTCACACTGAAAGAAAAAATGACACCAAATGGGGGGTAGGGTGACTCTGCCAAAAAGTCCGCCCCACAGGGGTGTCAAAACAACTCCCTTTTGGAGCATCATAACACTGCAATATGGTGTCCATAAACGCCGTTTCTTGGCGCACGTGGACTCCATATTTCGGAGTTCGGATGCCCAAAAAAAGTTTTTTTGACACCCCTGTGGGGCGGACTTTTTGGCATGTTCCCGTAAATAGAGTCAAGACTCCCTTAGGACTCTTTCTTTTTGGGGTTATATGATGCCCCAAAAGAGACTCTTTTGATACCCCTGTGGGGCGGACTTTTTGGCATATCACTTTACATGGAGTCACGACATAACCGAGAGATACTCCAAACGTTTTTTTTTTCTCGGAAGTTCCCAGGTGAGACTTCAATGCCTCCATCCGGTTTTAGATTCGACTCCAAGATTGGAGTCAAATCCATATGGCCACGCGTCTGAAAATCTTAGGCTTTATTATTTACAGCATGAGTCTTTCCACATAGTTTTAGCCGCTAAAGCATTATCACACAATCACCTTACATCATACAGAAGTTGTGATGGCCCTGGTTTATACCACAAGCTGCCAAACTCGTAAAAATTATTAAAGAAAGACAAGATTCCTCAAACCTTCATAGAAAGAGCGGAAAGTTTGACCCGAAAAAAGGCTGTGACAGTTAACGACATCTATGAGAAAAGTTAAAACTAGCAGTACCAGCCGATGCCAGCGCCACCTTTATGACATCCGTTTAAGGGAGTCATAGAGGAGTCCGAAACTTTACTTAGGGGGTATACTTTTTCCGTTTAGACGGTTAAACATTCCCGTGATGAGGCGTAACACTTTAGTTAGAAAGGCGTATATTTTCAGCGATGTATTAAGTAGCAGATCTTCAAAAGAATGCCGTATCATCAAAGGTAATTTTCAAAAGGGAGTCGTAGGTCATTGGGGATCATTCAACAGGGAGTCGTATGCACCAAAAGGAGACCTTGAAAAGGAATTCATACATTTGAACTAAGGCGTCCTGTATTATTTAAGACGAAACGTACTTTTTTAAAGGGATTCGTACATTTCCAATAGGGAATCGAACATCTTTAAAAGGGAATTGCACATTTTTAAAGAGACTCGCACATGTTCAAAAGGGAGTCGCTCATTTTCAATAGATTCCCACAGTTTCAAAAGAGAGTCACTTATTTTCAAAGGAAAGTCATATATTTTTAAAAGAGAGTCATCTTTCTTTGATCATGAGTCGAACATTTTGACAAGAGAGTAAAACACCGTTTCTGGGAGTCAAATGTGTAAAAGGAGTCTCGACTCCATGTTAAATGAGTGTATAATGTGGAGTCGAGACACCTCATTTCCAACGTGACTCTCATAAAAAGGTTTCTTACTCCCTTGCCAAAATGCACGACTCCTTTTTTGAGATAGACACTCCCCAACAAAGGCGTCAAGTATCCCTCTTTTGGTGTCGAACACCCTCGCAGAACTCACTGATCCGATTTAAGGGTATCATGACCCTCTCAGGAGGACACCATATTTTGACGTCGTCGGAAACTGACGCCAAAAGATGGGGCGATGACCATACATTTTGGAGTCGGACACCAAAATTTAAGCACTCAGACTCCGAAATATGGAGTCGTCGTGGAGGTGGGGTGTCAAAATTTTTATCAGTGCACATTAAAGATATACCAGCTCGGTAATTAATGTGTATCCACTATTTGCGGTGTTCTTTTTATAACTGAGGCGTATGACTCTGGCCCCGTGACCTTACAGAAACATACCTCCTCCTCTGCTCCACCGCCAAGGGCGGGGCGGTATCCGGACACAGCGGGTCCCAGGGCACCTCAGGACCGAGGCCGGTGTCCACTCCGTACCGGCGGGCGGCGCCTCCCAGAGTTATTTGTTTACCTGCCGATCGGGTACCTCCGAGCAAACAAACAGGACCCTCGTGCGTGGACTGCCACCACCGTGCCCCTCCACCGCAGTGGCTGACCGTGATACAGTGCCAGGGAGCGGAACGGAACGGAACGTGAGCTACCCGTGGGCCGCCGACTTTCCGGGGAAGGTTTTTAATGGAGGGAAGATGAGTTATGTCAGTAAGCGCCTTGGGATGTCAATTTCTTTGGGAAAGGTGTGCCCTTTATCTGGGGATGCCAAGACACGCGCTGGTTATCGTTTCTTACTTATGGTATTTTGGCAATTCTTCTACTTTTTATTTCTCGCGATGGCGTTGCATGGGCAACACACGCATTTTATATTGAAGTACAATGAAAGCATACATTCCTGATTTTGTTTACAAATAGGTATGGTCTACGATGTCCTTGGAAGCAGCATAATTTTCGGTTTCCTCTTCTTGTTTCCTTCTCCTCCCTCTCTCTCTCCCTCCACCCCACACCCCTCCAGTAACCACCCCTCAATGGCGGTGCGACCCGCCAGCTCGCAGTTTTTGTGCCTCTTGTTTAGCTAACCCGTCTCAAGGAGAACAACGGAGGCCAATTGGGAGGTGGCTCTTGCGGTACACTGGCACTGTCTCGTCCCAGTCAGACCACCTCAGAAAGCAAATGCACCTCTCGAAGGATTCACGATCCTGCATTACTTCCCTTCGAATGGGCTCTTCCATATAAATATGAAATGCGTTTGTACGGGCTTACTGTTTATTTTGGCTGATATAGGTACCTGCTGTATACATTGAGAGATGTGCTGATATTGCTGGTCGTAAGCATGCCTATTGCATGAAATCAGATGTATTTGTATGCTGGAAGCGTCTGTGACTGTGTCTTCGTGACCCATCATTGGAAGCACAGTCGTAAATCGGTATAAAGTCGTCGGGATCGCCTGTAATAGGTCGCCTGGATCAGTAAAGGTGACAATTCAATGCGTTTGCACCCTGATGTCTTTCTTGATAGGGCAATAAATAAATCAAAATCTTACTTGGCAGCAATGCATCAATAAGCTATAACGCGTTTCTCCTAGATGTTGAAAAGACAAATACGCGTATTTTTACTTGAATTACACATCGCTACACCATACGGATGAAATTCTTCCTAGAGCTCCTAAGCTTGCATCTTTTATATGTCATATCCCTGCAGCATTCATCAGATCGGAACTGCCCCCCTCCTCCCAGCGCCGTCCCAGTCATCATGTATGCCCCGCAGGCGGCCATGAATGTCGGCCCATCGGTCATCATTTGACCCGAATGGGCGCGATCGAGCCGTCGGCACGCTGATGTCCAACGGAGCTGTCGGCTCTCATGCCGGGAGGCCCGCGGCAGAGCTGACAGAGCTGACAGGGGTGACAGGGCTGACAGGGCTGACAGAGCTAATAGAGCTGACAGGGCTGGCAGGACTGACAGAGATATCGTTAGAGTTATCACAGAGATGAAGCTTGATGGAAAACGGTCAGCTTTTATATTATTTTTACGGCCAGCTAGAAGAAGCTGTAGGTTATGACCTAGACATCGGGGAAAGCGATAGATAAAGCTGGTCAGAGAATGACATAGGACGGGCTGTCTGCCAGAATTTTACATACGTTGTTTTATGGAAGTTGAAGGTTGTGAACATTAATGATAGCGAGCATGAGAAATAAGAGCAGCTGCGAAGCTTTCCTAAGTTTCAACACTGTCTCTTTCCTACCCAGTCCCGTTTCCTTTTACGGAGGTCATGTTGACTGACAACTGTTCAGAGAGGAGAACTCACATTCTCTGGCTGGCTGTTCCTCGATCCCATATCCGTTTCCTAGTGGGCAATGGGGTCATCGGCAATTGCCTGGGGCATGTATACGGTCCATAAGGACCCGAAAGCTGCATAAACGGGGTAGGTAGTTAGTGACGCAAGTGCTTTGAGCGGCGTGGGATGGTTGGAGAAAAGGAAAACGGTGGGCATCGTGTGCTGTGTTACAGTGGCCAAGGACTGGAGTAAGGACCCAACAAACCTTAGAGAAAATAGAATCTGGGCCGTGATTGGCAGTGGGTGAGGAGTGAGAAGATATAACTGCCGCTGAAATTGGACGCAAAGGGACCAATTGGGCAGTGGAGAGGTCAATATTTTCCACCAAATTGCTCGCGCCACTGTATACGGGCTGTCAAGACGACACTAACCCTGACAATGAAATCTGACGTGCTCCTCGCACTTTGGCGACAAAAAGCAAAAAGCCAGTCACCGTAAGTACTATTTGAGTGACGGCTGACGGTAGACATGTTGATAGGATCGTGCAAAAACACCTCCGTACTCCACAATTGACTTTATTATTGCGTGTCGTCTTTGCGTGTGGCAGCCGAACTTCACAGACGATCCTAATGATAAATGTCTGATTGGTCTAACTAGTGGCCGTCTCGAAAACGTGTCATTTGGCGCCTTTTTTTTGCAGCACCTGAATGTCATCGCGCTCATTGTCTTTCCGGTCAAACGAGCTCTCTTCAGCTGAGGATGGCAGTGGAGATCCAGAGAGCGAGAATCAATGCTGTCTGCCAATCGCCGGGCAATCTCTGTCATTGCCGAGCTGAGAGCTTATGTCAGCCGGCCGCAGTGCACGGCTCGGCACTTTTCCGAACATATCCCAGGGGCGGCCTCCAGCGTTTCTGCGGCTCTCCTGGCGCCGTCTTCCATTGCCTTCACCTCCCGGGCCCCACCGTTCACCGCCCACCCAAACTCCCCCGGCCCACCCCTCATCCCCCACCGGCGCCCCACCCTCCACCCAGCCCACGCGGGAGGAGGTGCCACCCGTCAGAGTTGACGGACGCTCATTGTCGGGCTGACACCGGCCTGCGCCGTCCGTCACATCAGCCGTCACACTGGCTGTCCATACCTGGCTGTGGAGATGTCTATTGCCACCAAATGGAGCACCTGACAAGGCGACTTTGCTCCAAACATAGCGCCGGGACCGGCTATCGGTCATGTCACCAACGCTGAATGCGCCGAGCGGTGGGCGACAACCAGGTACCCCGCGGGCTGCTTCCGTCAAACAGAGTTTTGTCCTACCAGGCGCCTTGTGGACCGCACTCTGCAGTCCCGATTCTTTTGAGTATTCAATCAAAATCAGTTTTCGATACAATGAATTCGGAAAGATTCTTAGCTGTTTTGCACTTTTTATAGCGTCTCTTTCGACAACGTGCAAGCAGATATAATTTGCATTCTGCAGTCTCTGATTGATGTTTCCAACTGAAATTATATCGCTAGAAATTACAGTCCCCAACGATCAACATATTGAAGACCTACAAATCCTATAATCGATTGGCCGTTAGCTGACCAAACATCCTAAATCTGCTGCAGACCTAAATAATCACATCAACCCAAATCACCCACACCGTGACGCCCCCGTTCCACCCTCACCCGCACCGGGATCCAACCCGCATCCTTCTGCACGCGCGTCTTATTTCTCCCCTCTCCGGAACCAGGCTGGGGTCGGGTCGCGAGGGACGGGGCAGGGAGGGGGAGGGGAGGGGAGGGAACAACACGACGGGGGAGTTGAGAATCGATCACGACGCCCGTCGAGTGGCATAATTGACACGCGACAGCAGCGCTCATTAAACGGGCTGCTCGCACGAATAACGGACGCGTATCGGACGAATAATTAAGCCACCGCACGGCTAATTGGTCAGCTATGAGCGATGGAGGGGAGGGGCGCGGGGGCGGGCCGGGGCGGGGTGGGGGTAACGGTTAGTGACGGTCATCAGTCCAGATTGATCTCGGCTCGGAAGGAGCTGAGTGATGGGCTGGTTGTCCACGAACAGATGACCCGTCCATATGATAATCAGCAACTCTGTATGTCCTCATATGTTCATATATGACTGTCGACTTCCAAATTCAACTGCAAATATTTTGCACGTTTGTACATAAATGACTTACCTATATTGCCATACAATACCTATGTCCATAAAAATATAGGCTTTTAGGCTGGAAAAGCAGGACAGTTTCTAGTTTCCATGAAGGTAAAAAAATGATTGATACCATTAAGCTTCAAATGATGCTGTTAGAACTTCGAAGATTGTTTTACATATATTTGCAACATCAACGACTCTAGAAATTAGCACGCTTTTCTAGTACATGACGATCACGTATACTCAAATGTAGGAACCTTCTACGTTCACAAAGGGAGAAGTGAACCTTTCACATGGGTATTCAGTCCCGCCCACCAATCTTCCTCCAATTATCTACAGACACGGGGAAAACGAGGAGAAAATGGAGGCCTTCCCAAGGTCTCTGAAACGCCCAATGCTACGTGTTCGCCTGCCTCTGTTATCAGGGACCCTATAAAGTGGCAACGCATACCAGTAACTAGCGGTCCTGGGTACAGCTTTAGACGTGATGCAGACAGTAGAGCTCAGGCGCAACGATTTTTCAACTGAGGGGGCAAGTAACAGAAATTGCACATGTATGTGGCGTAGCAGTTGTTGTAGAACCCAGAAGCGACATGGAGCCTTGTATGTAAAGGGGCACTGACAATTACACAAAACGACTAAAAACACGGCTTCCAGCCTTTGTCTTAGGACCACTTCTTAGGCACACTTGCTTTATTCGATAGTCGCCAACAAGCATTTAAAACCACACTAGAATTTCCGATAATTATCTTTAAACGCCAAACAAAAACACTCACTAAAGCGCCGCCTAGTTGACGGTAGCTGCGACCGTTCGTCCGATAGGCAGTCTGGCGGCCCCACTGATCCCCACTCGCTGTCCTAAGGGGCGGACAGTACACTGGTCACACGGGTAATTAGTATTCCTCGCAGCCGAGAGGCGCCAGACCGAGCAGCTCCGTCCCGGTACCGGTAATTACGCGGGACTCGGTGTTTGACAGTATCGGAGACGGTAAAAACGAGGCCGGTTCAGTAAGATCCGAGCGGCGAGCGCCGTGAGCGACAGGTGCACCGTCCTCTGAGGACAACAGAGGAGGCTGGGCTGTCCTCCGAGGGACACTGAGGGAGACGGATCCATCATCCGAGAACAGCGAAGAGGGAGAATAGAGACCCGTCCTCTGAGAACAGCAGCGGAGAGAGACAGAGCCGTCCTCCAAGAACACCAGAGGAGATGGAGATTCAAGGAGATGGAGCTCCAAGGAGAGGAGATGGAGCCGTCCTCCAAAAACACTAGAGGAGATGGAGATTCAGGGAGATGGAGCCGCCCTCCAAGGAGATGGAGCTCCAAGGAGAGGAGATGGAGCTCCAAGGAGAGGAGATGGGAGCTGTCCTCAAAGGATGGCGGGAGCCGTCCTCCAAGGATAGTGGGAGCCGTCCTCTGAGAAAAGCAGAGGAAACGGAGCCGTCTTCCGAGGAGAATGGAGAGGACACTGGACAGTGTCGTCCGAGAGGCAGAGGAGTCGGTCCTCGGAGGGACAGCGGAGGGACTGAGCTGAGGGACTGAGAGGGGAGGGGACCGAGGACCCGAGGACCCTTAAGCAGACAGAGCCGCCATCCGAAGGATAGTGGGGGAGATGGATCCGTCCTCTGTGGACAACGGATCAGACGGAGGAATCTATCAGAGGGAACGGAAGGAGGACGAGGAGCAGACAGGCTAGGATGAAGAAAATGTTCAGAACGAATAGAGGCATCAACCTAGGCAACATGCTTATTTTACTGATAGTTTGGGTGATGTTCCTGCTCTTAAAAACATACAATTTGTCATATTTGCCACCATTATTGTTATGCTTCATCGATCATCCTGCTACTTTCCTTGTCTTCTGAAAACTGGGCATAGATAACGACGACTGCATCGAGCTAGAGAGGATCTTACAGCACTGGAACAAGTGGCTGATAATGGTCTCCGAAGCTCCATTTCTCGTCAAAAGTCAAAAGAACATCTTAATGCTGGCATTGCTGCCCATTGGCAGTTTCTAGCGCTTTGTATTTTTTTTTTCAAGTAAGAGCATGCTTCATTAGGAAACTTCCTGTAAGACCACGATGAGGCCATCAGCCAAGCGCTGTTTTCATCTAGGGATGAGATTAATGTGCCTCACTATTTGATTTGATGTGCGGTAGATTTGATTGCAATGCAAAAGCGAGAGGAGTTTTCCTACTCATCATGTACACAAGTTTTAATTGAATTGGATGTTCTTAGGTGGTAAAAATAAGCGCGTGAATTATGGAACGTTTCAAAGTGACACAGAAACTTGTTCTGAAATGAAGACTTTAATTAAGCAGATTGAAATGCATCAAAGAACTAACCCAAATAGAGACTAAGGTTTAACTTAAACGTGGGTGAGGACCCCTACAAGACTAAAGGGCAACACCTTGTACATGTAGGTACATGAATGAAGGCGTAGTAAGCACGTTTTGGCTTTCCCCGTATGACATAGGCTACTTCCCATGTCAATGAGTTATTTTACGGCCTAATAAAACGGTATCATAGCTCTTCCGCATTGAAATAAAGCACTGTCACTGTTATGAAGGCTCATGTTTGGCGCTGATGGCGAGATTTTGATATTCTCAGGTGACACGGCTCCCATTTACATTCATAATCCCTCACCCTAACGGCGGAAAGATGTAATGTCATATCGGCGGCCCAAGCATGTATATTGCATAGCGAGTGCCGTTGCAGTTTTGGGCGTTCGAGTCCTTACCCGTCACAAGTGCGCCAGCTTCACTGCTTTATAACGAGGGATAGAGCCTGTGTGGTCGCAATAAAGTCGCATGCATGTTTCATTTAGGCAGACATGTCGATTTCGTAATGAGGCCATTATGCATTAACCTTGCTAGGGCCATTTTGCAAGGCAGCTTGCAAAGCGAATGTTAGTAATGAGGATTTCAATGCCTCATTGAATGGCTATCAATGGAATAACTGGGAGAACATATAAAAGGTACATAGGTATATTCTGATGTTCTTCGGGACGGCACATATCGTTTCCTCGAAATGAGATGTTCATTGGTTAATGAGGTACTTAACCTTTTGAGCTACATGGCAGCTCGATGTGATCTTGCATATGCATGCAGCTTGCTATGACGGGGTAATACATATATGAACGAATAATCTTATGCACGATGCCACTGATGAGCTTCAAATGAAAATTTCAAAACATGGAAACCCAGCCTACATGCCTATTGCCTACATAAACTCACGGCGCGCTTCAGCTGGCGAGCGTCCTCGGGCAAACACTTTGTCATTGGTTCTCCACGGGCTGGGACGGTGTGAACCGTTCAGAATCGGGAATGTAGGATTGTCGGAGGGCTGCATACCGCCCCAACTTCTCTGGTGTCATCCGTTAGAGAGATATGATGAGCGTGCCCACAGCGGGCCTGATGTCGCACCGTACTGTATCTCTCGTACCCCCGTCGTGACGCCTTTCACGTGTCACGTCTCTCAGCCCCATACACTGCATGCATGTACCCCGATCACTGGTGTGCACTACCTATTGTATCCTGTTGGCATGCTTCATATACCGTCGATCCCATATCCCTGTTGGCTGGACCCGTATACCGTTAATGTAATGTGGTCCATAACCGTGTCGTTTATTCCCCCGCACGCTGGATTCTGGAACCGTAGCTTTTTTGAATCTATTCGCCTTTTTCCTTTCGATCTGACTGGCTTGAAGTCAGCGTTCGATGGCATCAAATGTGGCTGCAGAGGAACAGTTACTCGACTATGCTGATTGGCATTGTGCACTGAGTTTTTTCACGTCATGCTCGCAGTATCATATTTCCTCTGCACCTATGCCCAGCGCTATGCAAGTTGGGTTGCTTTCTGCTTATACGCTGGTGAGATAATGGTTCTGAGAAGTTTGGCTCCATTCCCTGTGCCAGGATGTGTTTTGTTTGAATGCAATATATCTTATCGATGCTCACTGCGCGGACATATATTGTTCGGAATATCGGGCAAGCTATCTTTTCTGCATAATTTCATGACCACTTTGCGCACACCGATCTCTTTCAAAAACGTCGGCGGTGGCCGGTGAAAAATACCTTTTTGCGTCAATACAGATCGGAAAATACATGTTAGAAAGGGTATAAATGTCAATCCGCGGTGCGCATTCGGGCTATCGTTTTGCTGCAATCTTCCATAGTGATTTGCAATGGTGCTTCACAGCCTGGGTAATGGGTGCTCGACATAAGAACTCATGGCACGTGCCAGGGATATAGATTAAAGGATGACTGGACGAGAGAGATTATCGATCTGGCGTGACTGAGCGTACCGATGATAACACCATGCACATAATCACATTAGGACAAACCATTAGTTCTGCGCGCGGCCCGAGAGCTGGCTGCCTTTGTTACATTGGTCGGATGGTGGCGGCGTGGTAGTGCCCCGCGAACACCTATTGTCCCCTCTGATCCCTTTTGAAACCATAACGTGGCAACACCAGCTGCTTCACCGGCATATATGTAGCTCCCGTGTAATGCGGCGTGGTGCTTGTTGTTGGACGTCAAATCTGAGCCAAACAGTCAATGATGGTCATCGGCTTCGCCTCTCCGTCAGTGCGTCCGTCCCAACGGACGGTTTATTCCGCAGGGCTGGTAACTGGTCGGATAACCGGAAGGTTTATCACGTGCGCTGCACCTGAATGCCACGTTATGTTGGTCATAACAGTCAAATACCGCGAATGAATAGGTAACGTGCAATGAAATCCTCTGTTACATATCTCGCACAAGTATAAAAGCTGCATACGCAACTATACCTCTAAAATTTTCATCTAGATTGGCTTCCCACCAGAAAACAATGAAGCGTAGGTAGGTAATGTACTATCCTACTTGTAATATCAGAAAAAATCCTTCATAAACGTTCGCCTTGCTTTATATCGGCAAAACTCTTAGAAAGATCTATTGAGCAAAATCATGTTATTGCTTGAACATAAAGGCTTTTTATTGCCTTTCGAGGTGAGGAGATATCCCTTTGAAGTGCAGGATACCGCAAGTCGACGGCGCTGTTACCGACCTCAACAAAAAATTCTTGAACCACACACAGCGATGAATAACGCAAGAAAACACTTTAACTTTTGGTTTCAAAATATTATCCTTTTTGACGACCACCGAAGTCCTAACGCCGCTTTTAAATAAATTTAGCTTTATCAGAGTATAAGATGGTCTGTTGTTAACCTCAAATATCTATGCCCTATCAAAGGAGGAACGTTTAAACGGAGACGAAGCGAATAACTATGACAAGGTAGCCACGCCCTGGGCAATGGACAAACCAGCTGGGTGAATGGTCTCTATTACAAAACACGTTGAACATGGTTGGCATGGATGCTGTATTATGAGTATGCAATAAAGCCAAGGCGTGTCCTCTGGTGTGCGTTCTTTTGCGAATGAATACGAGCGTCCACCCTCCGGTTTGAACCAAGTTACAAGCAGCCATTTTTCGCTGACCGCGCTACACAGCCTTCCTGGGGCGGACGGAGTACCAGCGGACACAATGGACTCGCGAGGGGACCACACGACCACCCTCGAGCTGACATTATCAAAGGACGGCCAGCCCTTCTGGTCTGTCCAGCGCACAGAGCCTGCTCAGGCCACCCTAATGCGTCATCAGCAGGTCGCTGTCAGCTGGGCCATCTGGTCCCTCCCTCTCCAACAATCCTCCGCCCCGCCCTGAGGAAGCCAGTGTAGATACCGTGCACCGCCAGTTAATGCAGCCATAATGCTATCTGGATTCGGTGCAGAGGATCTCGGGGCGGCGGCACACTGGATCGGCTGCACGTGGCACGTGCCAGAGGCACCTAGCGGGACATTAAGAAATGATGCTATTAATGCAACAGAGGGGCTTACTCCTGGTAACAAACTGGAGTAATTTGTGCAGAAATCGTGGGTGCAATGAGAGAATATCTCACTGAGTTCAATTTAGAACGCTCCGTTTTCTATGGGCGTTGTCTTCGAACCCTGAAGGCCACATGAGTGTCCCTGAGCTTCATCTCTCTCCCCCTCTCCGTAACCAATCTGTCCTGACTCCACCCTGGCGATCCACCGGTGCTTCTCAGCTGGCACCCCGCTGGGTCCGCGCACCCCTCACCCCTAACTGGACCGTCGCGACATTCCCGATCCTGCGCGGCTGACCACCGTGCGGTACCGTGGTCAGTGGATAGGAGGGCGGTGATCAACAGGAGGGTGCCAGTGGTTAGGAGGGCGGCGATCAACACGAGGGCGCCAATAAGAGAAGGGCCCCGATTAACATTCAACAGGAAGGACTAGGGAACCAATAGGGAGGAGGGCGGCACTGAACAATAGGGTGCCAAAAAGGAGAAAGGCGGCCTTGAAAATTTCACATGAGGGCGCAATAGGTAGGAGAGCGCCAATAATTATGAGGACGCCGATCAGCAGAAGGGCGGCAATATGTAGCAGGGTGGCGACCTACAGGAGGGTGCCTTCGGGTGAGAGGGCGCTTATTTACGGGACAGCGGCTTACATAGGCGACCACCGTTACGCTTAGAGAGCTACAGCCTACAAATGTGGTTGGAGGGCGCCCGAGGGAGCCCTCCAACCGTATTTGGAGGGCGTATTTGGAATGGGCGTCCTCCGAGGGCGCCCTCCATCCGTATTTTCCCTGTAAACACATTCGCGATTGGAGGGCGCCCTCCAGTCGCGATTGTTTTTCGATTCGATTATATCACAATTGCATTTGCGATTGGAGGGCGCCTTCGGCGCCCTCCAATCGCAAAGGGCGCCTTCGGCGCCCAAGGGGGGGGGGGGGCCATGGCCCAGTGGCCCCCCCCCTGCCTACGCCCCTGACCGTGGAGGATCTGTGACCGATGCCGACAAATGATGAACCACCTTCGCAGGGCGTCGGTCGCGACAACCGCAGCGACCGCGGCGATCGCGGTGGTCGCGGTGGTCACTTACCATTGCAGATCGCCACTTACGCAAGCGGGCGGGTGGCGTATGACACTTGCAAAGTGGGTGATCACTATGGTCACGCTACCACAACGGGTGTGCGTGAGTGTTAAGTGGGCGCTTTCTAATATGGCCTCGTTTCGGATCAGTAAATCAGTATTTGCTGGATACATGCTTGCGTTGGAGTGGGAACAACAGCGCGATGCTCTTGCTCTAGTGGGAACATTATAGCCATCTGACTTAGCCGCAACTGTCCAGGTTTGAACTATTGGCGGGGACAATACCTCCCGGGGCCGGTATACAGTTTTTCAAGTCCGAGGCCAGCCTGACAATTTTTTTTGCACGAGCCCGAAGGGCGAGGGCAAAGAATTGTCAGGCTGACCGAAGACTTGAAAACCACTGTCCCGCGGCCTTGGGAAGTATTTATTTTCTGACCGAAGACCTGAAAACAACTGTCCAGCCTTAGGGAGGCATTTATTTTACCATATGCCGTTGCATGTGACCTTGGGGCAACGGAAGTGTCGATAGCCAACTAATTCAAGCTTGACATGTTTAGTCCATCTGAACAAAAAGGCTATGTACACGTACATACATATAATTTTGTGTAGTAGCAATTCCTTAAATTGTCATGCCTGACATTAACAGTTTTTGCTAAGGCAAAACTAAATATAAACAAAACTGCAGAAATCACCAATTTTCCCACAAAAGACGTCAGCAAATCCTACTTCTTCTGACGTCATCCCTCGGACACGTGCCGCCACCGTCTCCCGGCGCCGTGACTGAGCAGACGCCAGCGAGCGGCCTGGTTAATTTGGTCGAGTCAGCGCGGACAGCGGTACCGACAGCGGTAATGGAGTGCCGTGCAGACAGAGACATCAGTCAGCCTCAGATGAGTGATTCCCGGCCCCCGGGAACGGCATCGGTACCGGCCTGGGGAGCAGGGGGAGGGGGAGCGGGGTACTGGATTTGGAGCTCGGCACGTGCGGAAACGGGGGCTCGGAGACAGCGTATGGGGAATGTGGAAGAGTCTGACTGCTTTGGAACAATCCATTGCTGCAGGGTGTGTTTTTCATAAGTCAGATACTAATGAATGCCTGCTTGGTTGCATTGATACCAGCAAAGGTGAAAACTATAAAGGTAGGTGAGTTGCATAATGCATAAGCCGAACTACGTACTTACTCGCCAGTGTTTTGAATGGGCACCCAATGCAACTTTCGCTCACCATTACACTTATTTTTTGAAGTCATACAATATAAGTCCGTGTAATGCAAGTGTATGGGTGATGTAAGTCCGCTTTCGGTGTTGCCACTTCATTAGCAAGGTGTCTCGCATATATAATGTTCAAAGCTTTTAGGAATTATTGTAATCCCATCAGACTTTTCGGACCGAAATTGCAAGATACAATCTTGAAATGATAACACACTCACCCTCTCTGGATTTCTGGGTACTTCCTGCAAAGGCCACATCGTCTTTCCATGCCCATATCACACTCCTGCGCACCATCATGGCCTGTCCATGTTCGAAAACATAGTTTGATTGATTGATTGATCCCGGTGGTCTGTTGGACATGTCTCGCTCGTGACCCGACTGTCTTATGCATCTGGTGAGCTGGCGATGGTCAAAGCAAACAAAGGACGACAGCTGCGGCGCTGATAATTGATGGAATTAAATCAGCACACTGTCTGGTCATGCCTTATTGAACGTCGTCTCACACATGGTGGGGTCCAGCAGATGCTAAAACGTGAGAATCTGTTCGAGCAAATAATTGAAAAAATAAGCAAATAAAGACTTAGTGGTACATTGCTTTTCAACACATTACCAAACTGTTTTTATGGCTTGATAAGTTTATACTTTTACCAATGCACGTAACTATGCATCTCGCACGACCTACCTCCCCGCATCGACCATAGATAAGTCTGTACATCAACGGATGACCTGTAAACCATAACGTCGAACAGGATCAAGTCATCACGCCATAACTGATACAGCACACCACCCAAGTTGTTAACTCTGACCACCCATCCCGACCAAGCCTTCATCGGCGGTAACTGCCGCGTCGCCTCACATACAGGCCATAAATCGGCCGAAATCAAACAGGGCATTATTTCACATCGTAACTCATCGGCCAACAGCTTATGCTGTGATTTATGTAACGTACCTGGTGGGATCAATAAACGTCGTCCATCGATATAGACGTATCACCCTTGGGAGTGAGTTGTAGGTTATAGCAGTGTTTCAAGGTACCAAGAAGTCTGCCGTTATTGGGTTGGGCCTAGGACCTTGGGGCAAGGGCTTTGGAAGGCGGATACGAAATGTCCAAAGTTAGCACTGTATGTGTTTGGAATCAAAAGCTGGCAAGCACAATGTCCCAGTGAACAGAGGTTACCGTTATACACAACCTTGTCACGCGACAGGAGTTAAAAAATGACGAACATTCTGTTCAAGACACGCGCCTAGGTACTCTAGTCAAGCTGGATAGAGTGAACTCGGTGAACCATAACACTCGACACTCAAAAACAGGGTGATTGCTGCTGGTCGAAGTCGTTGCTCGCAGATGTCACTGACACTGTAGTGCTCCAGCGCTACAGCCGACAGCGACGGTGACCGATTTGGCGTCACGCGAATTACCGTCAGTTGAGGAGGTCGTTTGTCGGACACAGATTCGTCATCGAGTGAGGATTGGGTCTGACGACTGACACCAAACGGGATTGGCCAAACGCGCCGGGTTACCACGCGGAATGCGTCGCTTGGTCAGAGTTGCACGACCTTTGCAATCGTTCCGCCTAAAAAGTACTCGAAATATGCGTCTGAAAACGGCGAACGCAAGGCACAGGACCCAGCTGTGGCAACCCCAGCCTTAGAAGCGAACCTTGCAGACAACCAGAGCGGAGCTGTGCAGAAGTGCAGATTGGTGCACGCATTGTTGCTCGGCACTGCGCCGGGGGTGGGCCGGGCGTCCCATTCATCCCGAGCTCAAGCTGGCGATGTCCGATGTTCGTCACGGTACGAACAGCTGAACAGCGATGTGTTTCCCTCTCAACTGACAGCAGCACAACAGCAGAGCGAGTCTCACCCGTTCTGTGCACCTGGCGACAGAATGCAGCGTGCGCCGATTCATCCACCGCCGCGCGTCCGTCCGTCAGTCTGTCTGTGATGTGTGTCTGTGTGCCTGTATGTGCGTCTGTCTGTGTGTCTGTCTGCGCTGTCTGTCAGCCCGCCTCTCTGTAGATGGGCGTGCCCCTTCATCTGTAGCCGTTTCGTGTGGGCTACTGCCCGTGGTTGGTGAGCTACCCCATGCACCCGCGTGTGGGGCAGTCGCGTGTCGCAGGGGCGCCTCCCCGCCCGGGGCATTGTTAGTCACCTTTGACTGTAGGCGGGTCCCTGGACCATCCCTCAGCGCAGTTAATCGGCCACGGGAGGACGTGCTAATTGTATTCGGCGTGTCGGACGGAGGTCATCAGCAGGGGGGGGGGGGGTCGCAGCGGGGGGTGGGGGGGTTGATGGATGAGAGGCGGTATGACACGCCCCGCAGCCTGACCGGAGGTCATTCTCGGCGGCCATTTGCCAATAGAAGTATGACCCGTCTGAAAATAATTAGTGGAAATAGTGTTGGTTTAGTGGGCAAAGGGCTAGTAAAAAAGGTAAAGTCGCCAGAAAAAAAAATCTTGGTTGCCAAATATGTATCATTTGCCTTTCATTTTAGAGCATTTCATTTCCTATTTTTGACGTAGAATGTGGATGAATGAAGTATAGATGGATGCCTTTGTTGATGGTGATATTTCAATGGCTTATTCAACAGCCCTCCACTATATAATATTAAGTCTTAAGCTCTTTTTATTTTGCATGCGTATAAGGCTATTTCGTATGACGTCTTGCGCCCGGGATAAATGCGTTTTATCGGTAACAGTGCATTACATGTAGCTTCCAGCCTAAGTCGAACTGATAACATAGTAACGCCCGAATTAACGACCTATGACCCCTACATAACTTATGATTCAATCCTATCATGGTTGCAGACCTCAGCATTCTCCTGCACTAAATCTAAAGCAGTCATGCGGGGAATCATCTTCACACATCACTTGCGTCGGCTCGAGTGCACCATGTTCAAAGCCCTATGAAGCCAGATTTTCGAAATCTTATTACTATCGCCCTCGGCCTTTTTGATGCCGGGCTGTTTGAGTGTGGTACTGAGCCTAGTTGATTTCCGCATCTGGCAGATAGGTTTTCCTTTGTCGTGACCCAGACCTCTGGCCTAGCCTGATCACTAATTTATTCACATACCGCTAATTGCTCCTATAAGATAAGCCAGATAAGTACTCGCCGTAAATCGGTTTTACTGTCGACCTTCGGCTCCGATGGTCCAGGCGTGATGGTAACATGAAAATTACCCGCTGTTAAATGGAGTGCAAAGTATCGATGGAGCTATCCTCAGCCGTCCAATAGGCTCATACGTCACTTATGCATGTCGGGATGGTCAGAATTCGCGGCGCCTCTGGCGTGTGCCAGTCTGGGACCGTATTGGCGCATACCTCGGCGAACATAACGCACGTCGAGACTCGGCTTTGAATATTCAGCCGATAGCTGACTGTCTTACAACAAAATAAAATGAAATGATAAGATGGTATGCGATAAGCTGCATCCTTGATGTTATCACTCCAGTGCCCAGCAATGGCGCTCGCCAAAACAAGGCCTAAAACACTATGCGTGCACTGACCTCTAAATTATTGCCCCAAGAAACAATTAACAGGAGCAGAGAATTTAGTGTTCATTCGGCGAGACCATAACAAGGCTGTTATTCGTCGGTAAAAATCAAGAGCTCGGTGCCTTACGGGCTGGTTCGCATGTGAAAGGGATGTAGGTAGCCTGGGGAGAACAAAAGGTGACGGCTGAAGGTAACACGCCGCTCGCTGTTTACTACCAAACATTAGCGAGCACCGCTGCACCTTACATGCAAGATGAGGCTCCCTTTGCGCCGCACCCAGACGTGGATAGGAGGCTGTCGAGGAGCCATGGTTCTCCACCCTGCCCCACCCTGCTACCAGCATACATACACGTCCGTATAGCATCTCAGTATGGACCACTGTCTGCCCATCGGACCCGCCCTCCCGCCCCCCGCGACGGTCCGCTCGACCATCGGCTATCACCAGCCACAGCCGCCGACCCCCGACCGACAATTAACGAGCTGCTCCCGAGCACGCAACCCCGAATCAAAACAATGATGCACAGCACAAACACGGCGTGTTATCAGGCGAAACAAGCCACGGTCGCTGAGTCACGCAGTGCTGTTAAATCGGCCAGCTGAGCCTGGGAGCGCTTTCACAAGCGGCGGCCCTTCTCCAGCTGCTGTTTTGTCAACATTGGTCAGCAGTCGTTATTACAAGAACGAAAATATTTATGTGGCTTCCTGCCTAAAGCATCAAAACGTATTAAGACCTGGCAAGAAAATGTCATGCAATCGAATTGTAGCAAATTCGAACCCAAATCAAATACGCCTGGTCATTTGATCGTCTTTCATGCAGCTTGAACAACGCATTGCAATGCGGTGGGAAGGGTGTATTGTCTGTGGCTGAGCATGCTTGTTTAGATGGAGAACGGCGATCGATCGACAAAATCCTTGTCTTGCTCCCTTCTGCCCTGACCTTCTCCTCCTTTCTACACTCAGAAAACACTTTGAGAACATTTTTGAATAAGGGCTCATATGAGTGCCAAAACAGGGCTCAAATCTGTATGATTTTAAAATCGGGATCAGTTAGGCGCCCTTTTCGGGCTCAAAGTACATTAGCCCCGAAAGCGGCATCAGTTCGTCTTCCTTTTCGGGCTCAATTCGAGCTGCGTTTTAGGGCTCCATACGACATTCCGCCATTCCGTCTTTTGCTGTTTTCAGTGCCATGTGTTGGTGTACCTACCGCCGTGATTTCAAAATGAATGGTAAGTTATTAGTTATCAGTTATCGCTATCTTTTAGAAAAAATCAAGATGTTGATGCTCATGCCATTTTAATCCCTTATCAATTAAAATTGTGGTGGCATTTGTTCAGAAAAGGTCTGATCTACAATTGTGGCGCCGTTGATACGAATACGCACGGGTTTGATTATTCGTTTTTCTTGTATTTGCGCCACATGAAAGCATCATATCTGGATTCAGGATGTCAAATAGTGTAAGAATGTGCAAAAATTTTGTCTGGTTCTTCGTGATGATGTGATTGAAGCAATGCTTTCAAGGGTAGGTAAGGATTTTGTTACTTGTTCGTAATGGTTATCTTGATGCTCAACTAAAATTAATCCTAACCTTGCCTACTAACCTATTAAGTTAAACTTAGTACCAATACCTACCAACCTACAACCTATTTGGATCTTTCATATACTTATAACATGCTGCTGCTTCTGCTAACATGCTGCGGAATGCTGGTTGACATGATGGAATGCTGGTATGACAGTGTTCCATGTTTCAGAATTTTAGGTGAATAACCACACATGATGGGGAAAATGTTTTCATCCTAAAAATATGACAAGTGGCTTTATTTCATCTTTGCTAAAAAAATATGTCAAAAGTTTGATTCAACAGCCAGCTGCCAGGTTACGCATGACTTGACAGTTGATGCATCTACTCTACATCATTTCATTTCAGATCCTGTGAAGGTTCTGACAAAATCTGAGGTAAAAATGGCATTATGCAGTTTTGCGGAAAGACTAAATCTATCTCATTTTGTCTTCAGATTTTTTTTTATTGGGACACCCAATTGAAATCCAATTTTAGAACACTGTGACACCATGCCTGTGTGCCAAGTAAGAGGAAGGGTCTACAAGTATACATCAAGATAACCAATTATGGACAAGTTGAGAGTTGAGTCATGAGCTCTTATTTGTGGTTACAATACCTTCAACTGCATGATTTTGCACAACTTCCATACAGGCATCCAGACTGGAAAAGGTTCAAGTCCATACTTATTCTGGTGCTTGAATATGGCAGTTCAAAGATGGAAGGCATATGATGCTACAAAATGAAAAAAAATAATTCAACTTACAAAAAATAGGTATTCATATCTATCCTAAACTAAACTAACCTAAACTTACCTAACCTAATCCAACCCAACCCAACCACCCCAACCAGCCCAGCCCAGCCCAACCCAGCCCAGCCCAGCCCAGCCCAGCCCAGCCCAGCCCAGCCCAGCCCAGCCCAACCCAACCCAAAACCTACAGTCTAAAACCTAGAGCTAAAACCTGCAGCCCAAACTGGAAAACATCCATATGGTACGCCGGACGCCCGTGAAGCCGTCATGCGCCGAAGTTCGGCGCAAGCTATTTTGCAATTTGCGCTGAAATTTCTGCATTATTTGCGCCGAAGGTTAGTGCCCTTTTGCTTCAAAATTAAGCCACTTATACAAAAAGCACGTTTACATCTGCTGGCCAAGGTTTTATAAACCAGACAGAACGCTCTGGGCCTTAACCACTCCTGACTCCCATGTTTGAGCGTCCAAATTAGTTGATGTTTCCATGGAAGCTGAATACCACAATACGTGTAGCGCACTGTAGCATCGTGCCGTGAAATAAGGCTCGGGACGGAAGTTCCGGGGTCACAAAAATTGGTGTGGCGGTGTTGTCGCGGCTGGCGGGCTCCAGCAAGGGGTTTAAGTTTACGACACCACTCTTGTTTCAGGAGAGGTGTCAGCGATTCGAGACTACTTGGGCATGCGGGCAGCGGGGTCGGCGTGGCTGCCTGCGGCTGCGGCCACACATCTTGGCGTCCTGGAGGCGGAGATGCTGATGGTGGCATGAGTCATCACTGGCTGCCCGATTTCCATGCTCCAAGACTCGCCGTGAGGGCCGAGGCGGGCGTCGTGCCGATGGAGAGATGAGGAGGGATGCGCTGGCATCGCGCCTACTGGCGAAGGCGCTCTCCCTCCCGTCGGAGGACCCGCCGCGTCGTGGCGGAAGCCCCCCCCCCCAACCGTGACTGAAATCAGTGACCGGCTGGAGAGAGCGCGGGGGAGCGGTGTGGGACCACTGGAGTGGCGCTGCCCGCCGAGGCGCGCTTATCCACGAGACTGCCCCCGTAGACGCCAACAGACGGCGTCACGGTCCACCTGGACCTGCTGCCGATCGGGGCGTCCGCGACAGCGAGGAGGAGTGCTGCGGAGGCGTGACTGGGAGCGCTCCCCCAGCGTGCGACGTGGGCCTGGGTCGACGGGTCTGCGACCGGGGGAGTAATAGGAAGGCGGCGCTGGGGTCCTCACCGAGCACCCAGACAGTACAACATTGGTACTGCGGGAGGCGGCGGGGAGGATTTGCTCCATTTACCGATCTGAGATGGTGGCGCCCAAAACGGCAAAGCAACATCTCCTGAAGCACCCGTCCTTCGAGGAAGACCCCATAATCATTTGCTCCGACTCGCAGGCGTCGCTGGCGACGCCACGAGGTGGACAAGTGGCCCAGACACCCCCCCCCCCCTCATCCCCTAGGTGCCGCCATCTGGGAGTATATGATGGCCCTAGTGGCTGTAGGGGGCCGAAGAATCCACCATAGAAGGAGGGCGGCGATAGCCCGATTAAGCTGGGCGTCCAGTGAAGCCTCGGCTCTATCATGGGCATTGGGCAAGGACTCTGCGAGCACCCCCGTCTCCTCCATCTTCGACGGCACTCCAGTCAGAAAGCTGTCCCCACCCGAGTTTCCCAGCAGCATGGGCCACATGAAACCGAACAGCGCCGAGCCGCTCGACGCTGAGGACCAGGCGAGAGTAACAGTGAAAAGGTGAAACGCTCGAAACGGCGCGCGCCGCCGGCCGAGGGCGCCGAGCCGGCCCAGGCCGGCTGCGGGTCAAACAGAAGCCGTCTCCGCGGCGGCCGCCCAGTGACAGCGACTCGGACTGACGTCGAGGCACCGCTGCCGCCTCCGCCGACCAACCCGCCGCCCAGCAAGGGCAGTTTGAAGGCGGCTGCGCCGGTGAAGGTGGCGCGGCCTGGCAGGGGCCGCGGCCGGCCCACTCCCAGCTACCCGTCCCGCGAGGTGCTCAGTACCACCGACTCGTCCGATTCTGAGGCAGCGCCGTCGGCGGGCCGCCGCCAGCAGTGACGACGACCGGCTGGCGGCGTTCGCGCGGGACTTGTCCGACTCCTGGTACTCGGACTTGCCGCCCAAACTGGACGCCGGCGGCGTGAGCACCAGCAACGCCAATAAAAAGTCCACCTTCATCCGGCTCTTCTCGCACCGTGTCAAAAGGACTACGCCGCGCGGCCGGCCGGCCAACTCGAATGAGCGCAGCGAAGGGCACACGTCCCCGACGGCGGCACTGGCGCCTCCCGCCGCGCCGCTGCCGGCGTTGCTGGCAACGCCGATCCAGGCCCATCGATTTCTACTGTTTTGTTGCCTACGTGCCGCTGCCGCCGCTCAGCCAGCACAATGGCGTGCCGGTGTTGCGCTGTCGGATCGAAAAGCGGCTCGTGCAGCGGACGGACGGGTGCGGCCCGCGCGATGAGCCGCCGCCGCACACCGAGCTGCGCCGCGCGGACGTGAAGGTGGAGCTGGCAGCGGCCTGCTCAGTCCCCTCAACGGCGTCGACCGGCTCTCCTGCGATTTGCGGTCAGAAACGCCGCCGCTTCTGGGACCAAGGTGTCAGAGCGCGGCGCTGCCCGTGAGACGTTAAGTTAGCACAGGCAATGTCGTCTGCACTCCTTGCAGTTCATGTTGAATACACAACCATGTTGCGAAGTAATAGGCGCCGGGTTTTTCAGTTCATAGAACTTTTTCCCTGGCTATTACACCCCACAACCGAACACTGACACCTTGCACAAGTATGACTGTGTGTATGAATGTTAATAAATACATGAACCAATGTTGTGTTTTCGGTTCCAGTACCTTCTTTGGGCACCTCGGCAACAAGTAAGTAATCCGTTAGCTTTGCCACACCTAAGATAGGCTCCCACGTTGTTATTTGCTCCCGGGTTAACATAAACCGGTTTAACGTAACTTTTGCATCCCGGCCAAAATTGCCGGTTAACTGTCCCACCGCTCGAGACTGGCGCTAGGCTGGCCGAGCAAAAAAAAAAGTTTGTCCGCGGCTTCGTCTTATTCGCAGCTGCTGGACACGGGGGAGGGGGGAGGAGGGGCTGCATCGGACGAAAAGCGGGCTCTGGTATTAACTGGATTTTTTGCCAGCTGGCGCCGTATGGGGGCGCTAGCAGAGCTTCTTACATATCAATGCTAGATATAAAAGAATGAATATTTACCAATCAATTTTTCATTTAAAGCCATTTGAAATATTTATGTCCATCCTACTACCGCGCTTATATCTAAAATTAAATACCTTTCGTGCGTCGCCAGCTGGCCAGCCAGCTGACGCAATCCAGCTTTTACCAAAGCCCCGAAAAGCGATGACGTGAGCCCTAATATTGGCTTCACCACACAATTTGAGCCCTCAAACTGGAATCAGGTGAGCTCGAAAATGGGGATCAGGCTGAAAACTGGTATCATAGTGAGACTAGTTTTAGAGCTTGACACCGATAATGGGTACTGACTGAGCTCTGTTTCTGCGATCAATGATACCGATTTAACCCTATTCCTGGCGGGGGGGGGGGGCCTCAGGAGCCCCCCCCTGAGGTTTTTTGGTTATTTCTCCCAAACGCGTTGAGCTAGGAAGCTCAAATTTTCTGACTTTTCCTAAAAGGCTTCTACGCAACATGTCTGAAAATTTTGAGTTGATCTGACCTCAGGTCAGGTCACCAGAGGTGGTTTGGTGACCCTACCTCAGAAAAGTTTGCAATCACGCCAGAGCTAGAGTTTTTGACCGATCAATTTCTTCTCTTCAGGGTTTAGTTAGGGTACCAGTATGTGCAATTTGTATATCTCGGAATTTTGATATCGGTGACCTAAGGTCAGGTCAATTTCGCGACCTCCCCATTATAAGTCAATGGGGGAAAAATCAACTCCCTGTTTTTACCACTAAAACGGGTCGGAATGGCCCCATATACCATACATGACTTCATATACGATCAACCTTCACTACCTTGAGGTCTGTTTTGCTGTTGGGCAGCTGTGAGGTCATGTGACGTCATCAAAGGTCACCAAAGGTTTTTGGCCAATAACTCCGTACAGGAACAAGATACAGACGCGTGGATGGTCTCATTGTGTTCAGCTCGTCAAGACGCATCGAATGATATACATGATGACCTCGAGGTCACGTGACCTGAGGTCAACCTTTGACCTTGACCTTTCGAGGTCAACATATATATCATTCGATGCGGATTGACGAGAGGATCACGATGATGCCCTTAGTTTGTTCCTATCTTGACTAATTCGAAAGTTATTCGAGAAAAACTCTCTCCATATCTAGCGCCGCCATTTTGACTTTTTCGGCCCCTGTGACGTCATCTTTGACCTGACCTGAAAATGACCTTAGTAAAAATTGTAGATCTTGGCCGTGCGTATCCGATGCCGTTTACCGCTTGTCGCTATCTTGCTTCGTTCTCGAGATCTCAGGGGGGGGGGGCCGAATCGGCCCCCCCCCCCGCCAGTTTCTTGTCCCGGCGGAGCCCGCCAGGAATAGGGTTAAGGGATCGTATGAGCCCATGTGGCGCTAGCTCAGAAAGTATTCTCGAAATGTGCTGTCTGTTTTGAATATGGTACATTAGCCCGAAAACTGGTCTCTGAGCCCGAAAATCGGGACACTGTTTTCTCAGTGTAGCCCCTCTCCGACACCTATCATCTTTCTCCTTCCCGTCTCTTATTCTCCTTCCTTCATTTCTCGTCTGTTCGTGCGCCAACCGGCCCCTTCTGCCGAATTCAGCCCTGCCTGATTTATGGCCCAATCTTATCGATTTATATGAAAATCAGGTACCGGCGGTGGGCCATGGTTTCCACCGCCATGGCTCGGTGCCAGATGAAAAAGTGCGACACTTTGATAATGTGAGAGAAGGGGAAGGGATGAAAGGGAAAGGGTGTCGAAGGTGGCGAGGCAGACGGAAATAACGGGCATACATAAACATGTGAGGAGGGTAAGATGGCAGCATCGGAACCGATACGAAACAGAGTACATATGTGTCCGTTTATTGCACCACAGGTACTCCTATAAGTCCTAAATTGTACAGGGTGTCCCATAAGTTCCTTCTCACCTAATTTTTTTTTAAGAGGCTCTCTTATTTAAAGCCACGCTTAATTTATTTTGAAACTGAGCTTTTGGGGTTGCCATGGCAACTGTGAATGTGCTCCACGGTAACTAATTCGTCTAGACAAAATATTTTTTGCCAGAGAGTTCACTTCCTTTGGAGACGGCTTACGCCGCAACATAGAGGTCTCTGATACGGGAACGTCTCGGTATTTAGACCGCACTGGGCCATTCACGACGGTTGAGGGTGATTGAGGCCATCCACTATGTAGCCAATGTCTGTCACTAACTGGACGCACAGTCAACAAGTGACGCCGATGATTTGTCGGGAGTCAATCGCTGCAAGTTTATGCTCTTTTCTTTGTCAGCTTTCACGAGTGAGCCATGTGGCCAAAACTGTGTGGCGCCAAAATGGCCGTAAAAAGGTCTTAGCGTTAGAAAGTTGGTAAGCAGGCTTTCCAGGATGTATAACCAGCTGTCTAAGAGTATCATTTCGGGGTACCTAACTCAAGGTGACTTAAGCTCTACTTACCGGAGGGCTCAAAACAGTCAAAAACGTCTTAAAATGGCCAAACATGTGTTTCGTTATGCCTGAGGCTAAAAAAACTGGAGGGTCGATGACATCAATGCGGTCATCTGGACTACCTAGTCCGTGCTCGAGATAAAACACCCGTCCAAACCCCAAAACGGTCCCATATGGGCGACGGAAAAGGCCTTTGTATCATCCAGCTTTATTCCTATGCAAAAGGCCAGGGTCACGGTAATGTGGGGTAATATGCGTCCAGACACTGATCACGTTGCGAATGATGCTCCAGGAACAGTCTTGGGACGCAGAACGCTTCTCCAAGAAGATCTAGGAGGAGTTTCAGCTTTCTAGCTTAACTTGAACCGCAAGTATGACCACATTTTTTTAGTAGAAAATGGCATCCGGGAGGTCGTAGGCCCATCTTCAAGCAAGACAGTGCATCAGTGCAGAGGTCAAGCAAAGCATAAAAGCAGTGCCAGGAGACTGTGATAGGCGTGTGTGGCAAGATCACATCCCAGGCAACTCATCGGATCCAAATTTCATAAAAATGTGTTGGGAATATTGAAATCGAGGCTCGTCGAAGAGAAGCGGTGTTCCAGCATTGAGGAGCTCACGGCGCATGCCAAGTCCGTCTGGGCTAACTTCAAGCCTGCTATGCTGCCAAACATGCCGGTTGGCATGTCGCAGCATGTATTCATGTGTTTGCCTATGAAATGGGGAGCACATTGAGGGGTTATAAACATATCAAAACGCAATGTACTATGTTTTACATGCAAATAAAAGGTGAGAACGAACTTATGGGACACCCTGTAGTGTTGCTGACTTTGTGAGCATGTTAAACCGTTTGACATGATGCATGCAACATCACGTTGTATCGCAGATCCATTGTTCCGGAGTTCGGGGAGACAGCACCTGACTGTCTAGTCTACATAGCTTGCCCTACTTCCCCGGAACAAATTCAATGTCTTGCATGAGTGGTTACTTTCCGAGAACGTCTGAGTTCCGCCAGATCCAAATGCGGTGACTTGGCAACCTTGCGCCAACTGAAGTTATGCCACGCTGCAGCAGATTCAAATGATAAAATACACGGAATATTTCAGTTGAAACCCGTGGACAGCGTTTGCCAACAAGACCAGCTTATGACACTCATAACTGACGAATGGCAGCGGCTTCTGCGGATTTGTTTATGCCACAGAGGAGAGCTATTTTAACCCGGCACCGCTTGGGCTATTTCCGTACCCACGACAGCCTGGGGGGGGGGGGGGGGGTCGGATCCGACCCCCCCCCCCCTGTTATCTCGAGAACCAATGGTCGTATCGAGCCCTGCGAGGCGGCGTTCGAAAGGTCTCTACGAGACCTTCCCAAAGCACTCTTAAGATTTTAAGATTGAGGTCAAATTTCGGGTCAAGGTCAGGTCAAAGGTCAAATTCAGGGGTTTTGCATGAATCGGCTTACGGACAGCAGAATCGATAGCTGCTGCTCGAAACTCACCAAAAATGACCTCAAAGGCCTAGTGAAGGTACCATGTGCGTATAGGGGTCATACTAGGTACAGGTCAAGGTCAGGTCAGGTCACGAAAGGTCACGGTTTTCACTTTCTGCTACATGGGCGTGCGACACATGTTTTATGGCTTATTTTTCACGCCGAATCCGATGGTAATGGTTATATGTGACCCCAAGTCACTGTGCTGGTGATAAGTGTGCATTGAAAGCATAAAAAATCGTTTATACTATACATAACTAAACGAGGGCTAAGAAAAAATATCAATTTTTCAACTTTTTATTTTTGACATAAAAATGCATTTTTCTAGACGAGCTTTGTCCCAGGAATCTAGTGGTGCCATTTGTTTTCACGTGCGATGTTCAGAAGTGCCTCTAATTCACGAAAATGCTTATGACGTCACCATGCCCTATGCATGTTGGAGCTATTTTTTACAATTTGGGGGTCAAAAATCAAGATAGAAAGTTTAAATTTGGGGCATCTAATGTTCTAATAGAGCTCTACAACATATATTCCGGTTTTTTGGAAATTCCCAAAATTTTGGATTTTATTAGCTGTTTTCCAAAAAATATAGTTTTTTTAATTTTCAGGGGTAAAAAACGCATTTTATGGAAAATCCGAGATAGCCATTTTAAAGAACTCGTTAGGCTGCGTCTTTTGATGTCCTTAATTTGCAATTTGCTTCAAACCCTGATTTTTGGCGATTTTTTAAACATTTACCACTTTTTGACTAAAAACGCCATGTAGTTACATCACTAAAATCGATATATCTCAAAAAAGTTTGGAAATTTTTTCTTAAAAATTGCACAGGAGACGTCAAATTGATGGGGGAGAAGGTATGCCAAGTTTCAAGTAGATTGCGAAAGTGGTTCATGAGTTATTCAAGAAAAACGGAGGGGGGGGGGGTCGGATCCGACCCCCCCCAGGCGGTCGCGGGTTAAGATTCCACGGGCAGCCGCAGTTTTTAGCACAAAGCTCCGAAATTAGTTCAAAGAGCAGACAGACGTCTAGGTGACATTGTGATGCAAGTGGGAGTCTCGCCGCGCACAGCTCCGAATGGAGGACAAACAAGAATAACGCGCGCGCCATTCATCAACTTTAGACCCGGCGCCGCTTTTGTATTTTATTTTTCCGGACTTGGGCGGACGCGGCGGCACTTTTCACGTCGTCTTAGCGCCTGCATGCAGATCAGTGGCGCTGATTTCTTGCACCGCTAAGCCGACCTCTGAGTGTCAGCGCCAGCCAAAACAGCGGGATCAGCGCGCGCGCGCGCGACCCTGGGACCCTCCGCGCCAGACTGGCCGGCACGATGAAAAGCCAACAAGATCGTTGGCCAGCCGAGCTTCAGAGAAGCAGAAGATTGTTCCAACTCCGCGCGTCCATAAGTCACCATTGTTCCCTCCAGATGGGTTGGCCAAACAAGCTGGACAAAAACCAAAGCGCAAAGGCAGAGACGCATGGGGGTCGGCAGTGGAGAGGGCACTTGGAAAAGGGTGGGAGAGAGAGAGAGAGAGAGAGAGAGAGAGAGAGAGAGAGAGAGAGAGAGAGAGAGAGAGAGAGAGAGAGAGAGAGAGAGAGAGAGAGAGAGAGAGAGAGAGAGAGAGA
This sequence comes from Amphibalanus amphitrite, assembly GCF_019059575.1. Taxonomy (NCBI): domain Eukaryota; kingdom Metazoa; phylum Arthropoda; class Thecostraca; order Balanomorpha; family Balanidae; genus Amphibalanus; species Amphibalanus amphitrite. The sequence continues at coordinate 84,889 of NW_024881944.1, read as the reverse complement.
AAGAGAGAGAGAGAGAGAGAGAGAGAGAGAGAGAAAGAGAGAGAGAGAGAGAGAAAGAGAGAGAGAGAAAGAGAGAGAAATATGTATGTACTACATACCTACATGAAAAGAGTCAAATAAAGCACCATGAAAAAAGTAAACATGCATATACTGAATTGTTAAGGCTTTTGCTTCATGAATGAAATAAGTTTAGCCATTTTATGGGGAATGTGTGATAACAAATTACATGTTAAAACTATGGGCGCAAAACAATTAGAACATAAAGCCTATCGTTACTAAAAAAAAATCCAACACAAATTTCGTAAGCCCTCTACCAAAGTTAACAGCTAGCCTCGCACGCATATTATTATTTTCAATTCATCTGTCCATTCAACTAAACCTCCGAAATCCAGCACCCGTCCAATGCATAATCCATCTATAATTACATCAGCACCCAGCCACGAATGTATATTTGTTCTGTCAACAGCTCCGACGCATAGCTTGCGGATCAGTCCGTTACCCAATCTTCCCGAGGCTTTCTGTATCTCTTCTTCCGAGCGCAATCTCCGGCGCCACAGTGGCGCGTGTTTGTTTGCTTTTCGGCTTTCGACGCCTTCCGTACGCAAACATATCTCTCTGGTGGTGGGCGCATGCCGACTGGACGCGCCTCGGCGGGCGATCCCTGTTGAGATTCATCGGGAACGGGATGTAAACTTCGCCCGAACGCTGTTTGTGGCGAGCTCACATTGCTTCTGGGGTTACTGGACATGGTGATGGGAGTGACCGAGACAGGGAGGAAATGTGGGTCAGAGGGGACACCTGGGACGTTTGCAAGTTCTAATACCCTGTAACGCAAACGGCAAGCCAATAGTGACATGACCAAGAGAGCTTGAAATCGAATTTCAAATGACTTCTAAGCAGTTATACAATAACAGACACTGCGATTTGTGATATTGCAAGCCAAGGCTCAAGGGATCAAGAATTAAATAAATCATATATCACCCTCAGTTAATTTCCATGCCGTTTTAATTGATCACTTTGTCTCCAACAATACGGATCTTCCCTGGGCAAGGGCCGGTCAGATGTGCAACAGAACGCTCTTTCGATTCCCTGGCAACCGCCACTTGCCAGCTCCTCGGCTGCGGTGGTGTGAGGCGTTCGAAACGATCGATGGGCCGATGGAGAACAACGGCGCTGAAGAGAGGTCCGGTTACGTCTTCACACCTTAGGGAGGCACGTAATTACCTGAAGTTCACTTGAGGCAGCTCTAGGCTACGAAATGGCGTGAGGAGCTCGAGATGTAGGAAACAACTTCATGCCTCCACGACTCTTTAGCTTGGCGAATGTGAAAATTCAGTCCACAAGAGAAAACCTGAAAAGCGGAGCAGCGGATAGCCCTCGTAGCCAAATGGAACTCCTCCCAGCGGAGCTTCTAACGTCCTTCTGTCGAAGATCACATTTCCGCCGTTTTTGCCAACTGTCAGCACGCGTCCGTCCGTCTGTCCCCCTCCACCCCCCCCCCACTCCACCCTCAGTCCCACCCGCTCCACCCTCAGTCCCACCCCCATTACCCACTCGCGCTCACTTCCCATTCTGCTCAATAGAACCTACTCAACTTATTGGCACTTCCTGGCGGCCGCAGAGGCTCTCCATACGGCCAACTGCAGCGCTCTGCGCTGGTCTGATTCACGATCGCTGCTAACTGATGTGAGGGCCATCGCGGCCGGCAGTGAGAGGTCCGGCCGGCTCAGTTAGGCTCGGAGGCTGAGTGCGTTTCCGGGCCGCCCCGCAGCCAAGTTGGCCTAATATGACGGCGGCTTCCGGACGCGGGGCGTTTGGAGGCGGCTGCTGCACTGACGGCAGCCAGTTGCCTGTTCGTGCCTGAAGCCGCCAGCGAGCTGAATGGCCAGCCGCTGAAAGCACAGCTCCATTTGGATGACGTGCGCTCGACGGCACCGCTTTATCCCCGCTACACGGTGAAATCAGTGGCAGATTATTTTTAAAACATTGCCTGTAAACGTGTCTCCTGCAAAGCAATGCCACATTTTAAATGAAAAATATGTCGGAAAGAAACTAGAAAATAGGTTTACAGTGCCGCCTTAAAATCCCAATTCTAAACCAAAATTTTCAATTCCTTTTGCATTTTTTTTTTCTTTATGCGTGCGTACTGAATGAATACCGACCCAATGAAAGTGGAGGCGTTAAAATATCATGTAAAGCAAACCCACTGCTGCGTCCTGCACACTTAAAGTGTTCAGGTGCAAGTAACATGCCTTTGTGTGCCAAAAAGATCAAGACACTAAAATAGCTGAGTTCCTTCGCTCCAATTTAGACGTAAAGCTGTGTAACTTGATACCAGCCGATACTTACATCACTAGAACGAGGTCTTCTGCCAGCGGACCAACATGATTGCTACTTTCTCGAGCCGTGACACCCGTCATCTGTCGAGTCCGGACTCTGCCGACCGAACCAGAGGGTCATCGGTTCGATGTCCGTCCAACAAAGCCGGCTCTTCACGGACGTCGTTTTTGTGGTGTCTGTTCTCGGAGGGACACCAGACACCGGGAGATATCCGACACCTAGAGTGCACTGGCTAGTGGTCAGATACAGAAACCGACAGGTATCCTACAATTATTAAAAGAGCCTGGTTTGCGACATCGGCAGCCGAAGACATAACAAGGACGGCACAGCTACCCACCAACACCTAAACAGATACCCACCGAGACAGAGGGCTCGCATTTTACATTCTAACCTCATCAGTTATCATTAAATTATCATTACTGAATTTTAAGCTTTTGATTTTCATCTTAAACATCGACGTTAATATTAAGACAATTTTACATAATCCATTAATTATGTTGTTAGAAATGATTCAAACCTATGTAAAGGTCCTGTAACCATAATACGTTTGTTACGTACTTCATCCACGGTGCTTCTGTGCCGCTGGCAGAGACAGTCAGAGAATGTTGCACACACATTCCAGCCGGCTTCCCAATTAGCACGCACACCAGACCACCTCTGCAACTGCTTTCATGGGCAGCGATGCATGGCAAACCGGGTCCGACATTCTCAATGAAGGGCCGCCGCTAAAACCCACCCACGTCACTGGAAGGGCTACGAGATGAGGCAGCTCTGCCGGCTGGTAGCGGCACACGTTAGGAATCCAGAGTGCACACAGAAGCAGTTTAGTGGCTACTGGTTATAGTGGTGCGTTCAGAAGGATTCCATTGCCTAGCAGCAGCCCGCGGAGCGAATCCAAGTACAGCCGCCCGCAGTCATCCACAAAACCCACGCTCACTGTTCGAGACAGCGAGCTGGTGGATCATCCCCACCCCTGCCGTGTGCCGCGGCCGGGGTCAGATGGCGCCCACCAGATAGCTGCAGTGACCAGCGGCAAAAACACGCCCCAAGCCGCGCTGACCGGCGGCCCGCAGTCAGCGTGTTTGCTGTTGCGGGTGGTCGACATGGGGCGTGAAATTCATTCGCCACTGTGGCCTGGGTCGGTGGCGTGGTCTCATGGGGCAGGGAGGCGCGGGAGGGTGGGGTGGACGGGTGGTTGGCTCACCCGACTGCCTTGTTTGGCATGTTGGGTCAGGAGGCCAAAGGTGCCACGTCCACGACCGTCTCTCCCAGGGCTTTTTTGGAGATATTGGGTGATGCACTGAGCTGGCTTGTGAGTTGTGACAATCATTTGCATTTGAGAGCTTTTATATGCATTCCAGTCGAGGTATGATTAATTATTTTATTATTATTATGCATTCCAGTCGAGGTATTAACAAATTACGATTTTGAGGAGGACATGCCGTACGCAAAAAACCATACCTGGCTCGGGACCCGCCCATTCTTCATCACATACAAACATGACTTATTGCAGTTGTCACTGAGCCAGATAACAAAACATCAGTCAGATAACGCCACAGTCTCAGCGGGTCACCCAAGCTTGAGATGTGTCTACAGTTTCAACTTTCGCCCCTAAATCCATTCAGTGACCTGAAATCACATGACCTCCCTCAGTCTCGGAGACAGTAGCCCTGGCGACAAGACGACCGATAATGGCGACTCAATTTCAAACTACCCGGAACTGACAACAAAGTAGCATAGAAACCATTGATGTGGCTTCGGAGAATTTACCAGGAGTGCAGGGGTGATGACCTTTTCAGACGGTTGCTGGGGTGAGGTATGACGAGGAAGTATACCATCAAATTATACAGATTCTTGAAGGCTTTCAACTGCAATGATCGATCGGGTTGGGTTTCGATAAGTAAAGGCGTGTGCAACATGTTTCAGGCGAAGCTTTTGACGCTTGCTTTTAAAATAAGGAGATAATGTTTTCATGGAAACGTATTGCTTTGCATTGCTTGTCATGCTATCCCCTTGAAGGTTTTTCAGAGTTTCAACTTGTGATCACGCCTAAGATCTTCAATCTCTAGGCAATGAATACTCGTAGTCTGACTTCAGGTGAAAGCCGAAAACTCCAAATGTTACCTCTTCCTTAGCCTGGTGTATGCCGGCGCGGTGTGAGGCGGACCTTAGAGCGGGCTATGCTCTGACCCCCGCCCCCTCCCCCTCTGCCCAGTTCTGTGACCTCGGCTGTCCAGTGTCCCGTCCACTGATGGTGTCACGTTCTAGCCATTGAGGCGGCTGACGGCGTCCAGTGCAGGCGCGTCCGGCGCCAGAGTAGAGTTAGCGGTGTCACTTAGAGGGGCAGCTGGCCGGTCAGCTGTAGGATTCGGATACACACCCAAACGGAAGAAAAAATGCCAAATGTACGAACAGATGCATTCAAACTGAGGAAGACCGTCATGTGCAGGCGAACCGAGGCAGGCAGAAAGGCAAACAAATAAGAGCACTTACAACTTATCAAGAAAACGGAAAAAAACACACTGGTCTGTGAAGAGCTTGGTGCCCACATATGTATAGCAGCTCTGTAGTATTCACCATCCATGACACATGCACTGACGCATCCGAGTGACGTCTTATAGCCGTCAGCAACAGTATCAAATATTTTTAGTACGATGAGGCTTGAACAGCTGAACAAATTGAAGAGCTCTTGTGCTGGCGTTAGCTCCAGCCATATAAAAAGGCATGCACTAAGAATAGACCATGGGGCCACTGAAACACTGCAATCATTTGTATTGCCTTCGTGCTACGATCTGGACCTAGAATAGATGCCCCCTAACGTGATTCTTGCGCTTCTCTCTGTGTCGTGCCGAGCGAATGCGCCATTTATCACGGGTCCAAATAGCATTCCGCTCCCCTTCGCATTCTCACTGAAGAGGAAAATTAATTTACGCCACTTGTATGTTCTCTGATATTGCCCGAAATGAGCGCGCATCAATCGCCTTTCAGTCAGAGGCCGCTGAGCACCCTAGTGGAATCGTTTCTCACTCTGAAAGAATCCGAGCGCATTTTGGCAGAGCTGTCCGGGCAATGGGTATAATGCGCATGTTAATGCACTTATATGAGGTGGTTTGGGATGCGCTCATGGCTCTTCAAGTTTTAATTCCCTCACTAATGATGCTTAACGTCACTGGCCGCTCTGACTCACCCTTTGGGAGCCAGCTTGGTGACGGAGAGGATTGGATATGAAGCTCGCCGGGTGTCAGGGCAGGCACCGGCTCTTTGTTATCGCCCCAGAGACAGGTGGTCAGCTTTTCATGAAAGGCAGCTACCAGGCTAATCGAATTTTCACAAGTGGTCATTAAGTGTGATTAATACCCCGACTGGCGGTCGCCGACTGGTCTAAGGAGCCCTCTGGTTATGCCGCGGGGAGGGCTGCTTCATACCGAACACCTCGGATAATAAGGCCGGACGATAGCCCCCGGTCAGTGTAAGTCATTCCTCACTCTTCCAATATTGTTTTTCATGCAAGTGACTGACTAATTTCTGGTTTGGTGCAACCAGGAATTTCACTCTCGGCATCGGTGGACTACAACACCGATCACAGCACACGATGTGATGCACACTCGTCCTTTTGGTCTCGACTATAAGTCAATCTCTGCGCCGATACGCCATGCATTGTCATTCGGCAGCAAATCCTCTCAATAAAGCGTATCCTCCCCCGGTACGCTCACCCTCCCCTTGTCCCCATCTCCGTGACAGCGAGCACCGTTTGTCTTTGTTTGGACCTGCTTCCCCTCATCAGACGGACAATGATGGACGCCTCTTCTAATGGCCCTTCCCGGCCGCCTCAGAAGACGGGAACACCCGAGTCCATAAACACGGCTCCCCTCTTCTCCAACCACTTAGTCGCTCCAAACGGCTTCCGACACGACTTCCTCTCACACGTTGAGTGAGCGCTATCGCCACTTTATTGCCTTGCTCACCTCCCGTCTCCCTCACTCATCTCTCTGTCTCTCTGTCTCTCTGTCTCTCTCTCTCTGTCTCTGTCTCTGTCTCTGTCTCTCTCTCTCTCTCTCTCACTCTCGCAATCTCTCTCTCTCTCTCTCTCTCTCTCTCTCTTTCTCTCCCTCTATCGCTCTCACTATCACTCTCTTTCTATCTCTCTCTCCCCTTCTCTCTCCCCTTCTCTCTCTCTCTTTCTCTCTCTCTCTCTCTCTCTCTCTCTCTCTCTCTCTCTCTCTCTCTCTCTCTCTCTCTCTCTCTCTCTCTCTCTCTCTCTCTCTCTCTCTCTCTTATCTTTCCTCGTTAAGTCTATTAAAATATGAATGTTTGTGACTATAATTCTGTTCAGATAAGAACTTTGATCATCACTTACTTTTGAAACACAATCATACCAATAAAAACCCTGCTGTCGAAGTTCCCAAAGTTTCTTCACTTGAAAACTTTCCCAATCATACCAATTAATGTTTGTCACCGTAATATTTCACTAACGTTCAAAACAAATTAAACATTTGGCATAAACGAGTTCTCTTATGCCCGATCCGTCGGTCTGTCTGTCTGTCCGTCTGTCCTGTCCGTCTGTCCATCCGTCGATCTGTCGTTCCGTCGGCCGATTTTCTGTCAATGTATGGGCTCCATTCATCCATCGTCAGGCCGGCCCAGTGGCGATCTCCTCCCGTAAGACCCCGCGGGCAAAAACCCCAGCTCGCCGCCAGGAACACGCGTGCGGCCGTCGATGTCTACCGTGCGCCGCATCTGTCGGCCTCAATCAGCGCCACTCCTTGCCGCCAACGCGTCACTATTTGCCGCAGATGCGCCGTCGCTCGCCGAGGGATCTGCAGGCAGCGAGGGATAAAAAGAAGCGGACACACCGCACCGTTTGCGACTGACGGGGCGAGGAGCGGGGAGGAGACGGAAGGAGACAGCGGGAGACTGGAGAGACAGACGGAGACAGGAGAGACAGACGTAGGCAGGCGGAGAGTGGAGACAGCCAAACATGACGCCAGGCTGGTGTTTCGTACACGCAGCATGTTCATAATTGGCAAATGAGAAGTACACAAATTGAGGACCACTTGTCTCCTAATTCCTGAAGTATTATGGTCGAAATGCTGTCATTGAGTTACTTCAGAGCCGATCCCCAAACTATCAAGGTGAAATTACATCAATTACATTTGATTGTGTTATAAAGCGAGCCAAATCCTATTGCTAGCATACCGTCCTTACCTGTCCTTGTCCAAGGCCGACTGGTTGTTTGCCTTCAATTGATCTTCACGAATTCCTGTAACACAGCTCGGTGCGGTTAGCGGTGCAACAAAGAGATCTCCCAGATGCCTGCGCGCACCTGTTCTGTCGTCCGGCCCTGGCTACAGCTCGCTCTGCACCAGTTCTTGGCTCGTGGCCGGCTCAAACACGCTGCTTCGTATGCCGAGTGTGCCCGAGTAATAGCGCATTGTTCCCCCTTTAGCGCCGGCACTAATTTAGTGGCCGTGTCCGCCTGCAAATGATACAGCTTGGTATGCAGCAGGTGAGGCGGCATATGCTGCCCCCGGTGAGCTCCCGGGCGACCGCCGCGCCGCCACACCGGACCCCGTGGCTATTCTTCGGAGGGGCGGCGCCGGCCGGTGACGCGCTCCGAGGAGGTCATTGCTGCTCCCCAGACGTCATGAGAGGTAGACGCCATCGGAGGTCTCTGACGCAGCTGGAGGCAGACACTGATGGGAGAGGCCGGCAGTGGCAATTTCGGCACATGTAAACCAACTTGTCCTTCAAATGACGCTAAATTGTGGTCACACGCGGTGACTTGAAGGTTTTAGGTCACGATATCAGGGGCGTCGCCACGGCTCCCCAACTTGTACGGACACATTATGTCGGTCGTGTCATTCGTCAGAATTGTTAACCCCATGAACAATACTGTTATCTCACTACAGTGTACCAAACGTTATGCGTTTTGCATGGTGTGTTCAACGAGAGATCAAATTTGAATTTGAACAGCCTAAATCAAATTTGAATCATGAATGGGACACTTTTAACGTAACGAGTAAATTGTCTTATCGAAATGCAGTAGAATGAGGAAATGCTTGAGCAGGTAGATAAGCACTCCTGTTTATCTCGTATAATAGGGTACAGGATGTGTTCTAGCATCCCAATCCAGAATACCTGAGCATCAAACATATCTTTTTGCAGACACCTCCTACGTCTACATAACCTCCTACATCCACATATCGGCAAACAAATATGCAAGCGCTCCTTGAACCATGGACCCATCAAAAAGAAAAAGAAAAACGTCCATTTCTTGATGACTGGGTGTTTTAAATGACTTCAGGCCCTTACATTCAGCGTTAGCTCCTGCTAGTCTTTGTTGGCCTCTGAGGGTCCTCCCTGGACCGCTACACAGATATCTCGAGCTTCCAGGCGACCTTTAAGAGCCCACGCCGACTTTTAGGGGTCCAAAGCAGCTGAGCTCTCTAACTCCCATGCAGTTCTTGATGCCCCATTCCAGCTCACGGGAGCCCAAACCTGCCTCGAAAGGACCCATTCATTGCTTATGAGTGCCTAGCCTTGCATGTGCCTCTGAGGGCCTCAGTCCGGCCTCTAAGGGTCCCTAGTAGAATTTTGAGGGCCCCACCTGACCCTGAGAGCCTGCGTCGACCTCTGAGGGCTCCAGGACATGCCTTGGAGAATGTCGGGCCAGCGATCGCTGAGCCCAGTCAGTTGACAGCTCTAACTCGATGTTTCAAACTTTGTGCTCATCATGAACAACAACACGAACAACATTTTCACTAACGTTAGTAGCACTTTCGGTTTTTTCTTCAACTTTTCCGATCACGGTTTCCCCGTATTAGAATATCGCCCCACGTCGCTTGGGCCCGCTCGATGGGAAACACTTGTGTTCTCCAAATAATGATGCCTAGGTACTTGTTTCTGATTAGCATGAATGACGATTGTGACATTTGTGGAACCCACATTAGAGCGATATTTGATCTCTTCACATGGCCATATTGAAGGACATAGTCTTCTTTCTCACAGGCCCTTGTATTACTGAGGCCCTGCCTATCTGAGCTCTGTCCTTCCCTGTGTAGGTGTCCTTCCTGTGCTCTGTTCCATGTGCCCCGCGCTGTCCCCTGTCCTGTTGTCCATGGCAAAGGCGTGCTCTGTCTCGTACTTAATATGTACCTACCGTCATTTCCTGTGCCCAGTGTTTGACATTTCTGCATCTGCTCTATCCTGTGCATTATCTTACCTGTGCCTGGTTTTGTCTGCTTCCTGTCCTGCATATGCCATGTCCTATGTCCCCTGCATATCTCCTACCCTACTCTACCATCTCTACCTGATCTTTGTCCTGTCCTTCGCCCTGTCGATTCCCGTGCCCCGGCCTGACCCAGTGCCTTCTCTGTCTGATGCCCCAGCTAGGTAGTCCCTCCCCATTCGTCAATGCCCTTGCATGTCGTGCCCTTCTTTTCCTGACGAGTGAGCGGTCCATGATCTTCAAAACCATTCTTATATGCCCTTCATTCTCTTTTCTCCCTAGCAACCCCGGCCTGTCTTTTTACAGGCAGGCCTATTTTTATTTTTACATCCCTGCCCTTTACCCTCACCCTAGTCCCTACTCTGTTCAGTTCGGTTCGACCCGGTCTAGTCAGTTTCAGTCTGCTCATTTTGCCCTTCCGTATTTCTTGCTGATCAACAAGGAGAGTGTCAGGGCTGGGGGGAGGTCCCCTGCCTACTGCTCCGCAGTGTTAGGCGAATTCTTTCAAGCTTGTGCGATCATCTGGAATCGATCGGCACCTAATCTACAAATGCATTTGAAAGAGAACAAGTCATTGAGCTAGTAGATGTGTACGAAAAAAATGTGATAAAGACCTTGTCAAAACTAAAACATTCTGAATACTTTCAAGAAAAATAGCAATATTGATAATGCTTTTACGGCATTTGTAATTTGAATTGAATAGGTATGATGCAAAAAGCTCACTTTCGGTCGTCGAAACTTGTACGGACATTCCGTACAAGTTTTGGGACCTTCCAAAACTTGTACGGACACTGTCCGTAGTGTCCGTAGTGGTGGCGACGCCCATGCACGATATCTACACAGCTCATAAGTAGTTTTCCTAAGAAAAGCGGAAGGGAAAAGAGAAGATCCAGTGCATGGCGAATTAAATCAAGTGAGAGACGGCTGTTTCTCGTAAGCACTAAGCAGGTAGCAACAATTCCTGTGCTTCTTGCAGCGTGCACTTTATTACATCCCTTGAAGTCTGTTCAAATATTACCGGCAAACACAAAGGAATTTCAACACGGGTATCAGGCAGCCATAACGCAGCAGTCATTAAGTTTGTTCTTGTTTTGCCCGTCATCACGGTTGGGTGCACTGTAATTAGGCTACCATATAGGAGGGATACTTTTTTGGGCTTTTAATCACCAAGCAATTGAAACTGATCGATGTTGGAATACGAAGCTCAGCAGACATATTGCGATGCCTGTTAGTTTGTGCCGAACGTTTGCATAGGAAGCAGTGCGGTTTAGTTTCCTTTGCTACGACAGAGTTCAACACCGCATGTCTCACAGAAATGCTGAGTTTTACATAGCAATCTCAGCGTACTGCAAGTTCCGCGGATGGTAAGACTGGATTGCTCGAGCTGACATTTGCCACCGCAAATAGATGTACAACCATTCATAATAAAATTGTTTTCATATGGACCAAAGATAGCTTCTAATGGCGATTAAGAAGTGTTCAGGATCCCGGGTGTGGCGAGTCGCAGCCATCGTTCTGCGTGTTGTCTGCTTCATTCTCTTACTGGTGATGTTCTCCTTCAAGCTGGCCGACTTCATGCACCGTCCGGTGGTCTGGGAGACGAGGGTGGTGGACGCCGCCCCACCTTCCATCACCATCTGCCCATCCAGGTTGAACGTCTCCAGCTTGGAGGACGCTCGGTCCGGCTGGGAGCGGGGCAGCTTCACCACGGAGGAGGTTCTCCAACGGGCTGCCACGCCAGTCGAGGCTATCGTCATCGCGTGCTCCACTGCTAACGGCGAGGTCTGCACACCTGGAGGAAAGCAGCAGAATGTCCCAGCTATTTGCAGTGCTGGGACTTTTCCATGGGACTCGTCCACAGCGCATTACTGCAACGCTTCTCGAGAAAATAGTGACAGCGGCGGCAGCAGGAGTGGCTTCAAGGCCCGCTGGCTGACTCGACGCCTTCCTCCGGGGTTCACATGTCACACTCTTCATCTTCAGCAGGACGATGATGCTCCGGTGGTGGAGATTCTTCTCACACTCGCCCTTCATCCCGACTTATTCCACACCGTGGAGGGCTTCTACCGTCTGTTCTTTCACCATGGGCGCTCCCCGAAGGTCTGGAACGGCGGGGCGCAGATCAGCCCCTACCATCTGGTGCAGGGAGGCCTGTTCCAGGAGGTGCTTCTGACGCAGATCGGGATGACCATGGTGGACCGACCTCGGCAGCACTGCCGCCCAGAGGAGGACTACGACGTCAACCAGGTGGGTATTTTGTTGACGATGAAGGAGGTATGCTTGAAAAAGAAGGCTCCTGAGGAAATCGCAGCCTTTTCGAATGCTGATTCTTGCAATATAAGTTTTAATTAATCTGGTGTGTAATGTGCATGATCAACGTCCGACTAACCTCCTATAGCTCTCAGTGCTCCATTTATAGAAATGTGATCGGTATGACTCTGGAGCATGGACCGTCGGTGTCAGGTAAATCCATGTTCCTGTCTCCCACCCAGTGCCTGCTGGACTGCCGGTCGCTGGCTGCCTTCACCGAGTCTAACTGCAGCGTCCAGTGGGGGGCGACCAGCGGCGGCGGTCTGCCGGCCTGCGTCTCCCGGGCCGAGTACGAGGCGGCTGTCCGAGCCTGGCAGCGGGCGCGGCCCGACTGTGATCACTGCCTGCGGCCCTGCCAGACCCAGCTGATTGAAGTGAAGTCGCCTCCCGCCATTCAGGGAAATGGTGAGTGACCTAGCTGAGGTCATATCTTAAGTTCGATAAAAGGAAAGTATCACAAGGAACAGCCAGACGCTGCCAAAGGTTTAAGCGTTTGCTAATATAATCAGTCTTAAACAAATTATGCTATTTTGGCTCACTTGATTGGAACAGTGAGCCACAAACATCAATCATCACAGGTGAGCCTCGACTCGTTCCACTGTCCCTTGGCAGCTTCGCCAGCAATCGACATCCAGACTAATCAGCATCATGAGTGAGTCGCGACTTGTTCTGCTTCACTGTCCTTTCGCAGCTTCGTCAGCGATCGACATCAAGCTGCGCTTCAGCCCGGAGCGTCTGTCGGTGCGGCAGCGGCTGGCCTACGAGCTGGTGGACCTGCTGTCCGACCTGGGCGGCGCCTTCGGCCTCCTGCTCGGCTACTCGCTCATGAGTCTGGTGGACCTGCTGGACGCGGCTGTCGGCTGGAACGAGCGGCGCAGGCGGCGGAGGGCGGCGCCAGAAGGGTGGCGCTGAGACTGTGCAGCTGTGGACCCCGAAGCGCTAGCCTTTCGGATGAACCGGTCAGTGATTAAATCTCCTGCTTGCTTTGTTTGAAGCAATCGCAGAGGTATATAACATCTGTATGTAAGGTTTTTTGATGCATTTATATGCATTGCATATCATTATCAATCCGCCAGTCGATTACAAAGTTAAGACCTCGAGGCGCCTTCTCCCTGCCAACAATTCATCGTATATTTTTTCCGTTTTCTGTTCTTTATCCTTTGTCTTAACTCTTAGCCATGAGCATGTAAATTTACCATCACTTGTTTCAGGAAGACATTATTATCAATGATATCTTTCTATGGGTGTTGCAGTCTCGTATTCTGACATTAATAAACGATTGTTCCGAAGCATGCCAACCCTCGCTAGCATGACCATCATCGTGACGATCGAAGTGCAGCAGAAATGCAAATAGCGTGCTCCATGCTGAGAATGTAAACTATTACGGATGTTAAGAATATCGAAACACATCCACAAAGGCCCTCAGCGTGTAATTGTCGTAAAACACATATTCTCATGAGCAGCCTAGGATTTCACTCGGTTGTCTGCATTATTTTCAGCATCTCGGAATATATGTAGCCTTCCTCTCCGCGCTCAGCTGCTGAACATTGACAGGCGCGTCGGACTCGCCGCCGTCGCGTCATGCTGGCCGCGCTGACAGCCAGCATTTGCATGCAAATTACTGTGGTCCAGCTGTCAGTGGTCGGACAGAGCCGTGTCCGCAGACCGTCAGCCTGTCCTCCAGCGCGACACGTCGCCGCCTGACCTCCGTCAACAAACTCGTCGGCGTAATTCGAAACAATCTAAGGCCCGTCGTTTGCGGCGGCAGCGCTGACGTGCGCCATGTCCGTCGCACGTGACGTCCCACGCGCGCCACAAGTGTAAACAGGCCGCTTGGTGAGCCGGGTTGGCTTACGCCGGCGGCCCCGAAACACGGTGTAAAAACGAGCCGGTACGTGATGAGGAGCGCCACAGGTTTACGAGCGCGCTGGGACAGCTGAGCTGCCCGACTTCCTGGTGTTTACTGTCGCTTCGGCCTTCGAATGGATTATCTCAGATTACCAGCGGTGTTGAGTGACTCACTGACCATTTATGTCAACAGATGTGCACCCAGCGCTTGGAATCGTGGAGAACCAACCGCTTAGTACTTACAATCTGGTGAGCATAATGCCGCCTAGCCCGTTTTGAGTCTAACAGCGCCTACCGCTTCAGCGAGCCGATCTCGCGTCGACTCAATCGACGCCTCGATGCAGGGACAGGCAGCGCGCCGGCGACGGCATATTTCGTCGGCACGAGGGGAGACGTCAGATCGTTAGCCAAGATGAGGGAGAGACAAAGAGCCCCGCAATGGGAGCTTAAAGACACGTTTTTATTGGATTACGCCCTCCAATGCGGTGGGGACAAGACGGGGAACAAAATCGATCCCCATCGGTGGGGAAAGACGAGAGTTTGGGGAGCCCCTTCTCAGTTCTGACGCCAAGAGTCGTAGAAGACGTTCCCTAGCCGCGCGAGCCGCAGCCTCCTTGTGGCGTGCCGTATCTCACGCACAGGATGGCCGTCCCGCTGCGACCAGTGGGGTTTCAATCGGCCGATGCATGCCAATGTGACTTCCTCTCGACACGCTTCAGCCATAACTCGGAGTTAGAGTGGTGAGACAAACGCATCGGCACAGCAGCCTCGCAACTTCTCTACTCTCGCTCTCACTCACTCTCTCTCTCTCTCTCTCTCTCTCTCTCTCTCTCTCTCTCTCTCTCTCTCTCTCTCTCTCTCTCTCTCTCTCTCTCTCTTTCTCTTTCTCTCTCTCTCTCTCTTTCTCTCTTTCTCTCTCTCTCTCTCTCTCTCTCTGTCTCTCTCTGTCTCTCTCTCTCTCTCTCTCTCTCTCTCTCTCTCTCTCTCTCTCTCTCTCTCTCTCTCTCTCTCTCTCTCTCTCTCTCTCTCTCTCTCTCTCTCTTTCTTTCTCTCCTGTCAGGCATGACTATTCCGATACAATTTAGAACGACTAGAGTAAACAGCTTGCAGACGGCACGGCATGATCGTTGACTGCACTATATACCGATCATATTTTTACCGCTACATATTTGTTGCATTAAACTTTTCTCATAGCTGACTGCAGGGCTTGAGCTGTTTTCGACGGTTCGGTGAGGCAATGTAGGCTTGGTATTCACTTTAGCAATGCTGAGAAGGCGAGTCAAAAATACCCACAAAGTTGAACTGCTTTGCGGTATCGAGTCGTACCTATAGTTGTCGGATTGAACTTCAACGCCCAAGTGTATTTATATTTCAGCGTAGGTAAACTGAATTTGCGAATAACACTGTAACCGGTAACTGTGCGAAAACTGAAAAAACAGAACTGTGAAATAAACTGAATCTAGCTTTATCGAGAAGACTTATAACTTTTAATCTCTGGTGATCAGGACTGCCTGTTCAATTGGAAACAGCGTGTTCCCGTCTTTGTTGCAGTATTCTACTCCCTATTGGCGCATTGTTAAGGAATGCAGATGGTTACGCACTGTTCTCTAACACAGTGATCAGCACACAATGCACGTTGCACAGTTTCCACGCTATCAACAACTCAGTCCATTTACAGAAGTGCAGTGTGCACCGGACTCGCAGAACAGCACTCATGCGCCGTTCTGCTAACTAGGCACATCCCATCCCGTATTCTTGCATCCTTCGCGTCCCCTCCGTTCCAGAGGGATGAACCATAGACTACCGACGCCTGTCCGCGCCCCGTTCAGGCACCTGAGTAGTGGCCCGCCGCCCCCACCCATATCACCCATCCCCGCCCCGCTGACCCCTCAGATCAGGGGTCGGCCGGCAGGACTGCGATGCTAATGCAATTAACTCGTCGCCGCTAATTTATTGGTTCGGGGGAGCGCACCGGTGGCATTCCATCGGGGAGTTTATGATGCCTGCTGCGGCTGCGGACGTCTGCCGGTGGGGGACGGGGGTGGAGGGGGGCGGGGGACGGGGGGGGGTCATTTATATGCGCGTGCCGCCGGCAGAGGAAGCGCTATAACGCCGCTCCGGTCGGCCGAATGGGCGGCCGGACGGCGGCACGGTTGGACCATGAGAAGGACGACCGCAAGGAATGATACCGTCCGGACGACCGTCATTCCAGATCGGCCGCTAAGGAGCCCAGATGAGCCCAGATTTGGACGGTGGAGGCCAATTTCAGGATGTCAGAACAGCCCCAGAAGCGAACGCCTGAGCCGTGGAGATATAGAAAGGCGCCGATGTGTCGTGGCGTCACTTGAGAGGATTTCGGTGAAAATTGGTGACGCCATTTACGACAGCACTCAGCAGTGAGTGCAGAGATATGATTTGAAATATGATTTCCTAGAATAACATTTGTTTACGCTCGCTTCCATTGAAAGCATGGTTCCGCATGCCTTGAAAAATGTTATAGCTACAAAAGTTGTTCACATACCTATCTTTACTTCATTCCAGTGTTACAATTTTTAATCGATAAGTATAGGTAAGAACTAAGATCAAATACTCCCGCGTGTAGGTATTTTGTAGAAAATTCATCGACGTACCTATCGTGCAGTCAATGCCATGAAGAGGTTAAATTAGTGTTAGGTGAAGAAAAAAGATTTAGTTTTTTAAATCCGAACACAAATTCATAGCCCACAGTCATTGCAGGCTTATCATCAATTATTTCCTCCATCGTTGAGACCGTATAACATGTTTGTACACACATAGGATTTCGGCTCAAACAAGTTCCCTTGAGATCATGCTCTAAAATATCGCTATTTTCTCTTGATCATTTCACTTGAAATTGCAACAGTGCACCAGCCACATTATCCGTGGAAACAAACGTGAGACGAATATAAGGTCAACACCGGCCCACAGCTGTAAACTAACATCGAATATCACTTAACCATTCGCTGCAAACTATAAACAACGTCCTGTGAAATCTGCTACGGAACACAACACTTATCCAGTGCAGGGTACCAGAAACAGCAAACTATCGAGCTTTAGGGGGAGAGGTTCAATAGGTATAATGCTATACACTCTGCTTTTTCCCGAACGATTGGATAGGTCACGCAAGCAGAAACCTATATTTTGATATGTGCATTGCATTGCACTATGTAGAGCAGATACCTGGGAAGATGTACAGGGACTGCACTATTATAGAATACCGTGAAGAGTCGGAGTCGGAGACAGTCCCGAATCCGATCCAAAGCGTTCGTGGTGGTGGTTGCAGACCCGCGCGACATCTATTGGGGACGGCCAGAACTACGATGCAGAGCTGCCCGCCGGCAAACCGTGCCTGGAGTGAATGAGCGCTGTCGTCTGGCAGGGCCATACCGTACGTTTTCAATGCATCCGTTTTCCATAGGTTACCGGTGATCAGGCATCGGTAAAATCCTTTTTGAAAGGATTGCATTCCCAATCCACATTCCTAGTGCCGAAGTGGATTGCATTCCTACCCGCAATCCCCCTTTTTCACTTGGATTGTGATCAAATCCGCAATCCTTTTTTGCAATCCTGTTGTATTATTATGTGCACTAGTGGATCTGGGGGAGGGAGGGGGGCATAGGGCCGTGCCTCCATCCCCAAATCACCCATTTCTAATGCCTAGTATTGCGAGTAATTCCTATCTAAGGCACAGGTATTTTATGGGAAATATTTTTTGCCTCAAACACCCCTACATTTAAACCTCTACCCAACCAGTGTTTTATATTTTCAAAACTCGCCCTCAAATACGTAATTTTGCCCTTCCTATGTAGTTTATGAGCGTATATTATTTTGAGCGTTTAAATTAAAAGCGTTTAAATTATTTCAAGTTTCGATGTAATAAAGCCCTTGATAGCAAAGTACATTAACCCTCGCCCGCACATGCCATTTTCCCATCCTACATTTTCCCATGTAGAACGCACATGGGGGGGGGGGGGGTGGTGGTTACCACCCCCCCCCCCCGCGCCATTTCGTTCCTGTTGGAGATAGAGATTAGCGGTAAAGACCAAAAAGATTCTTTGGGAAGAGACGAATCCAATGATACCCAGTTTTACCTTCTCAGGTCAGTCATTGACCTTCCAGGTCAGGTCAAACTAAAAAAATGTTGCTGTTTTGGGTCACCGTTGGATATCAAGTGCGCTGCTTATCATATATCGATGACGATGCCGTTTTCTGGTGCCAAGCCAGCTAGAACCTCTTTGTCACACTACCCGACCAGGTTTTTGCTGCTTATGAGTAAAAAACCTGAGTTTTTTTACTTGCTTTTTTGCTGTCAAAAAAGCTGCTGAGGTCATTTCAGGTCAAGTTAGGTCAAGGTCAATTATATGTGTTTGTATGTCTGTGTGTGTCTGTGTGTATACTGATGTGGGCACCGATTGTTTATGTGTCCATATTACATGAAATCATGATCTGAGAAGCTTTTACCAAAAATGCAGTCAAAAAATTTCACAAAAAGTAAATTCCGCTTGCCTAAAACGCAATTATCTTAGATGACCTAGGTTGACCTTGACCCTGACCTTGACCTCTGTACATCGTCGAATAACATGTTCCATGATAAGTGGGAGGTAATACTGGCAAAAAAGGCCGAAATCAAGGTGTCAAAAGCTCACAAGGCCCATAGCCAACGCAAGATGTTGAGAATTGGCCATTTGGGTCATGACATGACCTGAAAAACAAGGTCATATCTCCGAAACCAAAAACCACAGAAACTTGAAATTTTCAGTGGATATCAAGAAAGGATAGAGGAGCAGCTATACGAAAAATCAGCCTTCTAGCTCTAAAAATGTTGAGTGCAGAGCACAAAGACTACCTGGGGGTGGCAACCCCCCCCCCCCATGTGCGGGCGAGGGTTAAGCCGATGAAGCCGATCTCATAATTTTCAATCACAACAAACCATTTCAAAGCACTAATCAAACACAATCCGGATTGGATTGCAAAAATTGGAAGTATGATGCAATCCAATCCGCAATCAAATCCTGTTTTTTTTTTAATGGATTTCAAATCCAGGTGCAATCCACCAAAAAGGAATGCAATCAGGATTTTGCAATCCTGCAATCACAATCCTACCGATGCCTGCCGGTGATAACCCTTGGTTAGGGCTGTGTGGTGGGTGACGTGCAAAAGGATGTGTAAAAAAGATTGCAGAGATTGCAAGATTTTGATAATGTTTCTAATATATTTATAGGGGACATCACAGGTAGCTGTATCATTAACCCATTAATGCCGCTTGGGTCATATATGACCCAAAAGCAAAACCTTAATGATTTTTCTCAATGGAGGCAAGTGGCACTTTGAGGAACTTGTGCGTATGTTTTGTTGGATTTGTGAGTTCAGTGGCGAGCGTCGGAGCCGCATAAAACTTGTGTGAGCTCGTCCACTGAAGTTTCTGGAGCCAAAGACGACGGGACTGCACAGTCGCCGGTCACTAGCAATGGCGCGCCGCCCCAAAAAGCAATATTATATTATGTTTGCACCTTACTATCTGTTGAATGATCGTCCACCTGGCATTTAAATTTGTCTGAAAAAGGTATGATGTATATTTTTGCCCTTCTTGTCGCCATCGGATAACTTTTTTTCCTCGATAAATATCATTGGGTCATAAATGACCCAGCCGGCAATAGTGTTGTCAATTTTCTCGTATGTTGAATACAAGGGAAGCAACTGATGATTATACGATTACTTATTTCTGGGGGTTGTGATCAGATCCCAGTGGCGGATCCAAGGGAGGGGGGTCATATGGGTCACTTATGACCTCCCTTGGGGCCCGGGGGCACCACCGACCTATCAGGGGCACCACAGGCCTGACAGGGGCACCACAGACCTAGTGTTGCGATGTTGGGATATCATGAGCGGACTGGTCGTGCGGGGCCGTGACGAGGGGCGGGCCGGCGACTCGGCCGGCCGAGCGGTACCACGGGCCTGTCAGGGGTACCAAAGGCTTGTTAGGGGCACCACAGGCCTGCAGGAGCACCATCGGCCTAGCAAGAGCACCACAGGTCTGCCAGGGGGCACCACAGACCTGCCAGGGGCACCAGAGACCTGCCAGGGGCACCAGAGACCTCACAGGGGCACCACCAGCCTCGCACGTGCACCTTGGGCCTGTAAGGGCTCCACGGGCCTGTCGGGAGCACTTCAGGCTTGTCAGGGGCACCACAGTCCTGCCAGGACCCAGGGGCACCAGCGGCCTAGCAGGGGCACCACAGGCCTCCAGGGGCACCACAGCCCTAGCAATGGCACCGCAGGCCTGTCAGGGGCTCCACAAGCCTGTCAGGGGCACCTCAGGCTTGTCAGGGCCCAGGGACACCACAGGCCTCTCAGGCCTATGGTGCCCCTGACAGTGTCAAGAGCGCCAGAGGCCCAGCAGGGGCACCACAGGCCTGCCACCGGCACCAACGGCCTCGCCAATTTGACGTTGCAAAGCATTGCAATGCAGTGCCTCTTAATATTGTTTGGCTGAAACCGCTATACAGTATACACAAGAAGGTATCTAGCTAATCGGTGGAGCCAACAAATAACTAAATGTACTTACTTTTATTGACGTTTCGGTTTCAAACAACCTTCGTCAGAATAGAATTACAAGTTACGTCTCATATTTCAAAAATGCACATATTTCAAACACACTGAGAATGATTGTTCTCTGCCACCGGCAGAGAACAATCGTGTGAGGTTCTCAGTGTGTTTGAAATATGTGCATTTTTGAAATATGAGACGTAACTTGTAATTCTATTCTGACGAAGGTTGTTTGAAACCGAAACGTCAATAAAAGTAAGTACATTTAGTTATTTGTTGGCTCCACCGATAACCTCATAACACAAATATGTCCCTAAATAATCAGTATCTAGCTAAATCGGTTTTCGTGATAACTCCTTATTTGTGACTATACTAATGCCGGTTGGGTCATTTATGACCCATGCTTATAACTTGAGAACCGATGGAATATTTTTTTAAGCTTGCACAGTTTTCTTACTGGGACCCGTGTGGCTAACATTTGTTAAGGGCAACTTAAGAATCAAAAAATAAAAATTCCGGCATTAATGGGTTAATCCGTTTAGAGGTAAGTTTCGACTTCGAGTGTAACGTCTCACTACCATTGATACACCTCTGAGGGTGAAGAGGGATATGGGCATTGACGTGAGACGTCTGGAGTTACAAGATTCAGAATGCCTGTGCTGGTCCCCGCGGCTAAATAACACGCGCAGATGAATATGTAGTCAGCGATGGCTTGAGCAGTGCCTTTTTTGCCTGTCTGTCAGTTCTGTCAAGCTTCTGACAGCGTTCGGATAATCGTATTTACCTTTGGATAGCTTTTACAAAATGTAGAATATCTGTAAGCTTACGGACTTATGCATGTCTGGTAAATGCGCTGGTTTGATCACTGATCTGTTTCGGTCAAGCCCTCAGTTTTATGAAGATGCACTTACACAATGCAATAAGTAGGTATAGCTGTCACACAGACGATAAGTGATCGCACACTGTAAACCAGTTGCTGTATAATGGGGACGGACTCAAACAATGAAGACATTAGACAAGCGACCAAACAATGAAGGGAAGTGACAAACGCACTGCTGAGAAAGGTTACCTTCCGTTTGTTACATCATAAGTTACTTTGCTACGAAGCAAGGATCATATATTACGATATCTAAAAAAGGCACGTCGCCGCTCGATTGAATTGAAAAGGTTGAGCTCTCGTGGGAATCGTGAGAAACACAGAAACTTACAACACATCCACAAAACTGTGTTGGGTTTTTGGAAAGTAGGCATGGGTTGCGTCTGGCGGAAGCGGCAACTGAACATGCCGCCACTAATGAGTTCGACGAAGATGGAAGCCTAACTTGATGGCTAGAACTGGCACCAAGACAAATTGCGTTAACTTTTTACAGCCCTGTTATTTGGGATGCAGTGCGGCTCCTTGCCCTCGTTTTTGCCGTGATCAGCCACCAAAAACCAAACGCGTCACAAATGAATTCGTAGCGCGTCGAACGGGTGTGGCCCGGCCGTCCCTCTTTGGTCGCCGCTCCCTAATTTCACCGCTGCAGCAGCATCGCTAGGTCAAGTAGGCATAGGCGCGGGAGCCGGGGGGGGGGGGGCAGTGGGGGCAGCTTGCCCCCAACTCTGGGGCCGTGGGGGCGGTGCCCCCACAGCTTTGAGACGGAATACCACACTTTTTTCAAATGTTTTCTTTTTGTTGAAAAAGCCGAGGGGTGAAAAATAAGTGGCCTAAAACCGGTGAGAAAACTAGATTTAGGGGTACCCTAGGTTGATCTCTATTATGGTGTGCCCCCCAGTCGGAAAGTAGTTCCCGCGCCCCTGCAAGTAGGGGTCAGTTCCATGGTTATACGAAGTGGTGTACACTGATTTCTGACGCAATGGGCCATCTCACGTAACTATTGCAATCAAGCCGGGTAACAAGCAAAATTGTATCAAATCATTCCATCAATACCAGGTTTAGTGAAAAGGAATTTGAAAATGCTACAGGCTCTGACCAAAACCATTTTAAATTTATCACCAACCACACATGCAAACAAAGCTTTCAACTATAGAAGTCTGCACTGATGAATCTGATTAAATTAGGATGCGATGTCAGCGATTGAATACATTTATTTTGGCTTATCAGAAAGACATGGGTTTGACGGGTTTCTTGTCTCAGGCACGGGAGCTTGAATTAACGAATGGCAGCGCAATGTTCCAACGTTAATCAGCAAGCGATAATTGCCCCAGTCCCTTGTGTTTACCTCTTCATGCTCAGGGTGCCGGTGAATAACTCTCAGACTCATTGGATCTGTTAATTAACAGATCGCGTTTGAGTGACATGTCCGGCTATCTTTATAATTACCTGGGTAGCGTAATGCATGAAATTAATGCAGATGACTTGTCAGTCTTTGCTGGAACCTGCTCAACGGGGCAAACACCGAAAAGCCTGGATGAAGTACACCTGAAGCTGGTGTACGGTGAGCTACATCATCTCATCCAAGCCAAAACACATGCGTGTGCTGTAACTGACCTGCCTATCGCTCAGATGAGTGCCAGAGTTAGCTTGTAAGCTGTCACGATATGAGTTTATCGCTGCTGGGCGGACATACGTCAGCCGTTAGAGTGATCAGACAGCCACCTTTGTTACACATAATTGAGGTGACGGCCGGCCCAGCGCTGGCGCCGGTGCGTGTGTTGTGCGTCGCTGTATGTCGATGGATGCAACCTTGGAGGGCGGATACCTGTCGGGAGAGTGACCCGATACAACAACCTCAGACCCTCGTCCCGTCGATGCGCCGTGTCCGACGCGGGCCCGTCGGCCTGGCACGCACCACACCGTCCTTGGCCTCAGCTGTGTTTGTGCGAGCCTGACGCACTCTCACTGTTGTGATAGCCGCGAATAAAACTGGCCTGCACTACTGTGGCAGTAATGGCGTGAAAACGACGCACGTCTCGCTGTTTACGACCTCCCAAGCCGAGAGATCTGTCAGCAGCGCTAGACGTGAGCCGAGGTAGTTAATATCGAAATGGACATGCCAATCCGCGTCGAAATCTGCTGCGGGGGACATTGCTCCACACAAAACACATTGCGTATTCTGGCAGACTTCGAACTCTAATAATGCTGAAAGGTCACTTGAAAGTGAAGGTTCATACAAGTGAAGGTTCATACATCACTCGGTGCACGTGCGAGACATGTTTGGGGCGGTCCAATTGTGAAAAAGGCGCCTTTCACAGGTCATCACACGGGTAGTGAAGCGGAACTAATCGCAAAAGCCGAGTTCGATTCGGACTGTAAATGGGTGTTTGGACAGAAGACGCAACAGTTGAAAGGTGAAAAGGCATCGCCTGGATGACCGGTAAGGTTATTGATGTGAGAGTAGACGTTTCTTAAGGAATTGAATGCTGTAACTGAGCATGATTAACCCTCGCCCGCACATGCCATTTTCCCATCCTAGAACGCACATGGGGGGGGGGGGGTGGTTGCCACCCCCCCCCCCCGCGCCATTTCGTTCCTGTTGGAGATAGAGCTTAGCAGTAAAGACCAAAAAGATTCTTTGGGAAGAGACGAATCCAATGATACCCAGTTTTACCTTCTCAGGTCAGTCATTGACCTTCCAGGTCAGGTCAAACTAAAAAATGTTGCTGTTTTGGGTCACCGTTGGATATCAAGTGCGCTGCTTATCAAATACCGATGACGATGCTGTTTTCTGGTGCCAAGCCAGCTAGAACCTCTTTGTCACACTATCCGACCAGAATTTTGCTGCTGAGGTCATTTCAGGTCAAGTTAGGTCAAGGTCAATTATATGTGTTTGTATGTCTGTGTGTGTCTGTGTGTATACTGATGTGTGCACCGATTGTTTTTGGGTCCATATCACATGAAATCATGATCTGAGAAGCTTTTACCAAAAATGCAGTCAAAAAAACTTCACAAAAAGTAAATTCAGCTTGCCTAAAACGCAATTATCTTAGATGACCTAGGTTGACCTTGACCCTGACCTTGACCCCTATACATCGTCGAACAACATGTGTCATGTTCCATGATAGGTGGGAGGTAAGACTGGCAAAAAAGGCCGAAATCAGGGTGTCAGAAGCTCACAAGGCCCATGGCAAACGCAAGATGTTGAGAATTGGCCATTTGGGTCATGACATGACCTGAAAAACAAGGTCATATCTCCGAAACCAAAAATCACAGAAACTTGAAATTTTCAGTGGACATCGAGAAAGGATAGACGAGCAGCTATACAAAAAATCAGCCTTCTAGCTCTAAAAATGTTGAGTGCAGAGCAGAAAGACTGCCTGGGGGGGGGGGGGTGGCAACCACCCCCCCATGTGCGGGCGAGGGTTAAGATTATGGTGAAGTTAGATAAATATAGTAGTCTGATGCTCATGAGTAAGCTATATGAAATGTATATTTTAGAGAAGAGTTGTATAATATTTCGAGCACGGCTCGTCTTCAGATACATAGGCCGAATCATACATAGGCCGAATCATAGGCCGATTCGGCCTATGTATCTGAAGACGAGCCGTGCTCGAAATATTATACAACTCTTCTCTAAAATATACATTTCATATAGCTTACTCATGAGCATCAGACTACTATATTTATCTAACTTCACCAGTAGACGTTTCTGCTCTTTTTGCTTGCCTGCAAAAGATCAATGCATGTTATCATAATTTTGTTTAGAGTGGGTTCTTACATACCTATAATATAATAATATAATATATATTATAGTAAACTGCTTATTTCCACATCTTCGTCTCCGGTCCTTATTCTGACAGATTCAGTGTGATTCACATATCTTCGATGGAATATTTGTTCTTATCTCAGCTTTCAGCAGCAAAAAACAAAAAAAAACATTATAATAAAATGTTTCCAAGCAAATGATTTATAACACTTCGAGTATAATAATCGCCAGCGTAAAAAGGACTTATGGAGATAAGAAACGAACAGATTGTAGCTGGAGGCATGGACTTATTTCATTCAAACATTCGTCCAAATCTGTCATAAATCAGTAAACCGTTCCTGGTCACTTTACAGCCGATTTGTTGGACATTCTTCAGTGCGGTACTGTATTATGCTGCACGCGCTCAACATTCCACACACTCAACACGCTCTCAATAAATACTGCCAACAATAATTATCAGCTCCCTAAGTAACATCATGAGACCATTGTAACAGCAGGTGATGAGAGAGCTGGCGCTATTTATGGGCAAACCTGTCAATAAAACTGCATGGTAATGAGTACATTAGTCGGTGATCATTCTTGGCGATTAATTACCGTCAGTTTCGCCGGCAGCGGTAGGCAATCACGGCAGTCCTGGCTCGTCCCTGACTGCCGGTACCGCATTCTTCACTGGTCCGTAATTACACCATTCGGCCTCCCTGAGCTGCTGGTCCGTGCCCAGCCTGGTGAGAGGACCGGTATCTCACCCGGGAGAACAAGTGTGACCCCGCGTCTGAAGAAGCCGGAGTGACGCCTTTCCCAGCTGCCTGTCTCTGTCGGTTTGAGGAAACACATCAAACGCGCGCATTAACACTCAACCGGCGTCCAATCCCATCTCACACTGATGAAAAGATAACGCGCTGTGCCTCGTCAGTCCTTTGCTTCACTGCAGCTGCAGAGGTGGGCACGTGCCGCACTGATCCGTATCGGCATAGCGCGTCCACCGACAGAAGCTCGGACCCTGTTTGGTGTCCGGAGCCGCCGTACCGAGAGATGAATGTCCCAAATCCCCACTGAGCCCGTCACAGAGCCAGATGAGTCGCGATGCTCTGTCCGGCGCTGCGCCAGCTCCTAGTGGGCTTTGGCAGCTTCCAGTCGGAGCCGCGTGACGGAACTCGATACCAGTTGGAGCGGGATTACCATTCATCGCGGAGCCCTCCGGATCGGTGCGTCGCTGGAGGATCTCAACATGTATCACGGCCGTCGATTGAGTCGATTTTTCAGGAATTAGTCGAGAGAATATCACAGAGGACGTCTCTGATTGGCTCCCTCCCGGGCGGCACTGAGAGGCTCTCGCTTCAGTCCTGGAATGTGCGCAGCTGGCACGCGCCGCCTATAACCATCTTTTTCACACGCTGGTGAGTGGTTTTACACTCTGCGGCTGAAGTGTGCAGGCGATCGTTGTTAGCGTGCGCCCGCTAAAATGGTTAGGACCGACTGTTTGGCTGTTGCAGAGCATCGTAAACAAGTGACCTGTAAGGTGACTGAGATGACTGCGAGCTGTTGCAACGGAGTGGCGAAGCTGGGTCGGGCGCATAAAAGGGATATAAGAGGAACGATGACTATTTGATGCCTGCCAAAGGATAAAGCAAACAACTGCAGCTCTACTATCTCCTGGATTGTGTTACAAATCTGAGAAAAAGAAAATATGATTAAGATACTAGATAGTTTTAGAATGCATAATTAATTCATGTATACAGTGCCCCCAACATTGTGTTTGGGCTTGGGTGTCAGAGGGGAATTCCTCTCCAAAAATGGGGATAAGAGTGGAAAATTGCCAGTCAGATAAGGCCCAAAAAGAGTGAAAAGGGATCAATGACATAAACTTAGGTATAAATGTGGTAAAATGTAAGAGGTTAAAAGACCATGCGTGCAAATGTTTTTTGTCGGTAAAATTGGGAGTGGAAAATTGTTCTTAAAAGTTAGAGATGAGAGTGAAAAATGATTGTTATTTGGATGTTGTTTCCCACCCAAATCAACACATTTTGGGACAATGGACTTATATCGAATACACATACCTATCAAACTTCTCAGCATTTTATAAAAAAAATACATTGACTAAGAACGCTTTCAAAAATTGCGGGACCTGATCGACTTCCTAATCGACCCGCTAACGGTGCTAGGGTTCAACATAAAAAATTATATGTCATCGAAACTCAATTTCCAGAAGTTGTAGCCACCGTTTGCAATTATGACCACTAAGTCATTAGCGCTTTTCCAGGTGGACCATTGTGTGTGACACACAGCCTCTCGATTCCATTACGTCATCCGTGTATCGCCACCGCACTTCGCTCGGTAGTGGGCGCAATTTTATTTCGCGTCTCCGCTGACCGGAACTCTCCTATTAGGAATGCGGCTGTACATCATCATCTCGCAGTTTTATTCGCCATTTTTACACCTTTGCTGCAAGTGTGTCGCTCCGGATATCCCGCAGTACCAGTTGTGACGTCATGTGGGTCAGTTGAGAGCGGTGAAGTCAGCACCCCAGTGACATGTCAGTGACCCCGACAATCGACATGGGAGGGAGGTGTTTGGCTCGTTTGTCTAGTGATACAGGAACTGCTGACAGTTATACATTTTCTGTTTGCGGAAGCACCGTGCAATGATCAGGAAGTGACAATACGTGCTGCTGCACATCGAATATTTCAATTGCCGGATATTTCCCTGATTTATAGTACATACCTATTTCCCAGCTAACAATTTGCCGTTGTTACAACGTAGTTTAAACGTTGTCAAATGGTTACCACAACGTTCCGATTTATCGTTGTGACAACGTAATTTTGTAGACTCCAGACAACGGCGTGACAACGTCATCCGACCATGCATTTGAATGTCGTCACAACGTTTCTGTAACGTGACCGTGACGTCCCAAAACCGTTCTCACAACGTCCCGCCAACACTGTAAAAAATATTGACGAGCTATGTGTCAAAACAAGGGTCTCGAAACAGTCACCAGGTTGTCAATGCTTCCGGTACCTACCACTTGACTAGTTACCGCTTAGTTAGCTTACAGGCTGAGAACTATCCAGATCGTTATGATCCGGTATTGTAATGATACCCTAGGTGTGCCTTTGTTTTGAAGTGCTGAATTAACTATCAAGGTTGTTTGACGTTTGTTTTCGCCTCAATCCGAAACGAGGAAGACCCTCATCAAATTATTAGGTGAAAGCCAGCCTCAGGATGATCAAAATACTAGGGGTAGTTTTGTCATAGTAATCTGTGAAGGTTGAGGAACAAGCCGTAGCAATGCACTCGTCACTAAACCAGCCTGAGATTATTCGCCAGGTAGCGGCTGCGTTTCCCTACTTGCTGAATCATGTTAGCAACTTTCCATTTCCAGACACTTTTTACGGCAAATAAATTGTTGGGTTATTTGGAAGGTGAATGACAATTTTATTTCTATAAGTCAATACATTTGTATTTCCGATTGCCCTAAAACTTTTTTTTAATCGTTTGCGGTAGGTTTTTATTGTTCGCAATAAAGTTGCGCACCTGTGAATCCTTCACTTAATGCGTTCCCGGCTTCCCGGCGCCAGCTGTTGCGCTGTGCCGTGCCGCGTTCGGTCGGGGGTGCGCGAGTCTGTGCAGTGCGAGTGTTTATCACTGGGCAAACCTGTATCGTTTCCATTTGTGCAGTGTCTAGTTATGAAGAATTGCTTGCCGATATATGACCTGCAGTGATCGACGTTCTGATTCAATAACTTGCCATAAGCCATTATTCTCAACGAAATCGCGCAGAGACGTTTGCAAAGTTGTCGAGGGGGGGGGGGGGGGGGCGAAACAAGAGCGATTTTAAATGAATTGCTCTCCATGCAGTGCAACAGGACTTAGGTTTAATTTTTCGAAAGTTGTGGAGCCGCCCCCGGTGTCCGGCCTGGCCAACTCTCTCAAGAACCGACAGCTAACGGAACACTGAAGTTTCACTACGACGATTTCCGCCAAAGTTATGAAGAAAGGGCAAGTGCAAGAAGTACAAAACTTCTCTTGGTAATCAAAACCTAGGTTTGGCAAATTCCAAACCCTAAGTCACTACAACTGTGGATAAATAAGCTGGTTATTGACGGCCAAGCTCTGGCCAATCTGAGGTTCAGACCTAACATCAAGTTCACGAGGCAGCTGCGGTTGGGCGGCTCACGGGCTCCACTGCATAGGCTCAGACAGGTACTCTACAAAATGTCGTCTGTGTTCTTAGGTTCAGATCTATCGATAGGTATGTGCATGCTTCTGATTCGATTGATAACTGTAAACGGGCGCTGGAAGTGAAAGATTCGCTTGATATACGAAAGGTGCATTGCAAGAAAGAATATTATTTCAGAAATACACTTTCATTTTATCTTGAGCGTTTTTGGAATGGGCCGGATGAATTCGTCATCAAACTGGTAAGGGATTTCGTTTGAAGACCACCGATATTTAATAATATGATGGTCTTCAAACGAATTCGCTGGCAAATTCGATGACTGGATTGGGCGGCGTAGGATCTGCTGGTCATCTGACTATGGGTTGAGCAATACGTTAGTTTTGACCTAGTTTGAGCTTCATTCGTTAAGTAGGAACAAGACGATGCTTCTTTTGAGCATCGTCACTAAACAAGCCGCCCTCGTTTTGACATTGTTTTTCGTTATTATTGTTACTAGGTACTTTGTTATCATACACAGCATTAACGAGGACCTGCTTCCAAAACAAGGCAGAAACGCTCCAGCTATTTTTGGGACGTGGTAAAAACTAACCGACACCTGGTAACTGTCATCTGACGAACACAAAACAAGCCAGGGGCTCGCAGCGTGTGTCAAAAGTAGGATGCAAAACTAGTCTGTACCCCCGACATTTAGCGTTGAGAATCATTTGACGAGGGGCTAGTCAATATTTTTTACAGTGAACGTTATGAAATGTTTTCTGTAACGTGCCAACAGTGTTTCTGGAACGTTGTCACCACGTTCCCACAACGTGACTACAACGAGTACAGAATGCTTTGGCAACGTCTCTGCGACGTTTCTGAACGTTTTTATCACGTGCGCACCACGTTGTCGCTACTTCGTATTGCCGTCCCTGCGACCCTGAGTACACGTCCTAAACATTTTCGCAACGTCCTCTCAACGTGTTCGCAACATACTCAGAATGTGTTTCCGACGCTCTCTTCCCGTTCTCTAGACTTGTAAAAAAGGCATGTAAGAAGTGTATATTTCAATACATCACACAGGTCAATTTACAAAAAAAAAAAAAAAAAACGACAGCGGCGGCATCGGTGATGGACATAGGGCCCAGGGGCGCCCCCATGGGGGCGTGGGACGGAATTGGGTTCTACCGGCTCTAGCGCTAGCCGCTAGCACGCCAGAACTGGTGGAAGTTCACTTCTTCACTAACCCTCGCTGATCACTCGGCGGACCGTTAGGCACCGGCTCATTTGCGGCCTCGATGTCCCTAGGCAGCTGGCAGTGCCTGACCAGACTGTCTGCGCGCCCCCCGTTCCGGTCGCAGCTTCCGAACAGCCACTTCGCTACCGTCTTGCCGACAGACAGTAGGCCTGGCGCCTGCCACAAGGCGCGCTGACGAGTTGCAGGACGTCTGCGGGAAGACATGAGGGAAAATCAGACATATTAAATTCATGAAAAAAATCACAAATTAATGCCTGCACCAGTCTTCCGGTAACAGTGCGACAGGCTTGATCAAACATGTCAACACCAGCCTAGACCGCACGATATTACAAGGCACAATCTTGCAAATGCTACTCGTAAATAGTACTTTGACTTACCAGTCAAAGCAACAATCACATCAAGCGCAGACAACTGGCGCTATCTTTCATCTTCCAGCTATCTCAGCCGCGCCCGCCGCCGGTCCTCACTGCTTGCTCGCGCCGCGCACACTGCGGCTCGGCCGGCTGGCTCTGAACGCCGACCGGTGACACTGACGTCACGGCCCCTCCGGCGAGGTCAGGGCGACCGCCTCCGCTCGACACTGGCTGCCGGCGTGGCTCGCTGGCAGCCGCGGATAACAGCCGCGTTTACATAGGGATATAGTTGCAAGCCTCTAGCTCTGCCTGTGATGTTGCAAAACATGCCAATAACGCTTTGCAATTAACACAATGATCTCATCTAAATACCTATACGAAAAGTACTGCATTAAAATTATCGCAGAAGAAGTGAGCAACAGCCCCGACAAAAATGCTATGTAACCGGGCATATTGTTTGGGTGGCAGGGAGCCGGATTTGTGCCGGACTTGGCGGTCCGAAACCATACTATTATAACTCCGGAGCGCTGCGGCAAAGACTGGCTTACCGGAGTCACCAGGGGTCGAAAAAAGCGTGGAGTGATACAAACTTTCAGATCCCAGCTTCTCATTTTGATACAAAAATTCTTATATCTGCTTTTTTAATCGAACATATTGCTCTATAGCTTACTATCCGTTATAGGTAAGTGTTTTTGATTGATGTAAGGTCAAAAACCTACCATAGCTTAATGCTTCAGCACCTAAAATTGTCCTTTTCGTCGTCGTCAAGTTCCACTGAGAGTCGGCAGCGACACGCTGTTTTATTGGGGGTCTGATATGGCCGCTTCCGTGGGAGCCAAGGGACGGCGAGCGCAGATCTGGAGCGCGTTACCGGCACCGGGCACGGCCAAGGACAGTTACTTTCGATCGGAGACGGTGCTGGGTGGGAGATGACTCCCTGCGTAGATTTGGAGAAAATGTGCAGAGAAACAGCAATGACGTTATCAAAACCAAGGGCAGTGAGACACATCATTGGATAAACATTGCAACTACATCATTGCTTTGCAAGTTGCAACTACATCCACTTGTATGCAACGACTGTATGCGAAAACTGAGCAGAATTATTACATGACGTACGAGAAATTGACAGTCTCCACTCGCAAAATATGTATGTATGTATGTATGTCAAAAAATATAAAATAAAGGTAACACTCACTCATTGGACTGATTCCCTCAGCTCGCTATGGCGCGCTTCTGCCCGACCGAAATAGGAAATGTTCACCCAAAGCCTGAGCAGAGCGCTCATTGCTGCCATTGGAGTCTGAAGTAGGTCGCCGCGGGATATTTTAGAGGTGAAACCATATTTTTACCGCTACGGTGTTAAGGATTAAATAGATAAATTGCAAATTAGAAACTAGATTTTTGATAATGCTCACCACACATAAATTTTCAAATTCAACTCATAAAGTGGTGAAAATATTAGAAACTTTTTATCGTTAACGTTTAAAGAATGTGATACAAAATAAAAAAGCCGATTTTCCTTTACTAATGAACATATTTAAGGACGATAAATAAAATAAATGTCAGATTCTTCAAACCGAGGAATAAGCAAGCTTAAATAAAGTTCTGTATCATCTTGTATCCATGTATCGTATCGGTTTCCGTTTGTGCCGGCATAGTGATGAGCCGGCGGGAAAACAGTCAGCTGGTGGCAGGGTCTTTGGGTCCCGCCATCTATCGACCAGCCGGAACACCGCTGGTTGGTCCTATCCTACCGCCCCCGACTACCAAACGAATCGTCGGCAGCGACGCAGGACGCAGTGGCGCGTCGACGCGCGTCGCGGCCGGACGCGGTGGGCCCTGTCTCGCATGCAGCTGGACTACTATCCACTTTGATACATTTGCACCCCCGAAACAGACCTGATTTGCAACAACCGCTGGGTCGTATGTTCGAGACATTTTCGACCCCTGGGAGTCACCATCAAATTAATACCCACCCGCCTTTTAACTATATGTTATATATATATATATATATATATATATATATATATATATATATATATATATATATATATATATATATATATATATATATATATATATATATATATATATATATATATATATATATAGTTAACAGACCAATGCCGATAATAAAATAGAGAACAGACTCGTTTGTAAACGTTTGTAAACGTTTGAAACGTCACAAACGAGTCTGTTCTCTCTCTCTCTCTCTCTCTCTCTCTCTCTCTCTCTCTCTCTCTCTCTCTCTCTCTCTCTCTCTCTCTCTCTCTCTCTCTCTCTCTCTCTCTCTCTATATATATATATATATATATATTAGAGAGAGATAGAGAGAGAGAGAGAGAGAGAGAGAGAGAGAGAGAGAGAGAGAGAGAGAGAGAGAGAGAGAGAGAGAGAGAGAGGGGGGGGTATCAGAATTTACTTGTAAAAACACCGCTAATTATTCAGTACCTATAATGTCAAGGTTGTGAAAAACCGTTTTAACAACGTGTTGGCGACCACCAGCTGACAACATGAACAGTCCTAGTGTTAAAACATGTCAAATTTAACGATGAAAACTGAAAATGCGCATGGAAAGTCAAAGGAAATGCATTATATGGCCTTATATGTCACCATGCAATATCAAAATATAATGTTGCAAGTGCGCGGTTGCTGCAACGTACCAATAACACGTTGTCACAACGTTTTACCACAACTTTCGGACCAAACCATGGCTTCACAACGTTCAGAACGTTGTTACAACGTAATTAAAACGTCATTTCGCAACTTACCGAAGCACGACGTTGTGACAACGTTGTACTAACGTTTCCTGTTAGCTGGGTTATTATCAAATCGTATTATAAACGTCTCATTAATTCATCTTTTCAAAGTATCTTTTTGAGCATCCTTCCGCGTTCAAAATTTGTACTTCACACGTGGACGTGTATCTCACGATACACATCCACGCCTCTCGCCTGCCTCGCTCTTTGATGCGCCTCTCTCCATCTATATCTCACTCTCTCCCTCCCTCTCTCCCTTTCTCACCGCTCGCCTAGACGCCTCTCCCCTCTCGCCCAGACGCCTCTCTCCGCTCGTCCGGCCACCTATCCCCTCTCCGTCCGTCGCTTCGATCACCGCTGACACTCGCGCGCCACCGTCTGATGTGCGCCGCCGCCGCCGCAGATTCCGGCTACTTATACAGATGACGTTCGCGACGATAGTGGCGCTGATTGGCGCCGAGAACGTCACCGACGGTCGACAGGCGCCTCACATTACACTGACAGGTACACGAGACCAGCCGCTGGGAGCTCTAAAAGAGTGTGAGAAACCATTCCGTCCGGGGATGTTTGGCCCTGCACTGACGTAGCTGTGCTTTGTGTTTTAGTTTGTGTAAATTGATTTCATCTGCAACTTGCGTTGGAACGAGGAAGTGAAGTCGTTAAATGATCGAAAATAATGAGTTCAATCAATTAAGCTCCCACGTTAAACCGGTCTGCTTTACAAAAGCGGTGATGAGAGAGCTCGAGCGGTAGCGGGTGTTTCCAAGACCCCTTCCCCAAGCATTGCTAAATTACCGGAGAAAGGGTGCGATCTCTGAGGGACTTCTGGGATACAGGATGCAAGACGGGTCATCAACCAACTCCTGTGAGTCACGGTTGGGAGTTGGGAGCATCCAACCGAGATATTGGCAGAGAAGCAGCCTCCTAAACGGACACCCCGAAACCAACAGCAGTGCTCGGCAATTTACAGCGGCGGTGGATGTTTTTAGGCCGTTGAGCACGCTCATTTCAGATAGATCACGATTTATGCGAATGAGAAATGCTACGCCGAATGATCTTGGTACTTTTTCCTGGTGGCGAAAGCAGTCGTGGAAACGGTATCATAAATTTTGCGATAGCTGGCGATAATCCAAACTGCCAACATATTCAGCTGCGGTGAGCAGATTTCCGAAATGAAACATGCTACCGAAGACACACTGGAAAGGTGTGTATGACAATGGAGCCTCATCACGCGGCAGTTGCTGTCGCCGTAGAAAACATGCGTGACCGGCCGGGACTGATACCGCTGCAGAGAGCTGAATGCGCGCCCAGCTGGGTAGCAGCTGAGAGCGGCGTTCCTCAGGTGTGGGTGGCAGCGGCGATGATGGGGACACGATCATTGGTCAAACAGGGAAGAGTTGGAGATCGGAGTCCTCACCATTAGAACGATGAAAAGAAGCAGAACCAGATAAACAACTGATGTTCGACCATGTATTCACTTTAACTTATGTTGGTAGCAATCTTGCATTACAACTTACAAGTTAACTGTAATACGATTGTGCTTGATGCATAGCACACCATTGCAATGCAGTATTATGTCCTCCACTTGAACCTGCATGAGCCTGACCGGTCAGCTCGGAGCGCAGTCGCAGATCACTTCACTGTGTTCAGTGGGCCGAGATTGCAACATGCGTTTCGCATTCCACTCTGTCGAAGAAATGCAATAAGCTGGTATGGGAGGCGGGCTATCAACGCACACAATACTACCAATTAATGTCTTCTAATAAAAATACTGTTAATTGGTGGTTGTGGCGCGTCGCCTCGTGAGAAAATAGAGAAGGCAATTTCTGAGAGAATTCAGTTAGACGCAACTGCACAATGCTCACATTTTTGTGTTCGTTATATCGGTTCTGTGAACCGATAAAACGCCTCTTTATTGTCAGCTCCTCAGAAACATTGACGCAACACCAAGGATACCGTCACGACATCTGAACGACTCTGCCACCTCAGCGGTAACCACTGGAGTAGACGGTAACCCGGCGGGGGACTGGTCGGCACCACAAGGAGCCCAGCGGGTCTCCGGCGGCGGCCTCTACTGCGGCCCTCACTGGGGTTCCTAGTGAGGTCACCAGATGGGGAGAGCAGGACAGGAGGTCACTTGGATGCTCCCAGAACCGTCACAATGAGGAATAAGCCCTGAAACTTACATTAGATGGAGATAAGTGCAGCCAATGCATGGCCCACTACTACATAATGCAGTGCAGTGGCCTTTAGTAGCATGACTTTGATTTCAATCGGACGAAGTTAATTTTACCCGAATAAAATTATTAACTTTGCTTTCCTATAGCAACGTCTATCTCTAGATGTGTTTCATCTGAACCTATGCCTCACGGGTCTCATGCCATGTGTAAAAATGGGAGCCTAAGACTACCGGAGAGGTCCGAAATGGGCCATTCTTCCGGGAGTCAGCGGCTCAAGGACTCTTGCCAACTGTTGCGGTTTCCCACCTGAACCTGCTGCAGGACACCAACTGCAGATGTATCTATCACTGCTGACTTTTACGAAGGTGGCACTGCGGGGACACTACAGACGGCCGTAGCCAGCACCACGGCGGCGCCTTTGGTGCTGGGCCGGCCTGCTGGGGTGGGGGACATTAACCCGCGAGTTGCTGGGGGGGGGGGGCGTTAAACGCCCCCACTTTTTTCGCCGGGCCATAGCATAAAAACGGCGCGCCGCAGGCGCGCCAAATTTTGGGTACCTGTAGGGAATTGATTGAAGTTTATTGTGACAAAGTTTCAAAAAATCGGTCGGAAAATTTTTGAGATATCGAGGTTTTAGTGACGTCATGATTTTTGAATTTTCGACCAAAAACGGCGTATGTTCAAAAAATCATATACAATCACAGAATAGACATACAGACATGAGACATGCCGTAAACGCCATTAGACTGCCAATACCATGAACAATCAAATGGCTATCTTCGATTATTGATTATCGTTCCGCATTTTCCAAAATCTTGAACTGAATCTTGACAATTTCTCGTGACTACTTCACGACTATGATACATGCATTTCTTAAATTAAACTTTTTTAGCCAAACACGTACACATATGATAAAATGAATGTCGCCATCGTGTTCTACGCCCCAAATTACCCATAAAACATGTGTCACGGGCTGCGAATATCAGTTTTGATTTTCGGGGATATGTGCCTACCCGGTTGACCTGACCTTGACCCTGACCTATGCTTGACTGACCCCTACATGGAGCTGACACTCTTGTAGGCCTTATACGATGGATTGTGCACCATTTTGACAGAGTTTATGACGAGAGGCGCCCATTGCGAAGTCCTGAAGTCCATGCTACTGAAAGGCCGATTTCAGGTGTTTGACCTGACCTTGACCCGACCTGTGACCTCAAAACTCAACTTTAAAGTACTCGTCTGAAGCGTCTCGTCGCGCTCTTTCGTTTGCCGCCTCGTGCGTTTCGCTGCGCCTATTGGTTCTCGAGTTATCGGCTGGGGGCGTTTAACCCCCCCCCCCCCCCAGCAAACGGTGGGTGGCGAAATACCCCAGCAACTGCCGGGTTAAACGCACTTTGATGGTGCTATAGACTCAATGTGAATCATGGCCAATGGCCATACCTACATCGTTTGATCTCAGCATTTTGATCTCACTCGTGGGATATACCTAAGAAAAGAAACAACGCATGCGCTTAGGTTATAAAGGGGTTGGCGTTCAAGCTTGTTTTGTAAAGTGCTTGCAAATTTACATCCTTCGCATAAAGCAATACATCTCTATACATCGTCGCATAAAGTCATTTCTGGTACATACATAGTCCTACAAGATTGAGTCTTGGACCGTATGATTCTTTTCTTTTAGTAGTATCTGCGACCTTGTGTCATCATTGCATCCCTAATAAAATAAACTGGAAGCTGCTTGCTGGGAAGTTTTTTTTTATACCAGTCCTAAAGGATAAAACGTACATATTCAACAGCTTGCATGACTCATCATGTTTTAGCCCACTGATCGATGATCTGGCCTCTTTTACTTCAGCCTCCTTACTTGATTACCTCCTAATGTACACATCCCAGTCATCGAGCTCTGCAGAGCTCGTGAGATATTGCAGATTGCATGCTGCGCTTATTGAATACGATTTGACTGCTGCACGCTGTGGTAGATGAGCCTCGCAGGTGCTCATTATCCTTATATCAGCCCATAACCCGGCCGTAACTGATTTAAACAGATCTACCATCGCTGGCTTGTGCCGGTCACCGTGCTCAGGCTGTTCTGACCACAGGTGTGCCCTGAGGGGGAGTCCCGTCCTTCCTCAGACTCGAGCCACACCTTCAGCGCCGCTGGCTGCCACAGATGTAACGAGCAGTGTAGCATGTTGGTGGGCAGACCGGGCTGGGCAGGTGGGAGGGACACCGCCGTGGGCCTGGACGCTCCTGAATAGGGTGTGTGGAGAGCACAGGATGGTACCTGCATTTTATCAGCGCTTATCAATTCATAATTTAATTACAGTTTTAATTATTCCTGCAACCTTCTAACTTGTACTAGGTGTTCTCTCAAATTCCAATAAAATAACTGTTCTCATGCGGTAATTAATTCGTCATGCATCGTTTAATAAAGAAACTGCATGATGCCGCTTAAGAACGGGCGAAACAATAAAACGCTTTATCAATTCGTGCCATCCATCCACTTGCGTGCAATGATAAAACATCATTGCGTGCGTGAGTTAACCACGAAACGTGGATGCGCCGCAAAGGAACACAGTAGCCGATATATTTTCAAGGAGGGCACGGTGTTAGTAAGATCTCTAACGGTCAACAGCGCAAAGAACACGCACTTAAACATATTTCGCATGCCATTTCTATATGTCGGGTGAAAGTAAATACCGCAAACCGTTAGTATTTGTGCAAAGTTGGTTCATAAAATATGTATAATCCATGCTGGTTCGTTTTGGCTTATAGATAAAATCAATCCACGGAAAAGCAACATTAGCGTTATTCGACCCTCAGTGATGCAGGAAAATGCTACAGGCATTCTAAATTCGCCATGGATGAAATGCTTCTCGCAAAACCTCTCTACAATGCCTCCATTGTAGGCATACAATTTATGCATTTTTAAAGAAGTGATATTTCATTTTCCTCCATAACGGACGAGTGAGGGGCGTGTTAGGCACACGTGCGGCGCCCTCCCACATCCATGCACTTTGCATAGTGCGCACGCGAAGTTGAAATTTTGTCCTTTTTCTCTCAGTCCAGCCAGGTGTCCCTCACGCCGTGCGCGTGGGCCGGAATCGGACCCCTATTCCATATTTACCTCCAGTCTTTTCTCTCTCCTCTGCGCGGCGTGGCCCGTCCGCGTCATTTGCCGCCGGCTCCGCCTGGGGCATTATTCCCCCTGTCCTGTCCCCCCCCCTCCTGTGGTGGGGCGCCGGGCTCCGTCATCCATGAAGAGACTCGGGCCGAGTCAGCACCCCCATTATCCGGCCCCTCGCCCCCGACAGGACCGCGCAGAGTGCAAGAGTGTGTTGTCTGAGAGCACTGCGAAACATGTCACCCCATCGCCGGTGTGTAGAAAGGGCAGGCTGCAATTGTTTGTGCGCGTTGAAAGATTAGTCGAATGTTAAATTAGTAGTCGAATGACTGATTGAATAGCCGAACGATTATATTTTTGTTGTATGGAATATGAATCTATTTTGAAATCTAAATGCATCGTTTGGAAAGATGTCATATATAGAGCAACTGAAGCGTTTGAGCTAAATAGTGAATATTATATGCAATGTGCATGAAAGCTTGTCGGTTGCAAAGTTATGCATTTCGCAGGCCCTGTTGCATACCTTTTTCAAGCATTTAAAGTTGGCTTGAGATATTTACGATTAACACGCGCACTGCAGGGGGGGGGGTTGTTTTCAACCCCCCCTGTGGTTTTTCGCAAATCGCGAGAAAACGGCGGCGCGTAGCGCCGCCAAATTTTGCATACCTGTTCTCCCAACTTGTGCACATCTTGAGTAAAAATTTTGACCCCAGGTGACCTATGGTCAGGTCACCAGGTCAGGTCAAGTAACCCTACCTCGAAACGTAAATTTCGAAGTTTGCAATCCCACCAAGCCCACAGTTGTTGAGATATGATCTTGAAACCCACAGGAAATAGTAAAGTCATCACGAGCTACAACTTGTATATCTCGGAATTTTTATATCGATGACCTAAGGTCAGGTCATTTTTGCGACCGGCCCATTATAAGTCAATGGGCGAAATTTCAACTTACTCTGAATGCCATCCTATGACTTCAATACGCTCAGGATCATAGTATTACAGGTCCCTAGTGGTGATTTCACCGAAACATATCACTTATGACCTTTGGAAGGTGATCTCCAGGTCATCTTAGGTCACCTGAGGTCACCAGCGGTTTTTCTTCAATAACTTGAGATTGAATAGAGATAGAGACTCCGTTCGACGTTTATCGTGTTTTTCTCGTCAATGCGGATCGAATGATATGCAACATGACCTATTTCGGTCAGGTCATGACCTTGACCTGAGGTCAATTTTTCAACTTGACCTTTCGAGGTCATATCATATATCATTCGATGCGCCTTGACGAGCTAAGAACGATGGCGTTCGAATCGATCCTCTGTCTTGTGTGCAAGACAAGTTATTCAAGAAAAACTACCGCGAAATTCCTGTTGTGAAAATCGTAACATTTTGTCTTCGGTGACCTCTGGTGACCTCGTTTTTGACCTGACCCAAAAATGATCTTAGTATTTCTTGTAGATCTCATCTCAACCTATCCAACGCCGTTTACCGCTTGTCGCTACGTTGCGCCGTTTTTGAGATCTCAGGGGGGGTTGTTTTCAACCCCCCCCCCCTGCAGTTCGTGTTCGGCTCAGACCCGCTGCAGTGCGCGTGTTAATGCCGAAGTCTAGTAAAATTGTGCTCCAAAATCATCATCGACCTCCCACAGAAAACTATTGACCATGGGATAACGCTCGTTACGTGTACCAAATGGCAAACAAAAACGTGTTCCACTTCTGCAAATATTCGTCATCACACTCAGGAAGGCGTCGCTGAGAAGTTCGTCACAAAAACGTCCGTCCGTCACGGCGACGGACCTCGACCGAGCCGCATCATCAATCCAGCCTTCGACGGAAGGCCCGCCTCTGCTTTGCCAGTTGCCTCTTCGCGTCAAAAGTCCACTTCATCGCCAGTTTTTTTTTGTGGACGTTTCGCGCGGCGATTTCCGTGTTGCCAGATGTGTCCAATGACTGATTGATTTGGAGACATTATCCCGGCGTCGGTCCTCTGGCAACCGAGACCGATTCGGGCCGCGCAATCAGCCGAGCTTGCGAGATGAATGATCTACACAGCGGCAGGGTTTGTGACGTTGTTTTCGCTCGCGTCGCGTCGCTATCCATCGACTGACCGTCGCGGACTGTCGCGGACTATTGCGGTCCCCAGCGGTCCGTGCGGTCCACCCCGTGATCGAGCGTTTCTCGGCGGGGAGCGGGTTTACTAGTTGCTGATTGCCAATGATGGCGATTAAGCGTGTCGGCCGCCGATGGCTTTATTAGAGGCGGCATGGCAGGGGGCTGCGAATGGTGAGCGCTCGGATGTTTCGCAGTCAGCACGGTCCTGGTGGTGGGAAGATGCATGGTGTTTGTGAAAGTGAACTGCGGGCAAACATCGGCCGGTGTTGACTGTTGATCTGAATGCAGAATAGCATTGAAAGCTTAGCGTTATAAGCTATATACAGGGTGATTTTTTTTACTTGTTAAAAAGTAATGAGGTCTAGTGGCGTTAAA
The DNA here is from genome assembly GCF_019059575.1 of Amphibalanus amphitrite. NCBI lineage: Eukaryota > Metazoa > Arthropoda > Thecostraca > Balanomorpha > Balanidae > Amphibalanus > Amphibalanus amphitrite. The sequence goes on along the minus strand of NW_024881944.1, from coordinate 43,646 downwards.
ATGCAAATATATGTTGCAAAATTATATACCAGGATGACGAGCATTCTGGGACATTTTTATTTCATGCAGACACGATGTGAAGGAACGTCCATCGTGTATTTTACTTGTGCTTTAAGTTACCCCCTGTCTCACCGACACGAATCAGCCCGCCTGAGCACGTGTTGAACAGCAACATGGACTCCCATACTCATTAGGCGGACTGAAAAGGCTCCTATCGCCCATTTTCAGCTCTGCCAGATATTTCCACTGTTTTCTCGTTATATCTGCCATAGATGGGTCCAAAAACTAGACGTCTAGGGAGGGCAGGTCGAGGATTTTGATACTGACGGCCCTGGTGGTGTCTGATTCGCTGTTTTTCTTTCTCCCTGAAAACTGATTCTTCAGAGTCTGCACTTACGCCAGATAGACCGTTTGAAGGTTATTTATGACTACAAGCATGTTCGTGCGTTATTTAACGTCTTTCTGAGGTATCTCCTTGATCATCGTATGCTTCGAACTGCCTCAATGCTTCAAAATCATCGTTTTGTGTCGTTCCTTACTGAACGGCAGTGGACCATGCGTGCCCGATTGGTGGGACATTTTCAGGCTCCATTGGGGTCGAGGCCGTCGGTGAAAAGGGACAAATGATGACACCATACAAAACGTCCCAGATTTATCTATCACGTGCATTGCTTTTTTGCACGCGATTTTTCGATTTAGGGACCACCATTGACGTTTACTTTTTAACAGTTAAAAAAAATCACCCTGTATAACACAATTCTCTTTCGCAGCCAATAAATACATTCATTTTATTTCAAAAGTGTTTGATTTTGCCGTACACTTGACCTTCTTTCAAAAGTATAAATGAATAAATGCAGTCACTACTTCTGGATGTGGTGGGCGTAGCGTACGAACAAAACTGAATCCGGATCGATAAATGAATGTTGCTAATAACTCACCATTCAGTGAAGTTATTTGAAGTTCTGAGGAAGCTTATTGCTGCATAAACATGCTTGGAATGCTGGTTGAAGTACTGAAGTTCTATCGCGGTCCAAGAATATCACTGCTGCCCCCGGCGGTAGGGCATTTTTGTATGAAAGTATACATACCGAAAATGAATGTCGATTAAAAGGTTTTTGCCAGACTCAGATCAATCCGACCATAACGCCTGTTTCAAGTGGTTGCATCATTGTCGATGCGTGCTTTATGTGGTTTCTAATATTCGAATACAGTGCAGAGATAAGGACTTAAAATATTGCATGGACCGCAATAAGAGAAATTTCCAAACGGAATACGAGTAGGTACTACCTGCATGGCATGGGAAATATGGAAAATAATGAACCAAAAATAATTGTTTCGTTCCTGAAATGCGCAAGAAGAAAAAAACGGCTCACATCCGAAGTGATGCATTTTCAATCGCTCCCATTCACACACTGGTGCTCTAACTACCCATCTCGTGGGTTAAAACCATTCATAAACAATGCTATTGATTTTCTGTAAAATCTTGTTTACTCCTTTTTATCTCAACAAAAGACTAAACTGTTGCACATACCAATCAAAACCTTATCATGTATGTTGTTGCGACACCGAATTCGCCTACAGATGTGACCCATCATGGTTCAGCTCGCCATTGAACGCACGTCACAATCAAACAACAAACTTGGTTTATGCCGACGAGGTGCCCTGCGTACAGCATATCTTTCAAATGTCATACATAACTTAAAAGTGTTTGGCTAAGAACAATCAACTTATGTATTTATTCACATATCTACTTACCTAAGCTACGTGACGGCCTGTTGTCACACGCTTCAAATTGTTCAGCAGAAAATCCACACGCGCATTGACTGAGCCTTTACCCAAATCCACAATCAATGATGACCCAAAACAGGAACCTGATTCTCATGGGAAATGCTTGCCAAACAACATCTCTTTTTCTGTGGTAACTTGCGGACCGGAAGCCGGTCACTGGCCGTGCAGTGAACAGCGCTCGACCTGTCGCGCCGGCAGAGCCTAGTTTCCCCGTCGACCCGTTGGGTGTCGCCACCGGTACCTCCGCGGGCGGAACCTGACCGCCTGCGGCAGCGCCCGGGGCGGTGTTGACAACGGGGTCGTAGAAGACCTGTTGACAGCAAACAATGATTGAATTTGAACAGGATTGTGTGCGTTTCGTTTTATTTCTGCTGTGTGTGAGAAAAGATAAAGCGATGTCATTTAAAATGCGACTGCACACACAGAAATATTGAGCGATGTCAAGTTCAATATACTCGTAAATAGTTCAAATAGCTTCAAAGTTCTGCTTCACTTAGTAAAATATCTTTAATTTAAGTATTTTCGCGATAAATGAGCAAGGTATCCGTTGCACAACGCCATAATAAGTAAAGGCATCAAGAATAAGCTTGTTTGTATACGACGTTTATTGGTTAACTAACAAACATCGGCAGTTTTATTACACCACACAAGCATCTTTACGCAAAACAGGATAATGTAACAGCTTAACAGATGTTCAAATACCTAGCTGATATGTTTCTATGCAAAGCAAGTGTATCCATACGCGAATGAGTGTTGTGTCGCACTGGTAATTGCGGTACACATCCAGAGCACCGTTCGTTTACGTCGACCCGTGTAAATTTAGCGAAATTTTGAGCTCACGCTGACGGCGGCGGCGCCATTTTCGCAATCTGTCAGTTGTGCGCCGGGGACCGCGGGGGCCGGCGGGGGAGTGTTGTGGCTGCAGTGCGCAGAGTGGGTTTGCCCATTCTTGTGCGATCAGTGAGATAAAACAGTGCTGTGGTGCTTATCTAGTTGGATAATAAGCTGAGTAATGAGTGAATAAGTGGATAATAAGTGAACTACTGCATTGTAGTTCACGGTGGCTCTGTCCTTGTGAATCCTTCCCATCAAAAGGTTCGGACTAAATTTATTTTAAAAAAATTGTGGTCATCGTCTGATAACTGCAATCAAGACCGAGTCTGAAATCTGAAGCGGAGCGACATTAGAGGAGCTGCTGGAAATTATCCAGCTTTGTCGGAGTGCTCAGGTGGGCTTGTAATTTTTCAACTGAGCTGCTGTCGTGTTATGATTTGAAAATAATGGATGCACTTTCATGCTTTTCTTGGGTTGATTAGGTATAGTTATAGGTACTAATATATTGCCAGATAGGCAATAGAGAGCCGATGGCTAATTAGATGAATGATTATTCTGGCACAGTGAAGTAGTGCGTACAGAAGACATATTTTTATTTATTAATTACGGGCAGTTGACGGGAGACAGGCGGTGGCTGCGGCCTGTAGCGGCGCCCCATGCATTGTGAAATATCAGCTTATGTATATGATAAGGCTGTGCTTTTGCGCTAATCTAACTTTTATTTCCGTCACATGTGATGTCGATTCTTATAAATAAACGACAAACAAACAAATAAACGCCTGTTTGCAGCATGGGGTAGGCATTGAGCATCACGATGTTTCGTTCCATTCACTGAAAGAAAAAAATTACTCACGTTACCACCCCAAACTGAGTTGTCAAAACTCACGACGGCAACTACTCAGGTTCCCTTGGTAACTACTCTTTGGTACTCAGGAGATACTCATGTTAACACTAACGTGACTCATACATAACGTGAGTATTCCGGGTGAGTTGTCAAAACTCACCACCTAAGTACTCAGGTTTGAGCTTCTACTAAGACGCTACCCACAGTATTACCAAGGTGGACCACACACTTACTCAGGCTAATACTAACGATAACCAACCCTGAATAATGATAATACTAACCCATTTAAGATGGGTCTTACTAACGCGGATGCCAACGCATAAAACCAAAAATGCGTTCGTTAACCTTACGCCTTGCAGACGTGACAAACACGAGGAAAACACTGAAGTTTATTACAAAACCCATCATACGAAATCTCTGCCAACATGCAATTCAAGAGCCGGGTACGGGGCGCAATCCGTTAAACACAACACTAAAAGAGGTCCGTAAAAAAAACAATGAAACACTCCCATAGATCGCAAACACTGCGCGAGATCGCTTAGTTAACCGCTTCCTACCGCGAGATCGGCGCACTGCAGCTCGAAGGGTGCTGGCTGCTGGTATTCTGGCTCAGTAGCGCGAGGGCATGGAACACCATGGGCGCACTTTCTCCGTCGCCATCCTTGAGACTGCAGTTTCCAGAAAACGCACCAGTGTCTCCGAAACTTTACCTATGGACCGAAAACAATAAGCTGTTAAGAAATAAAGCGAAAACTTCAGAAGACATCGGCGAGGTGTGTTAAAGGGAATAGTTCACTTTCACGAAAATAGTTTTTTTCAATGGATTTATGATTTTTTATGCTCAAAATGATCAGCAAAAAAATAAAACTTTTTATAAAAAAAAAATATTTTCTATATTAATGAAGAAATGTGATGGGCTTTGTACAGGGGGAGGCACTCGCCTTGGCCGTATATGGGCCAGAATGTCTAACGATTTCAGCCATGTTGTGTATACCAAAGTCTTGAAAAGTTGATCACTGCAATCAAACTGCAAGCATGAAGCAGCAGCACTTTTGAGTAGTGTACCTCTCACTAAACTGCACCTCTGCTACCGTACATGCAATTTATATTTCTGGTATACACAACATGGCGGAAATCGATAGACAAAAACAAGTCACCAATGCTCCTTCCAGTATATATTAGAGTTCAGTGGCTTTGTATCGGATTTGGTGACAATCGGCGCAGCGCTTCTGGAGATAGGTATATCAAAAAAACTCGTGAAATAACCCGTCGTGAAAACGGCTAGTGTTTTTCTTTTTGCAAAGCATGCCGCGCTAAATTATGCAGATGGCATAATTATATTCTATATACTGACACTGTGATCGCAAGATACAGAAAGAAGTAAAAAAAATCTAGTAACTTTTTAGGAACCTGTTAAGATGAGCTATAGATCTCCGTACCTATCGAACAGGAGCAGGCAGACTTCACATTCTGAAGCCACCCGGCGGCGAGCATCCGGCGTCGATCGGGGCGAGCGTCTGCACCGGCACCAGCCCCGGCAGCAGTGCGGTGGTATATCCAAAAGAAACTGTGAAAGGAGACATACAGTCGGTATATTTTAACGACACATTTTTGAGAAAAAAAAACTACTTCCCTACCTTAATATATCCAACACAACCCAGAGGAACCCAGCGGATAAAATATTTACATAATATTTTCACGTATTTCATCATCAAAACTTTTCATAGAACAAAAGCATTGAATATCGTCAAATACGCATTCCATTATTAAAATAACACCTACAAAGCAAAAATCTTCACTAATTACCTATCCTTAGGGCACATCTCTCTTCGGAGATGTGCTCTCACATCTCCCTCATCTCTCACGGTACCTTATATGCCTATTTCCTCGCGACACACAATTGCGCTTGTGGTCATTGATCAATAATAAATATTAATAAGGTAAGTAATGTATATGAACATACTTACTATTGGCCTCGGAATCCGAGTTTCAGTTTCTGCACACCAAGTCCATATAATGCTGCACACGCGAGCGACGCACTTTCACCACCAAGCAACAGAATTCAACTGAAATAATGGCAGACGCGCGCGAAACGTGCGCGGCTGTGCCACATCGGCTCAACCAATCAGCGAGCTGAAAGCCTACTCACGGCTAGATTACTAGCCACATACTCATGATCCTGAGCATAAATACCAAGCATCGATGAGTACTGCCTCACATCATCGCAGGAGCTACGAACGAACTAAGGCATCGTTGGTAAATAAGTTAGTTTACCTGAGTATGGCATGAGTCTTATCCTGAATAAAAGGGCTAGTTTCCATAGGGTGGTAAAATTTTTTCTCAGTGGCTAGGCTCGCGGCTGGCGACAACGTCCCGCCGCGTGTCGCCTGCGTTACAAATTTTGCGGGCCCAACATTAGCTTTACCAGAAAAAATCGTTATAATAACCGTCATATCTTTGTAAATTTACCGCCATGAATTTGTGTACGATTACCACGCGAGTGTTCCTTTTGGTACTTTTTACCAAAAACACATATTTTTGCGTAAATGTAACGCGAGATTCGCGGTTAAGTTACACTGAAAGCGGTTCTCCTACACAATAGTGAAACACTCCGAAGCTAGGAAAACACACATATAAGTGTTCTTTTACCTAGAAAACAGAGTAATTTTACACCAAAAAAATGTTCCTTTTGGTACTTTCAATTACACCGTTTTTCCGCTCAATATTTCTGTGTGTGTGTTATAAACGTGTGATAAGCAAATGAGAAATCAATCCGCCCGACACAAATCGTCTCCCAAAAACCACTGTATTTTTGCCTCCCCAACAATCCGACTTGATTTTCTGAAGTTGATCTCGCGCAATTTCTCGCCCTTGTGTGAACTTCACACTTCCGTATCACAGTTCACATCACATCCCCCCCTGATCCTCAAGATCACATTACACCTCTTGGCGATGTCTGAGGTCACGGACGTGCCACGGGGCACCATCTACCTCCATCACCTGAGGCGATATAAAACCAGTTACCACCCCTCGCCGAGACTGCTCCCCACATCGCGTTTTTGGGACCCTCATCCAGACTTCGTCGCCTATCCTATACCCGCCATCTTCTGCATCTTCCGCACGTGCTGTCGGTGGCGCCTCGTTCCTGCCGTCAGTGGCGCCGGCCAGCACTCTGTCCCGCACCCTGTACTTGTAGACCTGGGCGGCGGGAGATGTTTCAGCTCGTTCCCCGTCTTGTGGTGTCACATTATATAAATGCACAGCTTCTGTGACAGAACACTGTTTTCTTGCCATAATCACTTTTACCGACCGGTGATTACGTTCAACTATCCCATTGCCACTCGGTTGATGGACCGCGCGAAAGCGCAGCCGCACTCCCCAGCTGGACATGAAGGCTGAAAACTCTCGACTTCGAAAAGCCGTGTCGTTGTCTGCCAGGACTTCTTCGACGGCTCCGCGCTCGCTGAAGATTTGATCCAGCTCCTCAGTCACGTGTGCGGTGTCAGCCCGCCGCAGCCGCCGCCACAGACTGAACCGAGACGGTCCACAGTCAACAGCTGTGAGATAGAGCTGACCTCGGAAATGAGTGATGTCAATGGCCAGACGGGACCATGTCTCCTTGACACTGAGTACGCCGTGTCGCCACTTCACCGGCGCCGGGTCAATGGATCTGCACACATCACACTGTGTGACCACCGCACGCGCGTCCTTCCGGGTCACTGTCGGAGAAACATCACGGCGCGAGAAATATAGCGTGCGCCTTATCCCTGGGTGACCGGCTCGAGCGTGCACGTCTCTGATAGCCGAGTGTAGGCTCGTCGCCTCGCCGCCATCTGCGCCACTGGCCTCGGAACCTGTGCTCACTCCCGTTACACCGTCTGCCCCGGCTGCCGCGCAGACGGGCTCCGGTGAACTGTCCGGCTCCCGCAGCCACGCAGCGGGCACTCGGCTGATGCAGTCCGCCTTGTTCTCTGCCGACCGCACCAGCGTTACTGTGAGTTCGATGTGCAATTCTTCCACGATCTGCCGGATGGTATCTACCCGGCGTCGGATCAGCATCTCTCCTTGGGCTTTAGTCCGGAGCCGTGCGCGACCATTGAGAGCGTCACTGATCCAGCGGTAAACCGTTGACGAATCTGTCTTCAGTTCGACCTTGTTCATGTTCCAAGCTACTGCCAAGTTGAGACCTCGCAAGGCTGCGTCGAGTTCAGCCATGTTGATATGAGCTGTCTCGTCCCGCCGCAGCCAGCAGGCGTCCTCGATGGTGTGCCCGTCTGGTGTCTCGAGGACGACTCCGGCAGCGACAGAACTGGCGTCAGTCCAAATCACAGCGCTCTCGCCCTGAACGCTCCAGCGACCGCGCGCAGGGTCATCACTGACCAGCCGCTCCGCTACATACTGGAGCTGATCCAGCAGCATCGGGTCCCTTGTGACGTCATCCCAGCCACTCGTCACCGCGTTGGCGCGGCGCTTTAGCCATGCAGCCGCTGGTCTCAGCCACCCACACACGGGCAGGTGTGCCACCAATCGGCCGCACCACGAGAAGACCGATCGCCGAGTGACAACTTCAGGTGGCTCGCCGACCTCGTTGTCTCTTTTCCACTGCAGCGCTCCTGCCACAGCCCTGACGCGCAAACCAAGCATTCGAGCTCCATCTGCAGCGCGCTCTGGTGGCTTACACTCCAGGCCGTAAGCTGCGAAGTGTTCCACCACTCGGTCTGCGCTGACGATATCTTCGTTCACGCAGAGGTCATCCACGTACGGGATCGTCGCACGCTGTATATCTGCGTCTTGGCACAGGACCGCACGCACCACCGCCTTCATAACTAGCGGCGCGATATTGAGACCGAACCCGACCCTGGTCAAAGCATACCGTGTCCCGTCAACCATCACGGTCTGGAAGGGCCAGAGGCTCGGATCCGTCCTCAGTTGTAGATATGCCCGCTTTAGGTCCACCACGGCCAGGTTTTGTCCGTGTCGGCGCCACCTCCTTAGCGTGTCCGCACAAACGTCTGCATCGGAGGTGTGAGCGGGCACGTAACTGTTCAGCTCACGGTAGTCCATGACTGGCCTGACCTTCGACTTGTTGCCTTGTATCACAGCCATCAGTGGAATCAGTCCGCGCGGTGGTCCGTGAACGTCTTCTTCATACGGTGTGAGCCAGCCGTTCTCAATCCACACCTTCAATTCTTCCTCATACTCGCTTCGGCTCTCCTCAGGCACGGCGTACCCTGGCACATTGTTGTTGAGGTGTGTTGGCTCAGCTCCGTCTCGCCATTTCCAAGCCATTGTCCACGTCTTCTTCTCAGTATCAAACTGCACAGTGAAGTCGGACGTATTCACCGTGGGAACGGCCTGACACGCCATCGCCATCCCACAAAATCGCACGTCGGACGGGGATCCGATTGTAACACCACCAAGCGCTGAGATCCCGGGAACACCGAGAATCAAGTCAACTCCCATTGGCCTGTCTTCCAACACCAGTGCCTCGACTCTTGCCGACTGGCCAGACACCGTCCTCAGCTCAATGGTTGCAACGCCGGCGCAGTACACCGGGTCGCCGCTCAGTGTGGTAACAGCAGTGCGCTGCCGCTCCCATTCCCGACAAACCGATTCATGCACCAGCGTCTCAGTGCAACCGCTATCAACTAACGCCCGACATCTCCTGCCATTCACGATGATGTCGGTGACCGGCAGCGCACCACAGCTTACTGCGCGGGAGACGACGCCTGCGCTGACGCGCCACCTCCCAGCGCGTTTCCCGCCGCCGCGCGGTGTGGACAGCGGGCAGCCAGATGTGTCGGTTCGCCACACACCCAGCAACGGCGCGGCTCCACTGCACCGCGAGACGGCCTCTGCGTTTCCGCATCTGCCGCCGACAACTGGCGTCTTTGGCGGGAGCTCTGAGGCCGTCCTCTGGTCGATGTTGTCGCCATCACCAGCCGCTCGTCTCCCATCACGGAACGAGCCCTTGCAAGTATATCCGTGATCCCCAAACCATCGGCGATGGAGCTGGCTCGCAGTGTCCTCCGTACGGACTCGGGAAGACCGGCGAGAAAGGCGCACTTCAGAGCCCGTTCCGGCACGCCTCCAAAGCGATCTGCCAGCCGTCGAAGAGCAGCGAGGTAAACATCCGCGGACTCCCCAAGCTGCAGCCGCCTTGTCACGAACGCATCGTACGCAGCGCTTTCGTCGAGCGCAAACGCGGCTTGTAAGGCGGCCTTCACGGCCGGTAATGATTCTCTAGCATCGGGGGAGAGCTGGGACCACACCGCGAAGGCACCGCCAGTAAGACGTAGAGGTATCACCTCGATGGCGTCCACACCTCGATGTGAACATATCAGTTCTGCCCGTGAAAGCCATTCCATCACATCAGTTGATCCGTCGAATTCCGTTATCAGCCGGGGGTCAAACTGCCCTGTTTCCACTTTCCCCGTCTTATTCTTCCCTGATCTTGGAGCCATTCTTATTTCCACTGCTAAATACGTTAAAGCCGAAATAGCTTGTGATAAGCAAATGAGAAATCAATCCGCCCGACACAAATCGTCTCCCAAAAACCACTGTATTTTTGCCTCCCCAACAATCCGACTTGATTTTCTGAAGTTGATCTCGCGCAATTTCTCGCCCTTGTGTGAACTTCACACTTCCGTATCACAGTTCACATCACAAAACGAGACATGGATGTTTTTTCAATATGAGTCGAACCTTACACGCTACGACTTTGTATTCTTCAGTGACAGTCAATGAAATGAGTCGTGTACCTGACACTGCGACTTTTGCAGGTTAACACAGCACTTATATCTCCGTGTTACTTTTTCATCGCTAAAAACTCCGTATCCTACCCACGTTTGCCTCACTTTCGTTCTACCTATATGTCCTTACCGATCTACGCATTGAGGACGTCGATGTGCGACCTTCCTTTGCTCGGAATCGATATTTCCAATGCCAGAATGCTCTCAGTGGGTCACACACTAATCCGATTTGACAAATTGGAATCGGTCGTAATTCACCAATCCGTAGGCTGAATCGTCAGCTGGTGAGCTATTTATTTGACGCAGTTTGAAACCTGGCTGGCTACGTATGTATTTTGAGGGCTTTTCATTTTTTTCTCTTTTACTTGGAGAAGTCAGCCTCAGCATGATTATTTATCGCCTGTACATATGTTTAACCCTCGCCGGCCGAGGGGGGGGGGCGGGTGCCGCCCCCCCATAGGGTTTTTTCGCGATAGCTCCAAACACGCTGGCGATAGAGAGCTGAAACTTGGCATACCTGACCTTTGATCCAAGCCGGATCTTTTGACACCAACCGCATTTTTGGGTCAGGTCAGGTCACTGACCTATGACGTCATAAGTGAACCTCTGCACGGTCTTCAGATGTCGCAACTTCGCAACGCCCTCACTGCCAGAGGAGATGTCACAGGGAAATGAAACTTGCAGGATCTAGTATCCATTATGAGTCCCACAACTTGTATATCTCGGATTTTTCCTAAAGGTCATATGAGGTCAGGTCATTTTCGTGACCTCACCATTATAAGTCAATGGGGAAAAATGAAAACTGCTATTCTGGCGCCGGGAACGATCTCCAACTATCTCAAGCACACAGAATCGTGATTTGATGCACTCCTTGCAAGGTTAGATGCGTCGCTTTTGCAATGTTGACCTTGCGTGACGTCATTTATGACGTCATCAAGGTCATATTAGTTTTTCGTCAATAACTCTTGATCAAATTGAGTTAGCGAGTCGGGAAAGCCACCAATGGACTCAGGAAGACATACCGAATCGAATGATATGCGACATGACCTCTTTCGACCAACTTCGTGACCTGGGGGTGCTGACCTGACCTTGACCTGAGGTCAACACCCCAAGTTGACCTGACCCGGACAAAAAGTATATCATTCGACGCGCCTGAGCGAGACAAACACGATGCTGCCAAAATCGGCGCTCTGCGGCCGTTTTTTGCGAAGTTATTCACCAAAAACTGAACCGTACCTTGGGGCACTTGACCTGACCTCAGAGGTCACCGGTTGACCTAGGACCTTAAAATCGGGTACCAATCTCTGCGTCTCGTAACGGCGCACACGCTCGTTTTTTTCCGCGACGCGCTAGCTCCACCAGGGGCGAAACGGCGAGGGGGGGTCGTACCCGCCCCCCCCCCTCGGCCGGCGCGTATGTAGAAAACCAATAGGTCCGGCGAGGGTTAATGTATTTATGCGTGCGCGGTTATTGAACTGAACCATGCTCCTAATATCGGGACAATGCTATCTAAAACAAAGCTACCTCCAAGCTACACAATTGGCAAGAAAAATGTTTCAACTGACAGAAAAAGTTTTTAATGCTGAATAAAAGGAAGGGCTAATCCACTTTCGCCAAGTAGAACAGTGGCGGCGACCCGAATAACAAACCCCTCCCCCTCCTGCTGCCCCTCCCCGCACCAATTGGAGGCACTTTTGCAGCGGACCAGACTTCTGAGCTGCCATTTGGGCGCGACCACGCCACCAAACTTGGGCTGTCGTCGTTTGATTCAGGCAGAAAGTTTGTGCGCGGACAGTTTTCCAAGCGTCCCAGACAAGCGTCAAGCGTGCGGCGGTGTGCGGTTGGAGACAGGGGATGGACGTTGGGCAGTGGACGTTTACGACGTGGCATGAGTGTCCCCACCCCTCCCTTACCCCCCCCCCCCCCGCCCCCCCCCCCCCAACGGCAAAGAAAACCGAACTGTCGCAGTTTCGCTCTGGAATGGCGCCGTCGGGTTGCGTTACCTCTTCCGGCAACTGCGTAAACTTGACCGTACCGACATGCTTCCTGCGTTTGGGGCTTTCGGAACTGGGAGGTGCATTTGTGAAAGCCTTCCGCGCGCTTATTTTGTCCTGGATGCCAGCAATGTCAGAAATTCCCAGTGGTTATACGGCCTCGGTGCTGGAACGAGGCTCATATGTTACGGCCAGTTTTAAAACCCGGCCTGTATTAATGCTGCCCGGCCCGTATTAATACTGACCGGAGGTGCGGCCCGTATTAATGCGGGCCGGTCAGCATTAATGCGGGCCGCCTTGCCGGTCGGTATTAATGCGGCCGATTTAGGTGGGCAGTATTAATGCTGCCCACCTTTTAGTGAAAAAATATCAGTTTGCTTCAAAATCAATTACATTAGCTATGAATGCATGCCCATATTGCTGGTGGCTTACTGATAAAAGTTGAACGCCCTATGTGAACATTCGCCAGTCACGCCTCGAATCCACAACCATTCCATACAATTCCGGAACTAGTACCCCGAGACTAGCGAATCAAGATCGAAAGGCTGCGAATAGGACAAGCAGTTGTAACTAATGCTCGCGAATGATATAGAACAAAGCGTGCTCGATAAAATAGATGTTATCCCGCGCCCCACTAGGGGGGGGGGGCTATTTATAGCCCCCCCTCCCGTTTTCTGCAATAACTTCCAAACCGCCTGATGTATCGACACCAAACTTTCAGTACCTTCGGCTGCATTAATTTGACACCTTGTGTCAAAATTTGAACTTCGTAGCTACCATAAGTCGGCCGGAAATGACGTCAGAGTGACGTCATGTTCGGCCGATTTCGACGCAAAACATTGAACCACGGCAATCGCTCCCAAGAGCTCAGTTTTTAAGCTAGATCCAATTTCTTTGCATGGAAGGACTCAGAATAGACTGCGCTATCAATCTGCTATCTTGGATTTTCGAAATTTTGAAAATTTCAAAAATTTAATATAATGCAATTCAAAATTTATATTTTTACATTTTTTCCCAAAGTTTTTTACTTTTCGAAAAAACGGAATATATGTGATAGAACGCATTATTATGACTAACTCTAGCAAGTTTTAGCTAAATATCTTCAAAAAATGGCCAAGTTATACGCATTATTGCAAAAAAATCACAATTATTAGCTTTTCAAATCAATTTTTCAGCACGTATTTGACATCGTACGCCAATATAAATAGCACCACCGTGTTCCTGAGCTCAAACAGCATCCAATAGACACCTTTTTTGTTGAAAAATTTTAACTTCAAAATTTGACCTTTTTTGACCTGAAAGTGACCTGACCTAAGCTAAATTCGACTCAAAATGACCTCGAATGACACAGACAACAACTTCGAAATTTTTGGCCTAAATGGACCATAAAACATGTGTCACGTGACCGACGCATGATAAAATATTTCCGTGACCTGTGATGACCTGACCTTGACCTGAAAATAAAAGTACAAGTTTGGTACCCTCAGGGTATCTAGAGCATCTGCTCACGAGTGTGTAAACCAAAAATGAGCCTGATCTGACTTGTAAGACGGCGGCCAGAGCCCAAAACGTGAACAAGCCAAAATGCAAATAATTTTTGCTTTGACCTGACCTGTGACGTCATCAGTGACCTCGAGGTCAATGAAATTAGGTTTCACTCGACAGTTTTTCCGGGGCTATCAGACGCCGTTTGAATTTTGACGACCAGCCCAGTAGTTTCAGAGTTAGGAGGGGGGGGGCTATGAATAGCCCCCCCCCCATTAGGGCGTGTTATACGCACACCCCAGTAGGGCGCGGGTTATTATACATGATCAAAACAGTTCAAAATATCATGTAGAGAAAACAAACGAAGACATTTCATGATTCCGTAAAGACAACTAGCGGTATTCAATATTCATCTATGTAGATGTTGCCTAGGAGAATATGAGCATCTAACACCTCACCCAAGGTCACCTCAGGGGGTGACCTTGAGTCACTGCAGGCCTACGGAGCATTTGCCAAGACATGAAATAGGACTAATTACAGGACTGTAGTTAGTCCGTAACAGAAATAGGACTGTAGTTGGCTAGTTTTGATATGGCCCAAGTCTTGATATAGCCGCGAGGAAAAAAGTGGCCTGTATTAATACTGCCCGGCCCGTATTAATGCCGACCGCGAGGCAGTCCGCATTAATGCTGACCGGGGGCAGTATTAACCCGCGCCGTGCTGGTGGCCTGAACTTTCCGCCGAGTGCTGGGGGGGGGGGCGTTTTCACGCCCCCCCGTCTAACTCGGCTCCTGGGCCACGTAGCGACACGCGGTAAGCGTCAATCGAAAGAGCGTCAAAAATAAGGACGAAAACACTTCGGTCATTTTTTGGGTCAGGTCAAAGGTCAGGTCACCAGAGGTCACCAAAGGTAAAATGTTGACTATTTCAACATTTTGGAAACTGCCAACGGCTATCTCGGGAACCGATAGAGCTACAGCGCCGCGGAAAAGCGCATTCGATAGCCCTTTTACAGACCTTTCTGAGTAATGTTCTCAGATTTGACCTCAGGTCAACGGTTTAGCCTCCAGAGGGCAAAAACTCCAAAAATAGCCGTTTTTACGAAAAACGTTTTTTCGTCAATAACTTTTGACTCATAAGCGCCATTACATTACTTTTGCCAGCATCGTGTTCGTCTCGTCGAGACGCGTCGAATGAACTATTTGTTGACCTTGAAAGGTCATTTTGAAAATTTGACCTCAGGTCAAGGTCATGACCTGACCGAAAAGGGTCATGTTGCATATCAGTCGATCCGTATCGTCGAGCTGAACACATCTAACGTGTTTTCACCGCTCTAGCACGTCTCTATCAAAAGTTATAGCCAAAAAACTGCTGGCGACCGTTCATGACCTGAGATGACCTCAGGGGCACACAGAGGGGTCAAAGGTGCATTTTTCCTATTCAGTGTGTCATGTTTACCTATGAACCGATGTTTGAGAGCGTTTTGAACGATATTCGTCCAAAAGAGGCGCATTTCAATTTTCTCCCATTGACTTATAATGGAGAGGTCGCAAAATTGACCTGACCTTAGGTCACAGATATCAAAAATCCGAGATATACATTTTATACATACTGTTACTCATATCAATCGCTGAAAGTTTCAAAGTGATCGTTCAGTCGGTGTAGCTATAGCGAGCCTTTGAACTTTTTCTGAGGTAAGGTCACTTGACGTGACCTGGTGACCTGACCTTGAACGGCCTAGGTCTGAAATTTTCACAACATGTGCGGAAATGATGTAGGAACACGTGTACCAAAAACGGCGGCGCTGCGCGCCGCCGTTTTTGAGATATTCGCGAAAAACCTGAGGGGGGGGGCGTAAAAACGCCCCCCCCCAGCACGGCGCGGGTTAATACGGGCCAGGCCTCCGGTCAGTATTAACGGGCCGGGCAGTATTAACCCGCGCCCTGCTGGGGGGGGGGGGGGGGTGTTTGAACACCCCCTTGTGATTTTTCGCGAATATCTCAAAAACGGCGGCACGGAGCGCCGCCGTTTTTGGTACACCTTATCATACATCAATTCTACACATGTTGTGAAAATTTCAGATCAAGGTCATCCAAGGTCAGGTCACCAGGTCACTTGAAGTGACCTCACCTCATAAAAAGTTTCGATGTCTGTCATAGCTACATCGAGTGACCGATCGCTTTGAAACTTTCAGCGATTGCTAAGGGCAATAGCATGTACAAATTGTATATCTCAGAATTTTGATATCGATGACCTAAGGTCAGGTCAATTTTGCGACCTCCCCATTATAAGTCAATGGGAGAAAATTGAAATGCGTCTCTTTTGGACGAAAGACATTATAAACACCCCCAAACACCGAATTACAAGTGGTTTAGACACACTGAACATGAAAATGGTGTCCGTGACCCTTGTTTATGCCCTGAGGTCATCTTAGGTCACGAATGGTATCTAACAGTTTTTCGTAAATAACTTTTGATAGAGGCATGCTAGAGCGATGAAAATGCCTTATATGTGTTCAGCTCGACGATACGGATCGATTGATATGCAACATGACCCTTTCCGGTCAGGTCATGACCTTGACCTGAGGTCAAATTTTCAAGTTGACCTTTCAAGGTCAAATTATAGTTCATTCGATGCGTCTTGACGAGAGGAACACGATGCCGGTGAAAGTAAGCTCGTGCAAGGCTTGGGTCAAAAGTTATTGCAGAAAAACTGTTTCCGAAAAAATCGGCTATTTTTGCAGTTTTTGCCCCCTGCAGGCAAAACCGTTGACGTTAGGTCAAATCTGAGAGGATTACTCAGAAAGGGCGTTAATAGGGCTATCGAATGCACTTTTCCGCGGCGCTGTAGCTCTATTGGTTCCCGAGTTATGCGTTGGCTTCTTGGAAATTTTCGACATTCGACCTGGAAATCGGCGAAATTTTGCCTTCAATGACCTCTGGTGACCTGACCTTTGACCTGACCAAAAAATTGACCGAAGTGATTTCGTCATTATTTTTGACGCTCTTTCGAACGCCGCCTTCCGCGTATCGCTACGTGGCCCAGGAGCCGAGTTACAAGGGGGGGGGTGTTCAAACACCCCCCCCCCCCAGCAGGGCGTGGAAATCCAGGACCCCCAGCAGGGCGCGGGTTAATACGGACCGGGTTTTCAAACGGGCCGTAACACATACACCAGATAGCTCAGCTTTATCATTAACTTCGCGGACAGTGGATACTGAAATTGGACATATTCGGGTCAGGTCAGGTCAGGTCAACCGGTAGGGGTTGTGACGGGTATTCGTAATACGTGTCAACCGCGGGGGGGGGGGGGTCGCGAGGGGCCAAACGCGAGGGGGGGGGTCGTACCAACCCCCCTTGTGCCGTCGAAGGACGCAAAATGGCCTGTGTAACTGCACTGACAGTGGTCGTGAAAGGTACCCAGGAGACATGACATGCTCATTGCTCATATGCTCGCAATGTTAGAGAAATCTAATCTGTGACGCCAGCGGCCAGGAACTGATGTTATTTTCAGACCGGCTGTGTAACAAGTAGGTAGCTTGTTACCGGAAGCCGATAATGTAGTCTATAGTAAGCCCAGCCTAGCTAGGCTAGCTTAGATAGCTAGCAGGTTTGCTCTCATTGCTCTCACCAACTCAGCGAGTGACATCCCAATGAGATTGAACGCATCACTTTGGGATGCGAAACTCACCGGAAGAAACAATTTCACATAAGATTATTACACTTGGTCGCCGTCTATATTCATGCATAATGCGTTGAAACAGAATTGGAATCATTGTTCATTGTCCTTGTGTAGCTCAAGCTAGTTAAATGTTGACTTCCACTGTTCAGGTACTAATCATATCCAGACCCGAATTCATTAACGCCTTTAGGAGATTGATTGAACTAGGTTTATAGTACCATACAAGCGTATTGGTAATTATAGTTATAGTATAGTTCATCATAGCAGCGCCTGCACTTGCTGTTCGCGAATGGTAAATATATGTGGCGATGAATCATGTCTTTGACATGAAATGCAACCCCAGCCTTAACCCTCGCCGGCACAGGGGGGGGGGTTGATGCAACCCCCCCTAAGGTTTTTCGCGAATAACTCGCGTAAAAAGCGGCCGATCGCGACGAAACTTTCAGTACCCTCGCATTGATCAATTTTACACCTACCCTGAAAATTGCATGACCCTGACCCAAATGACCTTTGACCTGTGACCTCTTTTACGAGACCATGTTTGGCCGGAATCGCGATTCGGCGTATGTCGGCTCGCATTAGCCGCGCGTTTGCAAGCTTTTCGTGGTTTCAAACGTTCAAACATGTGATTTGATGTTGCTCCCATACATAAGGGTGGGTGTCAAGGTCACCTGAAGGTCAGGTCAGGTCATTGACCTTTGGTGACCTCGGGTGACCTCGGTTCACTTTTTCGAGTTTTACATGTTTCTAGGCTAGTTTTTGGAGCTGAATTCGAATTTAGCAACCATTTGAACATTTACGAAGTAGTTTTGGTGCCTTCGTAACATGTTACGAAGCTGTCAGAGGCGGTTGACACGTATTACGAATACCCGTCACAACCCCTACCGGTTGACCTGACCTGACCTGACCCGACCTGGTCTAAATGCTTCAAGACATCATCTCTGATCAAAACTAACACGATATTCGTGATCAGCACCCCGGAAAACCACATAACAGCCACACTTTACGACTTTCTAACAGGTCCCGATTTTCCCGGTTTTCGGGTCATTGACCTGAGCTGGAAGGTCACCCGATGACCTAGGACCTTAAAATTGGGTATCATCGGCTTCCTCTCGTGACAGGCAACACGCTCGTTTTTTCCGCGAAGCTCTAGCTCGATCAGGGGCCAAACGCGAGGGGGGTCGTACCAACCCCCCCCTTGTGCCGTCGAAGGACGCAAAATGGCCTGTGCCGGCGAGAGTTAAATAAACCGCAGTTGCAAAGCTAATAGTCCTTCCAACCAGAGTCGCGGAGTCGACGGATTTTCAGCAACTCCTTCTCCGACTCCGGCTTTCAAAAACAAGTTCGAATCCAACTCCGACTCCGGGCAGAATCATCGACTCTGACCGACTCCAACTGCGACTCCGCAGACATGGCATGGCTGAGGAGTCGATGGATTTTTGGTGACTCCGACTCCGACTACAGCTCTGGTTTCCAAAATCGACTCCGACTCCGACTCTGACTCCGACTCCACAGTCCACAGTCCTTTTTCTATCTTTCATCGTAGCCCGATGCTTCACGACGTAGCGCGACACATACATATACCTAAATGAGCTTGACTTTTCTTTTAAAAGTTGAATGTTCACGGCTTTCCACGGCTCACAAATCGCTCATGTCACGGTCTAAGTCGTGCTCGCCGCAGCTTCTGTGTATGTGCTCATAATCGGTTCATGATTCACGGTCCATGTCAACCTCAGCCGGCTGTCCGCAGATCGCTAGCTAATTCTCCGGGCTGTTCATCTCTGAGAGCTCCTGAGCCCCAGTGGCTATACTGTCGGCAGTCGGCACCTGCACTCTCAGCCCATGTGAGACTCCATGTTGGAATTAGTGGCTTCAGACTTCAGAGGCTAAACAAAAAGCAGACAGCGGCTAACCACAGAAATATGCCATGCATTTAGACAAAGCGACAGCCGCCTGCTTCTTGTATCTCCCTTCAACTTCCTTTGACATTACTGAATGTAATAGTAAATTGCGAATGATTTTAAACCTGCATTGCTTGTATTTTTACTTCACTTCCGTATCTACCCAGCGTTTTCCCTGTCTGTGATTTTTCACCATTCTCGTTTTAAAACGCTCCTTCTCACTTCCACCTCCCCTCCCTCATCCTCTCACCCTCTACCCCTCCCCTTCCTGATCGGTGTGAGACCACGTGACGCACCGCCCCCTAATTACACCGCCCCGCCACCGAGCCGCGGCGGCGCGGGCTCCTGAAGTGGTTCGGCGTCGGTATTCTTATCAGGGCGTAATTACGATCGGAAGGCGGTCCCATGGAGCCAGGCGGCTAGACACAAAAGTGGGGAACCTATAGCCGCGGCCGGAGGAAATTCCTCCCGCGTCCGCTGTGATGAATGCCGTGAAGATGCGCCTTTGTTTTTGCTCGTCTGATTATGGTAGGCGGTAAATATTTTTGTCCGCCGATGTCGTAAATATTTTTCTTGATTGGATTGGGATGAGAGGCTTCTGCATGCTTGTGATAGGTGCGCTTAAATACTATACGAGTCTAACCACGTCCGGTCATAATCATACGATATGCAAGTAGATATGTGACGTGTATCTTTTCAACCACCGCTAAGCACTTAGGATTATCTTCATCAGATCATTTTTGGACACCACAAGAACGAATGTATGTATCTGTGCTGTTTGGGTTTCATCTCGGGTTATCAAATGGCGTCACCTTTCTCGCCCCGATAAGTGGTGAGGTTTAAAAAGACTCCTTAGCCTGCGTTCCTCGCCTGAATACTGCGTTTGTAGCACCTCCATCATCTCTGAGAGTCTCATGCATTTGATCACATGCTTTACAAACGTGCCGCCTTACAACTGCGGCCAAACCGGCGCAACGCTGCGGGTGGCGCCACAGGGGTGCCGGCGAGTCTGTTTTTGTCTCGTGTGAGGCAGCTAGAAGGCAGAGGTGTAATTGATCTGTTTCTGTAGCATATCTAATGGAGCCTTTCGGCGGCGGGGCGAAATGGTGCCGGTAAGACGCTGCAGTGGTGATCAATGGCTGGAGGTCCCCTCCGGCGACAGGTGCTCTCGAGCGACCACCAGTAAGGCGGTGTTGTGGCCCACGGCAGCAGGTATATCAGACTGACCAGCGCGGCGGTGAGGCTGTGGCCTTGGCCCCGGCAGCAGCAACTGGCTGACCACCAGGGAAGTAGTTCGATCATGGATATCTGTTGATGGCTGATTATTTCGGTGGGAATCGCTAGTCATCAGAATGGGCTACTTATTGCACAGAAACCAGTGCAGCTATCACACATTTGCTAAAGCATTACCTAATGTAACATAGTTGTTTTGAAATAAGCAGACCAATGAAGAGCGCTCTATATTTTATTTGAAAATTACAAGCCCGGTAGCATCTGAGATGCAGCATCTGATGAAATTTTATCTGTGTTATGCCTTTTTGATTCGCCCGTTCTTCAATCGGTGGAAGCCTGGATTGCTTTCGGTAAGCACAGATCCTGACCACAGCTGAGTCAGCTCCGAGGGATTTATTTCGAATTGTTCACACTATTACCTGCCCTAAGATGGTCACAGTACCTATCCATTATATCTGAGGGGACGGCAATGCTACAGAGCCCATGGCAGAAGAAAAGTCATTGCTGAAAAGCATATGAATCTTTACATTGTTTCAAGATAGTTTTAGCATTGTGAAAACTAGCAATAGTTGCTACATTTGGATGTTTTTATGTGTTATGACTTTTTCAATAACAGTCTTGTTACAGAAGGAAACACACAGTCACGCTTTATGACACTGGCCCCAATCCGTATTCATGGCAGGGCGGGCCTGGCACGGGGCCGGCGGACAATACGCCCTCCGCCGCGGCGGCCTAATGCGGCAGAAAATGTGGCCTCTCCCCGCCACTGCGGCGACTTTGACAGCCACGGCGAAACTCCAGCTCGGAGCTGAGGGCTGGGGAAGCGAGCCGGCCAGCCAGCCAGACTTTGAACCGTCCTTTTTTGCACAATATTTGATTATTGTATAGAAGAGAATCGCGTTTTAACTTCTAAGTGACGGGTGACAATTTTTTCAACTAAGTGCGCATTGCGTTATTACATAAATATTCGTATTACATTACGTATTGATTCAACCCATTCGCGAGAAAAGCTCTGTAGCGCGCTGTCATAAGTCGTTATCCTGAGTCGCTGAGCAGCAAGTGGCCTGTAACCACCTCGTTGTGGCTTGCACTACAACGAGGCTCCATCGTTTCCTAAATGCTTCGAAATTTTGCTCGCGAAGTTTTATCTGGGCATTTCCTCCTTCTGATTAAGAAGGGAACAACATTTTCAAGTTCAATTTGATTTAGGTAATTTATCTTTCAGCTGTTATGTTGAAACAGATAATAGAACACGCCTACGCTTGAACAGCCTAAAAAACTATTTGATCTGTCGTCATAAGAGAACCGATTGATAATAAACTTGTCAGACTCCGACCTTTTATCTACATAGCTCAGAACAATAAGATTGGCACATTACGTAAACAAATTACAAATTACAAATACAAAGCAACTCTTTCGTCGCTTTTATCGCTTATCAGGTTCACTTCACACGAGAAAGTTATATTTAGCGGACAAGCATCACGTCAGCCGACGTCATTTCCGTCACGACTCCAAACAAGCCGGACTCTGCATCCACCTCACAATGGCTTCATTTTTCTGCTCTGAGCAGCATCCAAGGCCCTCATAGTAGACCTCCATCGGCTGTATCTCGCCTGAGCCATGAGACCATGAGTAGACCAGTCACGGCAGTGGCCACGGGACTTCCACTGACCGCCCGAGGGGTCACACGTCCAACGCTACGCCGCCCAGCTCGTATGATTTACTCTGATTAATACACGACCTACCAACGTGCTCTCCGGTGGCTTCCGCGGATCCTGGGCCATGTTGGTCATTGCGCTGCAGTAACAGTTGCATGATGCATGCGGTCTGTCAGATCGGAATGAGGTGCTCGAGGTTGATGGTCAGCAAGTTGGCACCGTATAATTATTGATGTGATTGATTGTGATACACCATGGTTGCTGAAGGGGAGGGGTGCGATGTGCCATGGTTTCTTATGGCGATTCTTGATTAGGTTTTGGGGAGTGCACAGATCTCGTAAGGAATAGCTAACGATGTGATTTGATTGTGTATGCATTGATAGTACGTACATAATACATTTGTCAACACCAACAGCCATTACATGTTTAACTCATGTATCAATATTGACGTGACGACTTTTGTCTGCTGGGAAGCAACTATTCATCAATTCAAAACCGCTTGCAATATTTCCATTCCTTCTATTTAGCAAACCATTCCATCAATCATCTCTTTTCACAGCTGTTTGTATGATTCATCGATCCAAAATTTGAATGGAGTGGGCAATGAGGATGTTAATCACTACCATTGAGTTCTTGTTTACCGGTATAAGGTACCGATTGGTGGTTATTTCCGCATCGGTATTCATCGCGTATAAAAAACACTTAATGTACCTACACTTAATTTATATATGTAGTCTTTGTTTAGCTTATGTCACAGGTCAAACGAACATACGTTCCCAAACAACGCTTCTATATTTTTATTTAAAAAACACTTCCTGCAAAAAAGGAGCAATATCCACATCACAATCGAGGCTTATAGAAGCCCGAGTTCTCTTTGTTCAATCACAGTGCAGGAAGATGAAAACCAGTCCCAGATCTGTACGATTTAGCTCCCTGCACTGTATTGCACACCGCACAGCCCAGGCCCCGCACTATTCGTCTGTATTATAGCAATCGACAGTACCCGCAGTCGAACGAGCACACCTCCAGTTCTGCCGGGCCGCGGCGACCTCGTGGGAACACTCACAGGAACCAGTCCCCGCCTCCAGGGGCCGGTGCACTGGTGTTTTTTTTTTTTTTGTCGTCAGATGATTTTACGACGAGGATTAGCTACCGCACCTCTGCAAGGTGTCTCGATGTTCGGAGACGCGGGAAACGATTTGGAGCGAGATGTTGCAAAATGCAGGGCTTCTGGATACAAGAGTCAAATGATAGCCGTTGACACTGAGCATGAGGAGGGTTGGATTATGCTGTGAGTGACATGTGCCATGTGGAATGAATATAACCCAAAGAGTCGAATGTGAAACCACTAATATGAGTTTTAATTAATGTCGTTCTTTCAAGGCCGTCACACTTAATTCCAAATAATCTGTTCAGACAGGGGAAAATGATATTGAAGCTCACCTTTTGTTTAGATTTACCCAGGAATGCCACGTCCTTGAGAGACAATTACATTCGGTTCCATGAAATCAAACGAAAGTGATCGTTTAGTGGGGAGAGTTATGATCGTTCTGTGGAAGAATTCGGGTCACTGAAGTTTTGTATTGTCTATAATATGTGCTAAACGCGACATGGAATGCTACAGACATGCTACCGGAATGACATACCTATACGGTAGGTAAGTACCTATAAACAAAACTTATCATCTTGTTGACTTTCAATGTATGCCTTGGCTTTTCTTATAGGCGAGGCTTACAAAGTCTCTCAAACTACTTAACATTCACATCACAAGCCATTAACTCTTCAGAGCCGGATAATGATTGTCCCGATTCGTTTCGAATGGGTTTGTAGAAATTGACGATCTTCTGTCATACGCGCATCTACTCCTTGTTTACAGCATTCTTGGGTAGGGCATATCACTACTCTGTATCTGCGCCTAATTGACAATTTCTCCGTGGTATCATTTCCTATCACATCCAGTTAGCATTTAAAGAATGTAGGATCAGCTTAGGGTGATAAATTACACATATTTTATTTACCTGACAATCTGTCACTGCATTCGCCTTTCCACTCAGAAAAATTTCGGTCATTTGACGTTTATGGACTAAATAACAGACCATTCATAAATACTTTGGTTTGTTATACGATGATATCAGAACGATGTAAGTCGTTGTTGATGTGAGCTTAGAGCTATGCTTATTTACTGGTCTGACTGTGTTCCTTCTACGGAATAAAAAACAACAATATCTAAGATAATAAGTGAATGTGAAAATATGAACGAAGAGTGCTATGGTATCCCTCCATATTCACATGCATCATATCAAGACGTCGAATGTGTGCAACTTACACGTACGCACTGGCCACTACCTTCATCGATATCATATGCCATATAGGCGGCGGAACGGGGGGGGGACACCGGGGCACCGTGCCCCCCTTTGATTTTGGCATTTTGACATTAAGCCTATGGGCGTTGCATGGAAAGAATGGGACCAAAGGTCGGCAGTGCCCCCCCCCCCTCTCCCTAACCTTTCATTGTAATTTAGTGGTAGCTAAAACTGCACATGAACGATTGCAGTGTGCTATGGTGATACGGTCAGAGATATATTCACTCAATTCAGTGTTCAGTGCTAAGGGAATGAACTTGCACCTGCAGCCGGACTGCCAAGGTCTGACAACGTAACCGCGCGTTTCATGTCACTGGTATTCATTTGGGTCCAATGTAACCCACATATTGAGAAATACGGTTACAATATTGTGTGTACTTTGATTCCATTGCATCGTTTGAGTTCCAGCATTAGGTCATAAAGAAGCAAACGTTTAATCTGGTCCACGCTGGTCACCTAAAGGGGCACGCCGGAACATTCTGACGGGCTCAAATTAAGCTTTGATAAAGATAGCATAAGGTTTATGACATTCTCTCAGATTATCGCTGGAAAATTGGTTGAGCTATCCAATAACGCGTCTAGTTACCTTTCCATAATATTTTAACAATGCCATAAAAACCGACAATTTCAGTCTGGGTATGTCTTTCTGAGCTTCACCTTTGAACCTAGAGGTACCATTACCTATATTAACTGATATATAAATAAAAATAAAATGGTTTATTGGTCATTTTTAAATCATCTTGTCTGCTCTGCTTAATATCGGCTAATCTGACGTACATTTGATGATTATATTACGTTTGAACTTTTCTTATGACCCTTCTTAGACAAACCAGTTCACAGCTATTGTAGCTGCGAAATGTAATTTAAAATTTCTGACAATATCAACAACGCATTGCAATCTATCTGCAGTGTAAAAAGTCGGGAC
This sequence comes from Amphibalanus amphitrite, assembly GCF_019059575.1. NCBI lineage: Eukaryota > Metazoa > Arthropoda > Thecostraca > Balanomorpha > Balanidae > Amphibalanus > Amphibalanus amphitrite. The sequence goes on along the minus strand of NW_024881944.1, from coordinate 18,190 downwards.
GATTTAAAAACACCAATTTAATTCCGCCTTCAGGCTGATTGCTTACATCAGGAGGATGCAGCTATTGTTTTCTCAGCCACCGGCCAGTGAGGTATATAATGCCTTGCCAGTGAGAGCGGCGATCCGTATCAGGGCTGATGACATGTGTAACAGCCGTATAACCAGGCCTGTTCAATCATCTGGCCTGCTGTCTCTGTGTCTGATCTCTCCCACTCCCTGTTCGAATTCCACGGATGGCCCGCCGCCCCCGCCCCGCCCCCGCTCCCACCCGGATAGCGTCTCAATCTGATCTCCCCACCAGTCCGCCGCGCCGGCCCGACCCCATAATCACTCGGTAATTATTCGTGCGTGGTCCCTCTGCCCCGGGGTCGCAGTGTGCGCGCCCCACCCCTGCCTGGGTAGACAGGTCGGGCTGGGTCGGACTCGCCCCCTAATGATGCCGCGACCAGCCCCAAAACCGCCCCAGGGATGGGTCCAACCATCTGATGACTTCTCGCCCAAAACACGACTCCCCCGTGCGCAGCGGCGAGGATAATTGTTTGATAATTACACAGCTCGGGCGGTGACGGCGTGGTCCGGCGCGCTGCGGCGTGGTTCGGCGCGGTGACCGCAGTGACCGCGTCGTTTTTGCCGCGGTGCGTCGTGCTCGCCGCGTCCAATTAAATAATTTTCGGTACGGGTCGGGATTTTGGAGAACGTTGTTCGTCCCGGTGAGTTAGGGTAGTTTTTTACTGACACCATGTTTGACCACGATCGGAGCGAGAGGGGGAGGGTCGCGAGATGACCACTTGCGACCCTCCCTGCCGGACGCGGGGCCGGTCAAGTGATTTACTGCGCTGGCCATTCGGCTGGTCGTTTTACGGGCTACCTCTGTGTTCGCAGCACCTGTACCCGCCCGTGCCGGGTGAGAGCCAGGACGAGCTGTCTCATAAAAGGCCAGCCACGACCGTTCTCGTTTGTCCAGAGAAGAGTTGGGGCTCGGCCGGGTCGACTCTGGCGGCGCTATAAAGGCTCATAAACACTGATGTAGTCAATGCCGCGCCCGTAAACCACGGTGAATTAGGATATTATCGTGGTGGCGGAGCGGCGGCGGCGGAGAAGGTCGACCCCCGGCGAGATATCGGCAACGATCGGCATTCCTCTGTCCATGGGGCGACGGTCCCTCGGTGGTCACCGGGGCGCCACCGGACGCCCTGGAACCCCCGGACGCCCACGAGCGCACCGGACGCCCATGCCGGAGGCATGAGAATGCCTTCGATTGGGCACGGTCACCCGCAGCCGAGGCCTCCCTACAGACTGCGCCTACATGGCTGGGAGGCGCGGGGAAGACTTGTGGTGAAAGAAGAGTCGCCGTCGGCTCCTATCGACAGATTAGACAGATAATTGCCGACAACAGGGCCTTGGAACGTCAGACACTCAACGTCATACTTAATCGTCTTCCTAAACGGCCGTGAAGTTCACACCTGCACTTAACCCTCGCCCGCACATGGGGGGGGGTGGTTGCCACCCCCCCCAGGCAGTCTTTCTGCTCTGCACTCAACATTTTTAGAGTTAGAAGGCTGATTTTTCGTATAGCTGCTCGTCTATCCTTTCTTGATGTCCACTGAAAATTTCAAGTTTCTGTGATTTTTGGTTTCGGAGATATGACCTTGTTTTTCAGGTCATGTCATGACCCAAATGGCCAATTCTCAACATCTTGCGTTTGCCATGGGCCTTGTGAGCTTTGGACACCCTGATTTCGGCCTTTTTTGCCAGTCTTACCTCCCACCTATCATGAAACATGTTGTTCGACGATGTACAGGGGTCAAGGTCAGGGTCAAGGTCAACCTAGGTCATCTAAGATAATTGCGTTTTAGGCAAGCTGAATTTACTTTTTGTGAAGTTTTTTGACTGCATTTTTGGTAAAAGCTTCTCAGATCATGATTTCATGTGATATGGACCCAAAAACAATCGGTGCACACATCAGTATACACACAGACACACACAGACATACAAACGCATATAATTGACCTTGACCTAACTTGACCTGAAATGACCTCAGCAGCAAAATTCTGGTCGGATAGTGTGACAAAGAGGTTCTAGCTGGCTTGGCACCAGAAAACAGCATCGTCATCGGTATTTGATAAGCAGCGCACTTGATATCCAACGGTGACCCAAAACAGCAACATTTTTTAGTTTGACCTGACCTGGAAGGTCAATGACTGACCTGAGAAGGTAAAACTGGGTATCATTGGATTCGTCTCTTCCCAAAGAATCTTTTTGGTCTTTACTGCTAAGCTCTATCTCCAACAGGAACGAAATGGCGCGGGGGGGGTGGCAACCACCCCCCCCCCATGTGCGTTCTAGGATGGGAAAATGGCATGTGCGGGCGAGGGTTAACGTCGATATAACGCCCATTTTGATAAGGTTGTTTAGTATTTTATCATCATTGTCGGACTAACACGTCCACTTACCATTACCAAATGATCCATTTTGGGTCAGTATAGTGCGCATATTCCCACAATTTAGGTTTTCTATCGGCCGGTGTTGCGGTCAGCCGATCGACGGCCGACACTTTGTGGAGCGATCCTCGCTGTTCTCCAGTCCGGACACATCCCAGCTGGAAGGTAATTGGAACGGTAGATCATGGCCTCTTCAGGGCTGACCCGAGCGTCCTGATGGGCCGCCGCCGCGCCGGCCGGGACGGCGCGCGGGCCTCGCCTCGGAGATCGACTCAGGGCGGAGTTGGCCGAGGAGGGATGGAGAGACCCTCCTGGCCTGCGTCTGAGGGCTGCCAGGGTGGGGACCGGGACGCAATGAACCGATCCGGGGCAGTCAGCCGGCCGGGACGGCAGCCAGTTGTGTTCATTAGCATGGTAACCGAGGTGGGTAGTTATCTGATGGAACTGGTATCTGATGGGTCTTCCCGGGGCATACCGATCAGGGGAGACGGAGACGCAGAGCTGTCCCTCCGATCGACAGCCGGTGACGGTGACTGGTCAGGAATGGGGACGAAACGCGCCGGGGAGACAAACGAGTTTCGAGGGAGACGGTAGATTGGGCCTCCGTGCTTTGTAAACCCTAAAGCGTGAAATGGGGCTTTCTTGATGCGATAGCTTGTCTGTTTATAAACTCAATGCACTATTCAGCATTCATCACTGAAGCTATTTTTCTTGTAGATGAATGATCTACCGCAAATAACTATGTAAATCGTCGCGAATGATTTCCGCTTTCAGCCAATAACCTGCCCCAATTTTGTCATTTGACGCTGGACCATTGATCAACACCCAACTCTTTGGAGGCCACCACAGAGAGGTTAGCTTCAGTATCCGACCTCCTCTCTTTATTACCATCAATCTAGACTGCTGCGACCGTGAGGAAGCCCCTTCCTTATCGCATTTTCCTGCGGCATATTATTCTCCATCCTCCCCTGCGGCGTTGACGCGTCCATCCAGCGGACCTGAATTAATCCTGCCCGTCCGCGTGCTACAAACACGGCGCTCCGGTAGCAAAAGCTCACTGGGGGTTCTCCAGCCATCTGTCCGACCACCTTTATCGCACTTCCAGCTGTCGCCGGATGTCGACTGCGCCAAGTTGGCCGCAATTTGGTAGCGCGCTATCGAGTCGCAGTTTTCCTCTGCTGTTTATCTCGTAGCCAGGGAACATGACACGTTGGTGGCCTAAAATGGAGTGGTGCCGATCGAAGATAGTGTCACAACTGTTGTGATCGCCGCGATTTGCCACCGACGTCTGTTCGACACTTGTCGCTCCAATCACGATGGACATCTGGGCAGAGAGATGGGGACATGTGAGAGTGGGAAAGAGAGAGAGAGAGAGAGAGAGAGAGAGAGAGAGAGAGAGAGAGAGAGAGAGAGAGAGAGAGAGAGAGAGAGAGGAAGAGAGAGAGAGAGAGAGAGAGAGAGAGAGAGAGAGAGAGAGAGAGAGAGAGAGAGAGAGAGAGAAAGAGAGAGAGAGAGAGAGAAGGGTGTGAGAAAAGAAAAGGCAAATAAAGAAAAAGAATGAAAAAAAACTAAAAAAGGGCTGCAGACGGGCAGCATGGAATATCGCTTCCTGAAATGTATCGCAAAACAATAAAAAAAGCAAGATGCGGATTACCTGGTCGGAAAGGACAAAACGCACACATTTTACTCACTGGAGATTTAAACACTGCTTTTGAGGTACTGTTCCATGACATGGAATATCTACTACTTACGTCTACACACCAGAGTTCGGTGTCATCTGCCCAGTTCCGACGGGCGACGGATGATCTCACCATTACCGTCCGGTCATGATATGCAGGGGGCTGTGGCCCGTCCCCCGAGTCGTTACTAACCCCGCCTCCGACGAGCATAGAACAACCCCGGTCTGCCCCACAGTCCCCGGTGGCTGGGGGATCATTCCTCAGCCGTGTGTCACGGCCAGAAAATGTCAGCAAAAACGGCCCGCCGTGGCTCGTTCGATCGCGGTTAAATTGGTTGTGTGAATCGGCTGTCAGCTACCCTATAGTGCTCGCATCGGTCGACGTTCTTGCATGGTTGTCAATAAGATCCTTAAAGACGTCACCAAAATGGCAAACGTTAGAAGAAAATTACAGGAATGTGTCCCACACGATCGGTCGAGCTAAATACAGCGACAGTTGATAAAACGCGGGAATTTCTCCACATTTTCATTTTATTTCATTAGTTGGCTGTGATGAGTTATGAGTTTGTGTGCTAATTTAAAAGCAAATGTCTCCCACTCAGCAACAAGAACGGAGATGTCTAGAACTGATTCCAGGGAGCTTCTGTTTCGTCATCCTTTTAATGAAATTATAAAAAATAGCGATGCTATTGTGCTGCCATTGAAATGCCAGCGGTACAAATGTGACTGGTATAATATGTAGGCATGCTTATATATAATTCACAGCTATGTTACCAGTGCAGTGTTTACCTATATGTGATATTGTTATCGTTCTCCTTTCGAGCGACCAAAAACTTCCCACCCGTAAATGCCTATACCTACTGCATGTATGAGTCTCAACTCCCACGGAAATGGTTACAAGACCCAGTCCTGACTGCCGACGATACCTCGCCGAACCGGGTGCTGAAGTGCGCTGCAGCGTGAATTACTCGACGACCTGATAGACAGTCATCCATAAACCAATTCGGGGTCGATGACGAGGTCTGAGATTAGGTTCCAGTCATCCATACACTGCAGCAGGGACGAACTATAGTGGGCAGACATCGCATCAGACTTTGTGCCTAGGTCGGGCATGAGCTCTGGCTGCGAGCTATCTACTTGAATTTGTAAATGGTCCACTTCATTTCTCTGAGTATCCATTATGTGATATGTGAAGGGTTTGCAGTCTGTCTGGAGAGGATCTGCTACCAGGCTCTACTGAGTCGCTGCAGGTTGACCTGCCGGTCTCACCCAGTCCGCCTGTTTGACCTGCCGGAGCTGTCTCTCGCCGCGCTGACGCGGCCCCGAGCTTTATTGAACGATATCGGCTGGTGCGGCTCGGCCGGCCGATCGTCTATACTTCACAGCACAGAGGCCCGTTCTGGACCGATACTGGCGCTCGGTCCGCAGTCGCCATCGATCATCGAACCAATCGGTCGGAACCAATCAGGTCGCGAAACACAGCGGCCGCTCGCCGCGGACGCTCGCCCAAGAACAGACTCGCGGTGTCACGGCAGGGGTTCGGATTGTGAATGGTCTGCCCGACTCGGCACTCACTGCGCGTGGCAGAGCGCGGTCGCTTCAGTCGGCCACGTCAGATGGATTTGAACGCCACTAGCCGCTATGGGGGCACAACTGCATTGTCCCCTCCCACGATTGTTCGGATGGGGGCGCACCTCAGTCGGGGTCGCCCCAGCGGGCCCTTTGTTGGGCAGTGGGCCCCCAGTTAGAGGGAGGGTGAGCTGTCAGAGAGGCAGAGGGACGGCCAACACCACGGCAGGTGACAGGCGCCGGCTGCAGTCCGCGCGGGCAATAAATTCGGCTGTGACTAAATAGGCAGCACGTAGTCGCCACCGCGCCGCCGCGCTGGCTCCAGGTTCCGGGACTGACTGCCGAGTCGGTTATTTGACTACCAGACTGGTCACCTATGTAATGTTCTGCATCGTGAAACATGTCACGATTGGAGTTACAACTTGCAAGAGTAAATTCATAGCATCATCTGGGTTACTGGCATTTGTTTTGTTTCAGTCACGACTCTGTCTCACGGTGTACTACATATTTGTCCAATATACATTTACAGCAACGCTGCCCAACATACAGAACAGGATGTTGTTGGAACAAGTTACATTGGTCTGTCTTGTCAAATACACCGAGCACATGGTGCTCGCACTCCCAGCGGGGCTGCAGCTGTTTCGGCTGATACATCGGCGCTCCTGACGACAGGCGCGCCGCTTCTGAACGGATGGCTCAATCAATTTCAGCTCAAACGGTTCCGGCAGCCGGCACTGCCGGATCACAGCTCTCATAAGGACATCTGTCAAACGCGCCACCGAAGATCGCGGCGCTGTCGGGAAACTCGAGTGGTGAGAGAGCTTCCTGCTTCCTGCTTCGTCCTGTCATAGTTCGGGATTTAGATCAACCAGATCGCTGTATCTGTCACTGCGAGGCGTCGGCGGACGTCATCAACACGTCATCAACGTTCATCAGCATGCTCCATCCTCGCGTCATCGTATTACTGCCGCCGGCGATTGTTAGTGAACAGAGCGAAATGTATGGGACTCTTGACAGAAGCATCCCCGTCGCGTCGGAGGTTTTTCACACCATCGCGTCACCATTTACTGGCACGTTTCGAAGGCAACACGTTACCACATCTTATTGTGCGTCGCTGAGTTTGGACGAAGTAGATCATAGCAGCACCGACAAAAACCGGCCATGATGGCTGGTGCGTGCCTCACGCTTCTGCTTGGGACCTGTTTAGCATGCCGAGTGAAAAGGTGTTAACCCGGCGCCATGATAGACGACTGTGAACTGACAGTGCTCATAAACTCCAGCCGCAAATGGAAAGTCGTTAAATATGGTGATTTTGCGGGCGGAGCTGCTGAAATGTGATCCATACAGTAAAAAGTCTCCGCCGCAGTCTGGATTACAAGGTTCTCACATTTTATAGCATGGGCAGTCGCCATTTTATAGGCTCTCTCGGAAATCGCCCTAACTGAAAATGGGCTCACAGAGGTCAAACGACGCCGCTGGAATAACCGGCTGGGGAAGCTTTCAGGACGTCGGCACTGGAAACTGCGGCTCCGGCATAGATGGTGGATATCCGCCCCCGCTAACGGCTCCAGATCGCTGGAAACTGCGCAGTGCGCAGTGCTGCGGCTGCGTCGGTGCGCTGTGCGGCCTCTCGTCGGCCCTCTCCGCGACCTCTCGTCGGCCGCAGTCGCGCTCTGCGGAAGAGCGCGTGCTGCGGCCATCTGCCGCGAGTGCATACCTGCGGCACCCTGTGACGGAGGTATGTACGGAGCTACTATGACGCGGCAGCGCACATCCTCGCCCCATACATACATGTGGCGCCGGAGCGGAACATATGTCTGACGACTCGCGGTGAACCACCCACGCAACAACACCGCCGCGAACGGTGCGGTACTTACAACTGACTGCAGGGTTTCACCTAATGTCGCGACTGCCAAAAACACATTACTTCTCTGTTTGAAGCCTGATGCCGAATGTCCAACGCAGATGGCAGACATCAAAGACATGCGACACAGTTTCCAGTCCCACACATTTGTAAAACCTCAGCGCACACTTGAAACGAGAGAAACACAAATTTCAAAAGGCGCGGAAGTCCGTGTACTGAAGCCGCAAAGAGGCATATGACTGTAAATAATTCCAGTCTGTGCTCTCAAGCTCGTAAGCGAGACAAACATCATATTCCCACGAGAACACTCGTCACGACCGCGTCCAAACCGGACCTCTGTGCAGCGGGACGATGTCGGCGCTGCATTGTTCCGGGAGGATTGTTTGTGGCGCTCCACACGCCTGCCCGGATGTTGCACAAACCGGCCAAAAGCAAACGACACCGAAAAATGCGTGGTTGAGATCTACACAAACAAACTGGATGCCAAAATGCACCAGAAGATGTCGAGACGTGAGAAGATGAAGCATAAAACCATCACCTGTTATCACACCCTCGCTCAAATCATTCCTGCATGCAGCAGAGACACAAATATTACAAATATAGGTAATACAAATATGTATAAGTTATTTGTCACTTCTATGTATTCTTCTGTGCGGTAACTACACACTGAATCTTATTTACGAAAGTAAAAGCGTTGTGATTTCATTGTCCTGCCTCAGTCATTCAATTGCACTGCTTAGTTCAAACCTATGAGTGTTTTGAAGTTCATTTTAGATACCTTCTACGCCATCCCCGTCTTTCCGGATGGGAAACGAGTGGGCACTCGGACTCGTCAACTCCACTAACTCAGATTTCAGCAGATTTTTCGTCCACCTCGACAGCCGAGAATAGCGTCTCAGTGGCCGGCAGCCGCCCGCGTCACCGCCGGACCCCACACTCAAAACTTTTTTACCACCTCCTGGAGGATTCATTTTTACCAAACCCGCAAGATAAGAGTATATTGAAAGGGTACCTCGCTGCTACCATTATGTGCATGGTAACGGTACGTGGTTAAATTGAAGTTATTCGCCAGCAAAGAGTATTACTACCATGTAAATATCAATATTACTCTCGCAATCCTGAACAGGGCGAAAACTCTTTCCTCCTAGGTATTGTGACTCGTGTGCAGGTGGTCGTTCCATACGTGGATCTTGTTTACCCTCGTGAATATAATATTTGAAAGAGTATCAATCAGCCAATCAAAAACGAGATCGGCCGTTTGAAGGTTGAAGGCCGCGCGCGCATCTGTCAGTTTTCCGTCGTTGGTCTCCGAGAGAGGGTGTGCGCAGTGTCGGTGCGGCGCGAGGTGGCCGTTGGTGATTGTGCTTGTGTGCTGTTCATCGCATAGAGCCTCTGCGGACATTTTATTGTAAGTACCGATGTGATGGAGCATTACGTGCTGTTGAGTGGTGCTAGTTTGATCTGGCTAACAGATCCCGCGCACGGCCACGTGGCAGAGTGTTGTAAGTAGGTACATAACTTTGTTGTGATGCATTTTGTTGGTGACTTAGAAAAAGATATGTACTGTAGTGATGCAGTTTTATTATCCCATGCGTAGACGGGCGACCACCCAGGAACGTTGCCGTTCACTTCAAATGTTGTGCGCTGTGCCTTATCCAATTTGAGGGAGCTGAACTCTTATTCATATTCAAGTATTCATTTTGAGTATTCGTATTCAAGTTGCATCCAAGTTGTATCGTGATGTTTGTTTACCGCGTGTGCATCGCTGAACGCGTATGAATAAGTGGAGTCTCACAATGTTCATGGCTGGTGAACCCCTCATATTGTTTGTACGGAATGCCAAATATATATTGTTGCTCTTGAAGCATGTTTTTTAGATGATGAGCTCCGGTTAACAGAAGCTTCGCGAAGCTTCTGAAGAGCGTCTGTGGGTACGTTACCATCCTCTGGGGGGTTTACACTAAAGGAAAGAGTAAACATTACCATGTGACTAAGGGTAAGCCAGAAGAATATGCTCTCTGTAAGGGGGTAAATCACAGAGTAGATGGCATGCTACTCTTTAGAGGAGGGTCACGTTAAAAAGTTACCCTTCCACAGCGTGTAACTTCGAAAATGTTTACCTCTAGACGAGAGTAAATCAAAAGAGTTTACCATACAGAAGATGGTAAAAAACGTCTGTGTGTCACGTTACCCCTTCCTGACGAGTTTACTCTCCATGAAAGAGTAAAATTTACCATCTGGAGGGTGGTAAAAAACGTCTGTGTGTCAAGCTACCATGCTATGGCGGGTTTACCCTCCAGGAAATGGTAAAAAAGTTTTCAGTGCAAATTTGCCACAATCGGCCTAACTGGACGGTGCCGACAGTGAGTGGCGCGGCGACGGCAAGCGTGGCGGCTCTGAATGGGGGGGGGGGGGGGCTCGCCGCGGCGGACCAACTGAATACGTCGGCGGTAGATTTACGGGTTGGCTTTACCTGGAGAGAGGACGTTTCCGGTGTGGCCGAGGCCAGAGGGCGGCCGGTTCTGGGACAAGCGTCTGTGGACGACTGCGCGGCCGGCAATAGGGACGGGAAAAGGCATCGAGAGCGCGATGGACGGGCCAAGGACGGTCTGAACTTAGGTCTGTGATGTCTGTGGCGGGTGGGATGGCTAGGACCGTATAGTCGGACTACAGAATGATGTTCCACTTTTCACAGACAATTATTTGCTTGGAGTGGTAGGCTGTGCCGCATCACACGGGCTGAGTTAAAAAATTATAGCTTTGTCCCAATGCTCACAATCGACACGCTTAATTGCGTAATAAACGGCACAACTTAGTGCTTCGGTCAACTGATAGCTTCTGAGGAGTGGAACATAATTATGTAGTCGACTATACAGGGCAACCGGCACGGGCGAAGTTGATAGCTACGGTACGAATGAGGACATCATCAGGGGCGGATCCAGCCGATCCGTTTGGGGAGGGCAAAAGTTTCCGACCTATACGGTGACCCCGACCCACCGCCGTACCGGTGACCAAGCGACTTTACAACGCCACACTACACCAGCATGCATTCAGTTGAAGGGAATAGTTCACTTTCACGAAATTAGTTTTTTTTTGCAATGGATTTATGATTTATGATTTTTACGCTAAAGAAAGATCAGCAAAGTAAATAAAACCTTTTTACAAAGAGATATTATTTTCTATATTTTAATATAAGAATAATTCTTCAGTTTTAAAAGGGTGCAAAAGAGAGAATGGCCCCTGCAAGACACACATTCCTCAGCAAGGCACTTTTTCGGGACGAGAAATGGAATATCTTTGCCTACACTGAAAATAAATTCACACCCGCTCCTGGTGTTTACACCTTTTTAGGAAATGTTTACACCCCACCGTTTTTGAGCACCTGCACCGGTGTAGTTTCAACACCAAGTTTTGGTGTAAGCATACACTGAATCCTGGTGTAACACCAGGCATATACACTGGCGTATGGTGTTAAATCACTGTAAGTACACCAGTTTTTGGTGCTACACCACGTCTTTACACCATAAAAAGGTGCTACACCATTAATTTGCACCTTCTTTACGGGTACAAAACAAATACCTTTACACCAATGTGTGGTGTTAGCAGCCAATTGGGTACACCCCCTTCCGGTGTTGTGAAGGAGATACACCGGTGTTTGGTGTAGCTGCATCTCGATGAATTAATAATATATATAATATATATATATATATATATATATATATATATATATATATATATATATATATATATATATATATATATATATATATATATATATATATATATATAGATATATATATATATATATATATATATATATATATATATATATATATATATATATATATATATATATATATATATATATATATATATATATATATATATATATACTTATACGTGTGCATGCGTCTCTGTGAACATATGTGACAAGTCCATATGCGTATACTGTCGCTTGCCATAGACCCCATACAAAGCAAAGCATTCCTTAAATAAAGACAATTTATTTTGTAGCGTCCGAGACGAGCAATAAACAAATGTTATTAACAAAAATTGCGGCAACTGTGAGTGGCGCTTTCTCAAGTGCACGGGTGGTCACCGGACTCTGTTTTTTCTAAACAATCTTGGTATGATAACCAAAGCACTATGGTAAAGAGACTCCGCGCCGCCTGGAGCCCTAACTCACAAGTCACAATGAACAGGAAAGCAGGCTCATGAACTCAACTGAACGTCATCTTTTTGTCACCTACTTAGTTGGAGCAGTCAGCCTACTCCAGGCAGCTCGGAGCCTCTTTGGCATGGAGCCTATCTCATCCGCCCTCAGCACATGAACGTTCATGAGGGTGGCCGTACACTGGCATGCCGTGAATGTCATTGTCTGTGACAGGACGGAGAAAACGATTCCCCACAGGAGCAGTTTGTCCTGGCTGCTTAGCACGTTCGTCTTCACGACCTCCGTTTTTTTTCCACACACAGGTTCTCGCCCACAATACAAGGCCACGCCTCCATGTTTGTTGGGAACACCGCGTCGTCCTCACCCAGCAGCGACAGCAGAGCTGACACAGTATCATCTGCAAGGGAAATGCACTGACTTAGCTTGCGCTCCGCAAAAAATATTTTTCAACATTCAGCAGTCAGTACCTTATCGCTTTGAGAAACGTGTAGAATGAACTCACCTCCACAGCCGGTCTCCAACTTCACGCGGTCCAACACGTCTCGGAGACGCTGTGCGCAGTCGGCTTTGACATCTCCTTCCCAGCCTGTCAGTCTACCGAACTCTTTCCACATCTGCAACAGATAGTGCACATTTACTAAAATGGTGTATGTTGCAACTTCAAGTAAACTCACAGTAAGGCATAATGATAGTTTAAGGTGCGAGTACATGTTTCAGTGATTTACTGCACGAAGGTCAGCAGGTTCATTTTCAACTGTGGGTAACGAAGATTATTACCCTTGAAATAAGCTGAGGAGACAGTGCCTAAGCTTCACTGAGTGCAAGCGTTGATATTACACTATTACTACCTATCTCAAACCACCCTTGGCAGTGCCAGGCTGGCACTGAAGAAAAATATGATAAACAAAATATAAAAAATAGTAGATGTTTCAACACATATCTTTTAACCCGCGCCCCAGTGGCGGTCTCAGCCAACTTCGCATAGTGGGGGGGGGGGGCATATGTTACCACCCACCTCTAACTCAGAAACTAAGAGGGCTAGAAAGACGCGGTAAAAAGCAGTCAATAGCGCTCAATGCGTACGTTTGAAAGTATTTCAGTCATTTTTCATCTTAGAGCAATATAGGGGTCACCAGAGGTCATCAAAACTCAAAATTTGCCATTGTCATATTTTAGAAAACATGCCGTTATCCCAGGAACTATGATACTACAAAAACGCATGGAAAAGCAATCGATAGCTTTTGAACTTTTCTTTTGATAAGGTCATCATCAAAATTGACCTCAGGTCAACATTTTAGCCTCCAGAGGGCAAAAACTAGAAAAATAGCTGTTTTTACGAAAAGTGTTTTTTTTTTCGACAATAACTTTTGACTTAAAAAAGCCACGACATTTCTATTGCCAGGATTGTGTTCCTCTCGCCGAGACGCGTCGAATAAACTATAATTTGACCTTAAAAGGTCAACTTGAAAATTTGACCCCAGGTCAAGGTCATGACCTGACCGGGAAAGGTCATGTTGCATATCAGTCGATGCGTCTCAACAAGACAAACACAATAAGGCCATCCCCGACGTTCTATCTCTTTCCAATCGAGAGTTATTGGCAAAAATCTGTTTGTAGCCTCAAATGATCTCGGATGACCTTTCTAGAGGGTATCAGCAAAAAGGACACCTTGGTCGTCACGGGTGGTCCAAATCATTGTGATTCTGAAATATTTAAACTGTTGCTACGCGTACACACAGATCTAGAGGCATTTTCATTTGTCTCCATTGACTTATAATGGTAAGGTCACGCCACTGACCTGACCTTAGGTCACGGATATAAAAAATCCGAGATATACACATTATAGGCGCCTATAACATCATGCAATCCACCAAGTTTAAAACCTCTCTGCCAAACACTGCAGGCTGGACATGATTGCAAACTTGTTTTTAGGCTTGGTCAGTTTGCTTGACCTGGTGACCTGACCTGACATGACCTGGGGCCCGAAATTTTACACATTGTCCAGAATTGATGTACAGAAAGCTACTTTAAGCGGCGCGGCCCACGGTTTTTTATTCACACGCAAAAAAAAAACGCGACAGGGTGGTAACATATGCCCCCCCCCCCCCCACACTGGGGTGAAGGTTAAACATCGAAACTATGTAGTGGATGCTGATTGCTGATCCAAGGTGATAAAAATTTCATGCATTATAGTTAGATTTCGATTCAGGCCACGTTTCTTTTACCCTTTTGTCCCTTTCACGCATTGCTGCAAAATGTCGGGAATTTACTTTTACATTTTGATACTTCTGCGGTTTAATTTTGGCTATACGATTAAAAATAAATGCTTTTGAAACGTGCGAAGCAAAAGAAATATGCATAATGCCTCTGCGGATGAACATCCTACAAACGTGAAGTCGGTACCGATTTCACGTTTGTAGGATGTTTATCCAAGATGTTTGGTCGATATAAGTGAAAATAACTACATACCTTCATCCTACCACGCAGCGTGCAGGGGGGTGTACGTACGTTGGGATCGGTACTTCAATATACTATCTCTGCACCTTCAAGTAGGGGAAGTTGGGGCAATGCCGGAGTTGGGGCAAAGCCGAAATTCGAGATATTTCTAAAACCGTACGACATGGATGCCACGTCTCAGTGATGCTCTGAAGCTTAAGTGACTACAATTATCGCATGTTTGTTACGAGTTGTCATTTGGAATACTTCGGCTGTGAGGGCGCTAAAAGCGTTTTCAAGGTACGTTTCCCTTGTACTACATGCGCCTTTGAAGCTGCATTTCTTACTCATTATGCTACCGTTTGTCTGGCCCATTCGGTCAAGTAATCTTCAGCATGTCTTTGCATAAGTGTGCTGCCTATTTGAAATTTATACAGCACGTTTAAAAGTTATGGGTCTGCAAATGAAAGTATGGCTGGCTGGGGTAATGCCGAAAACGTGCAATTACGCACGTTAAAGCACGCTACGTGGACTTTACTGCTGTAGAATAGCAACGCGTATTTTAGTCAAACAAATTACACTTTCAGCCGGCACAACGGCCTGTTACCTATAAGGAATGATTTACCTAGCATTTTTTATTATATCACACAATATAACTTCCAGTGTGCACCAAGCGTCCTCAAGCTCTTAAAACGCGTGTCAGCTTTGATGAATTTTGGATAAAGTTTGAGATAAATTGGCAAAACATCAATGTCTTCATTCCTCGTAGATCATTTATCCCATTTTCGGCTTTCCCCGCAGTCCGGGGCAACGCCGAAAAAGTCAGTTCTTTGATATTTTTAGTTTTTGCGCTTAACGGTATGCGAATTCATCAAATGCGCCTGGTATGTTTGAAAGACAAAAGACTGGCCTCTCGAATGACGCCAACAAGAATAGCTTATGTTGTCTACCTTGCGTGCTACGGGCATCAGAAAAAAAAGTATTCGGCGTTCCCCCAACTTCCCCTACCTATCTCACGACTATGATGCACATTCTATGCTACTGGGATCATGAGCATGGTTGAATTAATTCATATTTAAGAATACAAACGTATCGCATTGCACCTACTTAGTATCGAGGCTTCAACATACCAGGCAGCGATTCCAGAATTCTGACTTAAAACAATATAACATCAATTCGGCACAACAATTAACGAAGTAATCAGACACTAACTTAATATCACAAAATCATACCTGTGATGATCCCGCGGCAGGCTCCATCTTCATCTCACACCACCTCCAGTCTCCACACATCCCCGCATCACTCGTTTCAAACTGAAGCGCGAATCAACACGCCGCGCCGCCGTTCATTTGAATTTACGCATGTGCACGCGCAACCGCTCGCGCTGGCTGGCGGCCGGCTGACCTTGAATCCAAGACCATATCTGATCCATGGTAACGGTGCTACTAACACCGTTTAGAGACCAATGAACTGGGAGCTACACCATTGTGTGGCGTTTGCGATATAACGTCTCTGTCACGGGGTGTTGACACCAAATGGTGGTGTTATTTATCCGTAGCGTCGGTTGGTCTGAGGTGGCATTGGTGTTAATTGTCGGTGTTGATTTTGAACACCGAGTAATTGCACCATTCTTCGGCGTTACACCCCACAGTTACACAGTTGAGTTGTGTTACACCCTACCAAAACGCCTCTCATTGGTGCTTATTTTCGTGTCACCGGCACGCGAGTGTAAATTTATTTTCAGTGTAGGGTGATCGTTGGGCCGTAAAAGCTCCTGATTTGTGCTTGTGTCAGCTCAAGCTAAGGAACTGTTATTCCAGTTCAAAACCCTATATTAAAAGTGAGCTATTTCCTTTGAGGGAGTCCCATCTTTTATCAGCATACCGATCCACATCATCATTAGCGAGCGGTCAGCTCATTTCTTCAGAATGACTGTCACGGAAAGTTCTGCTTTTCGTCCAGATAGGCATCGACACCGTATAAGATTTTCTCATCTTTGGGAGGGGCAAAAAGATAGTCTTGCCCACACAAATTAGCTTTGGGGAGGGCAAATGCCCATTTTGCCCTCCCCTGGATCCGCCACTGGACATCATATGTATGTCTCACTCAACGTTGAGCGTTGTGATGCGTGGGCAGCTGGGTGGGTAGTGGGTGGGTAGAGGTTGATGGGCCTGCAGTTCACAGATGCTGGTGGGTGGTGGATGAGCTGACGTTGCCTACAGCCTACACAATGGCTGAACGCAACGAGCGCCGACAAGTTGAGTCCTAAGCTCGCCCGACCGTGCCGGCCGGGGGCGGCGTGGGGCATACCCACTGTCAACTCTGCCCATTCCGCCGACCGACTGTCAGTTCAGTTAGCCGCAGATGACATCCGGTGGGTTAGCTCTGTCCCGGCGTGGAATCCATCCTTTTCACCGCCGGAGGATCCTCAGAATATGGTTTATCAACGCACCCACCCGCGGACTGAATCGACCGTATGCCGTCCGGAACTGACGCTGATAAAGCGACGTTCAGACTGGCTCTGGATCACCCGCCGCCTCGCCGCCTCACGCAGTCAATGGATCTCTAACGGGAAATACCTTTAAAGCCCGACATTTTGAGGCAAAATTAACCCGCGCCCAGATGGGTCTGCCGAGCAACGCGGTCTGATGGGGGGGGGGCCATTTTGGCCCCCCCCCTCAGATCTCGAGAACCACGCAACATAGCGACAAGCGGTAAACGGTGTTGGATAGCCCCAACGGGGAACTACCTTGTGACCCAATTTCATTGACCTCGGTCAAACCGATGACGTCACAGGTCAGGTCAAAGGTCGAATTTTCACCGTTTACAGGCATTTCAAGAAATGCGTTGTAAAATCGTGTAAAATAATTTCATTGAAAATTATCGATGGGGAAATGTTCTTCAAACACATATTTTGCTATTTGAGGTCACTGATACCAGGTCAGGTCACAGAGGTCAGGTCACTGGGGGGTCACAATATGAAAGTGTCGTGTGATACATGTTTTATGGTCCATTTTACATGACAAATGCGATTATGTGGGTCAGACAGACTTTAGGGCCAGCTTAGGTCACGTTTTGGTCAAGGTCAGGTCAAGGTCAGGTCAAGGTCAGGTCAAATTAGGTCAAATTTCAAAGTTGATATTTTTGCATAAAATGGGTATCGATTCGATGCAGCTCGTCACGGGGAGTTCAATGGTGGTCTCCGTTTTGCGCTACGAGGTCTAAAATTGCTAAAAATTGAGTTCAAAAATTTGACGTCATCAATTTTTAACAGTTTTTTTCGCTATAACTTGGCCAAAAAAAGAGGTATCAATCTAAAATTTGGTATGTATATCGAAGAGCGCATGGACTATCACATATATTCCGGTTTTTTTCGAAATTCGAAAAAATTTTGGAAATTTTTTGAGTTTTTCTAAAAAAAATCAATTTTTTTGATTTTTGGGGATCAAAATCCAAAATTTGGAAAATCCGAGATAGCAGTTTTGTAGTGCCGTCTTTTCTCTACACAACCACATAAAGAACTTTAAAATTGCTTGTCAACTGTAGAATTGGTGAGCGTTTCAAGATGTCATGTTTTTTGCTCTTTTTACTCGAACATGACCTCAGTTTGACCTCAATAACTCCTGACCTGAGGTGACCTGTGACTTGAAATTTTGTGTGAAGGTGTCAAATTGATGTGCGGTAAGGTAACCAAAATTTGGCGGCGCTGCGCGCCGCCGTTTTCTCGCTATTAAAGAAAACCACAGGGGGTGGCCAAAATGGCCCCCCCCATCAGGGCGGGGTTAATGTCGCCAAAGACTTACTTGAATCACTTCACATCACTTTTCATCAAAACGGGTCTCAACGAATCCGCCTTGTGACGTGGAAATGATCCCGTACGCACAGTCTCTCTATGGCCATTTGTCACGCTAACCAAAGTTGACGCTAACAAGTCAGGGGACGACAGAGCGACGAAACCTCATCAGAGCTCTGTCGCCGCCAAACCGCAACCCCACTCCGTCCATCTGTCAGCGTTAGCCTAATGGAAC